>NW_020897794.1:980746-1052929 GCF_003984885.1 Neopelma chrysocephalum | reverse complement strand
TTTTATTCTATTTTATTCTATTTTATTCTATTTTATTCTATTTTATTTTATTCTATTATATTCTGTTTTATTTTGTTTTATTTTATCGTTTTAATTTTATCGTTTTAATTTTTTTAAAATTTTTTTTAAGTTTTATTTTTTTATTCTATTTTTATTTTATTCCATTTTTAAAGTCCCAAACACTCAGGGGTTCCAGAGAAGGGGGGGAATGTTCTCTGGAGGGCAGCAGCCTTTCCAAGGTAGTGTCTGAGCGTCTCCAAAAGCGGGCAGCTCGTTAGCTAATACATTACACCAATCAAGGAGAGTTATCTTAAGCCACAATTAATCTGCTCCCTGGCATATGTTGATAGGGAAGCATCATGCTGTTTCTTAATTAAAAGCAAACGGATTAAAAATGATTAATAAGAGTATTAAATATTCTCCTAAACTAAAAGCTTTGGGATTCTTGGGTAAATGGAGCTTTACGCAGGTCTGCGACTGTATCACAGCTTCCTGGGCTGGGGTTTTTTTTCCCCCCTTCCCTGGAATCTTCCTTTGTATGCAGGGAATGTTGCTGCATGGCAGGGGCAGAGCCAGGGAGTGAAACCCGACGAGTTTAAAATCATAATAAGGAAAAACAATGAAATAAGCAAAATCTAGGAGTGACATCACTGGCTTGAGACAATCACAGGGTTCAAGAAAATAAAATAATCCTGGTTTTTACTGAAGCGTGTCCAGGGCTGGGATGGGCCCTGCACCTGGGGCAGGGAGAAATTCCTCCCTGGGAGGGTGTGGAGGCCCTGGCACAGGTTGCCCAGAGAAGCCGTGGCTGCCCCATCCCTGGAAGTGTCCAAGGCCAGGGCTTGGAGCAACCTGGGATAGTGGGAGGTGTCCCTGTCCAAGGCAGGGGTGAGACTGGATGGGTTGTAAGGCCCCTTCCAACCCAAACCATTCCATGATTCCTCACAGCTCTCACCTGTGGGTGTAACAACACCCTCAGCAGCACCGGGGAGGAGCTGATCCTGAGAGTCCCAGGGAAGAGGGAGACAATTTCCTGGACTTGGGAAATCATTAATTAAACACATAAGTGAAGGATGGGCAGTGAGGAGGTGCTTGGATGAGGCTGGAGAAAAGGAGGCTCAGGGGGGACCTTCTGGCTCTGCTCCCAGGGAACAAGGGGCAGGATGAGAGGAAACAGCCTCAAGCTGTGCCAGGGGATGTTTAGACTGGACATCAGGGAAAATTTCTTTACTGAAAGGGTGGTCAAGCATTGGAAGGGGCTGCCCAGGGAGGTGGTGGAGTCCCCACCCCTGGAGGGATTTAAAAGCCCTGTGGATGTGGCACCTGGGGACAGGGGTCAGTGGTGGCCTTGGCAGTGCTGTGGGAACAGTTGGACTCTGTGATCTTAGAGGCTTTTCCAACCTTAATGATTCTGTGATTCCATGATTCTGTGGCCCACTGGCACAGCAGTGGGTGCCAGGGGGGTCCGAGGGGGCTCCAGGGGGTGCCAGGAAGGTGCCACCACGGCATCACAGGCACCCAGCTCATTGTCATTCTGACTTTGACTTGGTTAGTGATAACAGAGAAGGATAGTGCACCTTTAAATGAGGAGCTTTGTGTTTAATTACCCAAATAAAATGACATAAATATGAATGAGTGCTAATGGCAGTACTTGCTTTTCCGGAAACCATTAACAAAACGATTCTTAAATGATTTGTAAAGAAAATGAGAGGAGAGGAGAGGAGCGAGAAGGCTATTAGGGGCTCACACACTCCTGAATTATTGCATAGTCAACTATCTAGCAAATATCAGGTGAAATGATCTTGCAAAAGGCAAAAAGGGGGTTGTTGCTGAGGGTTTCAGACACCCCGACCTGCTCTGCTGTGCTCACACCTGCTCGAGGGGCTGTTTGACCCCGGGGCTGGATCAGGGATCCTGTGATTGCTGGGGGACACCAACACTGGGTCAGTCTGGAGGTGGTGGGGACTCGTGGGTCCCGTGATGGTTTAGCACTGGGAGAAGCCCCAGATCAGCTGCATCTCAGGGTCAGCTGTGTCCCACCTGAATTTGGGCAGCTGATCACGAGGGAAGCTGGGATTTATCTGGGACATCAATCCCAGGGGAGTGATGCAAGGAACCACCTCCTGGGTTCCTTTCTATCACATTCATGGCAGGAGAGGCAAAAAAACCCACGTTTGGATTTTTGCTAATTGTTAGTTGTGTTTGTGGAAGCCCCACTCACTGGGAAAACCCAGCCAGATGTGTCACCCCCAGCTGCTACATTTGGGGATTGGTGTGTGGGGAATGGGCAGGGGTGGCCAGGGCTGGGAGCAGGGCTGACCCTGTGGGATTTTGGCAGGCATATCTGTGGGACAGCAACAAGGACCTGGTGGAGTGGCTGGAGAAGCAGCTGACGGAGGAGGAGGGCGTTCGCTCGGTCGTGGAGGAGAACATCAAATACATCTCCAGGGATTATGTCCTCAAGCAGATCCGGAGGTGAGGGCTGCCCTGGGAACTGGGATGTTAGAAATCACCTGGGAGGGGGAATGGGGGTGCCCTTGGGGTTAGGGCTCACTCCAGAGCTCCTGCCCTCCCATGTCCTGGGGTCCACACGCTCCGGCCTCTCGGGATTCCAATCCCCACGTGAGTCCGAGCCCGTCTGCCACCAGGAAGGGAAGTGGCCGGAGGGAGCAGAGCTCGGCTCTCCCAGCTCTCCCAGTGCTGTGTCCAGTCTCCCACAGCCCCATATTCCAGCCCCCCGTCCGGACAGAGCCAGTTGGATGCTCTGGAGGTGCCGGGGCTGCCGTCACTCACCTCCCTCCTCTCTCCAGCCTGGTCCAGGCCAATCCCGAGGTTGCCATGGATTCCATAGTGCACATGACCCAGCATATATCACCCACCCAGCGAGCCGAGGTCGTGCGGATCCTCTCCACAATGGACTCTCCCTCCTCAACGTAAGAGCATCGATTCCCCCCACGCTCCCCCTGCCCGGCGCCGCGGAGAGGAGAAAAAAACCGGGAGCTCCCAACTGCCCTTTGTGTCTCGGCCGCGCCCGCTGTGCCGCCACGGGGAGGCTCAGGGAAACGCTGCCAGCAGGGACAGGTTTCTCTTTTCAGACCAGGCTGACCAGGGGAAGCGTGTCCCCCTGGCCAGGGACACGAGGGAAATGTATAAAACACAAGCGCCTGCGGAGCTGAGTCCCGGCTGTGCTGCTGTACCTTATTTATTGAACGACTGGAGCGGCGTCCGGGCGCCGCCGGCTCCGCCGGGCGATGAAGGTGCTCCGGTACCGTGAGGCCTTGGCACGGCAGAGCAGGGGCTGTCGGGTGTTCCCCCTCCCCGTGCCCCCCTGCCTGCCTCCCCCCCTCCCACCCCAGCTCCGCGCTGACAAGTGCCAATGTCACCCCTGTCACCCCTCGGGAGCGGGTGGGAGCTCTCCCCCCTCAGCCCCTCGGCCCTGTCAGGGGTGATTTGTGTGTCACACGTCTGTCTTGTTTCTTCAGTAGCAGAAAACCAGCCTTTAGGCTCTATGGCCAGGGCTGTTCCCTGTGCCCCCAGGAGGCTCCCGGGCTTCCCAGGGCTGCGAAGGTGGCGGGGCAGGATTTTGGGCGCTGACCCCCCGCTCGCTTTGCCTTTGTGCCCAATTCCTTTAGAACAGGTCAGTGAACTGTGTGAGGGGCCCTTCTGGGAGGAGGTAAAAGAAGAGACCAAAGTGCAGCTGCTCAGTGTTTTTGCTTTCCCTTCCCTGCTCGTTTTGGTGGATAACAACAATGTGGCAGCCCCACTGTGGGGACACTGGCTGGAAGTGCTCATCCCTTTCCTATCAGCAGCAGGAGGCTGATCCAGCCAGCTGGGGTGAGAGGGGAGAAAGGACAGAGCCAAATATCCCAGTGGGGTCAGAACTGCAGAAGGATCCAAGGAGCTTTTCTTCATCTCCCCCCTCTGCTCCCGAGCTGGGATGGAGCTGCCTGTGCCGGGCTGGTCCTGGTGCAGGCTGGGCAGGGGAAGGGACTGTCACTCACCTGGGAAGGTGGAAATGTAAAAACAGTTGGGTTGGGTGATCTCAGTCCAGTGGTCAGGAATAACTGTCTGGGAGGCAGTGCTGGGGTGGCAGCAGCCCAGGGCCCCCCAGGCTGACCCAGCCAAGGCCCCCCAGCTTCCTCCTACACTTTTTTTATGTCCATGGGCCTCCTGACTGTAAGAAAAGTTGCCTGTTACAGAACTCTGTTACAGAACCGGGCTCACGCCAGTGATGGTCTGGGAAGAATTTCAGATTTTACAGTCCCTCCTCTAGTACAGCAGGAATCAGAAGGGCTGTTTTTATGAGAGAATTAATCAATGATGCTGCCAGTGCCTCTCACCTCTCTTTGTTTCCTTCTGAAGTGCAATGCAGCCCTTCTGCCTTTGGGGCCAGTGACTGGAGGTGCCACAGGGGGGTCACAGCTCCCCTGCCCGTGGCCAGTGGAGCTCGCCCACCTGAAGGACTCGCTTTTTCTTAATAGTTAAGAACCCTAATTTGATTTAAAAGACTTTTATTTTCCACTAGAGCCCCCTGAACAAGCCCCAAAGATGCTTTTGCTTATGCCAAGCTGGGCTGCAGCAGGACACACGGACAGAGAATGTCTCAGCCAGGCAGGACCACTCAGAGGGTGACTCGTGGGGCTCCTCCTCCCCGTCACCAGGAATTCCTACTGGTGGTGTCACCAGTCAGTCCCTTATCCAGGACACCTGCAGGTGTCAGGGGAAGTGTCCCAGTGCCCACTGCCCCGATCCCTTTGGAGCTGCTCCCCCAAGGCCTGTGCAGAGCAGCCCCCATTGTTTCAGTGTTCCAGCACTGGCTCAGGCTCCACTAAATTTGGGGGTAAAGCAGCTCCAAAAAACCAGCTGTTGGGTAACATCAGTGCTGGGCTGACATCAGGGTCTGTCACCAGCCCTGGGTGTCCTGGGGGGGTCTGGACCTGCCAGAGCACCGTCACCTGTGCTGTCCCCAGGTCACCTGTGCTGTCCCCAGGTGTGTGGGTCGGTCACGGGGTGGGGAGACCCCCCTTGGTCCATACGGTTCTCGCTGGTGCTGAAGTATTTCACTTACCTCAATTTCTTTTAATAAAAAAGAATGAATTACAGCTCTGTTGCCAGGAGTGGAATCTGTCACCCCCTGTCCTGGGCACCCTGGGGGGAGCTCTGCTTTCCTTGGGGCAAGAACAGGGGAAATGTTTATGGGGAGGGTTTGTGTGGAGCCCCTCAAGGTCTGGCAGGAGGATGGAGCAGAAGCACCTCGGGGTCTCGGCCGTGCCCTTCACCTGAGCCCTTGGGCAGGTCCTGTTCCTGCTCCATGATTTACTGTCACCTTTAACATCACAGTGACTGGGACAAACAGGGAAAAACTGAGCCCTGGCAGCTGCTGCTGAGGTGGTGGGAGAACTACAGGGACCCTCTCCCAGGGGCAGTTGGACTCGAGGATCTTAAAGATCTTTTCCAGCCTCAGTCACCTGCTCAGCAGGAGCCCATTGGAAAAGACCCACAGGACCCTTGGCCCACTGGGAACCTGCTCAACAAACACCTTTTGGGAGGTCCCCACACTAAAGGTGAGATGTTAAATTTGCCCACATGAGTGAACACAACTCCAGCAGTTCATTTTTCATGCGTTTCTCAAACCAGAATCCTGATAGTTAAATAGGGGGTGGTGAGGGGACAGACCCTGCTGAACTCCAGAATCACATTTAAAACTCTTTAGCCTAAAATATCTACATATTAAAATGCCAAGAAAAGACGTACCAGAGCTGTAAGCTCTCCAAAGCCCAAGATCAAAGTGCCATCATCTTTTAATGTAAACCTTTTGTTGCATCAACAGTCTTAAGAGGGATGAGAGACATCAAAATAAAAACTGAGACAAACTGGGGCTTTGTAGCTGTTTTTTGTTTTAGTCTCTTCTCTCAATTTGGGCCATGAAATAGGTCAGCTCCATTACTGATCAGCCTTCCCACAAATATTTAAAACAAATTGAATTGCACACCCAATACCCATCACAATTACGCCAGGCACAATAACTAAATTAGCAATTCAACAAAATAATTGGAAATGCGATTCTCTCCATTCCAGAGCCTCCCCGGGGGCTTTGGCCGATCTATGGGGGGAAAACTCTGCTTTACTAATTCTGCAGCTAATTAGAGACACACTTGTAAATGAAGTTGTTTGTCTGAAAGTTGAAATTCTTCGCCGTGGCGGGGTTGGGGGGAGAGGATTAACACAACCCTCTGTCCCTCCCTCCGCACACCCCGGGCCCCAAAACGCCTCCGAGTTTGCGCCGCGCTTGGCTGAGGTGTGGTGCCCGTTCGTGGAGGTACTAATTAGCAGCTGTATCATGAATTAATAAAGAATTAATATTCTTTTTTTTGGGGGGGGATATCTGACTTGCTGTTAATTGGCAGCATTAGGAAAACCTGGTGGAAATCATCCTGGTTGTCTGTGTATGAACAGCTCCGAGAGCTCTGACCAGGCCGTGTTGGACATTCCGGAGCTTCCAGGACCTGGGGGAGCTGAGCCAGACTGGGGATACTGGGAATGCAGAGTCCACCCTCCTCCTGTGTCCATGCACCCCCTGGACAGACCATCCTGCTGTCCCCAGGCAAGTCCCTGGCTCTGATGGGTGGTTCCTCAGGGATTACACGAGGCTGCACTTTTTCCCGCAGCACATTCAAATCCAGGCACGGGCCCCGTTTTCCTGCCAGGAATCAAGGGCTGCCCTCAGCAGCAAGGTCAGAGCTGGAACGGGGCCTCATCCACCAGCCCAGGTTCTCCCCGTGTCGCCACGACCCAGGTGCTGGTGGGGGGACAGGGGGGAACAGGCTGCTTAAACACTGATAAGTGAATTCAAAAGCGTGCTTAGTGGGGCTTGGGCTCTTATCTCCTCAAACAATACCGACGAGAAGTTATCACATTTAAAGTGGTTCATATTACCCTTTTAACATTACAGCCAGAATGAAAATAGAAATAAAGAACCACGGAGTGCCCTGGTGCTACAGCTGTAGAGGACACAGGAGTCAAACGGGAAGGGGGTGGCACAGCTGCAGCCACAAAGAGCCCGGAGAAACAAACCCTGAGCAGGGCAGGGACACAGGGCTTCCAGCTAAATTTGGGCACTTACAGCATGAGCAGCCCGATGCTGTCCCACTGACATGCTGGAAGCAGCTGATTTCCTCCCCTCGATGCCTCTCAGAGTTGTGGTTATTAAACCCTGAGATTTTAATCACGTTGAAGAGCTCAGGGCTCTGCTGCTGCTCAGGTCAGTGCAGGGACAGGTCATGGGGTGGGAGGTGCCGGGATGGCTCAGGGTCACACGGGATCCTGCCTGTTGTTGGAATCGAGAGGGAGTGGATGGAGGGGACAGGACGTAACATTACCAGGATTTCCCATGGGAGATGGTCACACCCAGAGTCCCCACAGCTGGGGAGGCCCCTCGGTGCTGGAGCAGCCCAGTGACAGCCCACGCTGAGCTCACGGGGCTGCTCCCCCCATACAGGGGACGGAAAAATCAGCCCTTCCCTGTGCCCAGGACCCTCTGGCCCTTCTCCCCACAGCCCTGGGAGGTGCTTTGCCTGTGATGGGCATCACTGTGGGGCTCTGCTGTAGGTGAGGATCCCGAATCCCAGCGAGGAGCCAGCGGTGACATTTCGTGTGTTCCCACCTGGACTGGAGCTGGGAGGGACGGGGAGATGGATGCACTTCCCTGGAGCTGCAGCTCTGCTCTGCTGTGAGAGAGCAGAGAGATTTATTCATCCATGAGACACGTGTTTTCCACCCAAAGTCAATACTCACCTTGGCACTTGCTTTCTGGAGCCCAGGAAAACGAGACGTGTTTCCACAGGGCTCCTCCCGGCACCAGGGAGGAACTGGGAAAGGAGAAGCTTTTTTTGTCCTGTTTTTAACCCAGGATTTCACGCTGCTCAAGACAAGCTGCAGCTGAACTGGTCTCCCTTGCTGTGGTGGACTCTGTGCTCCACATCCCACTGAGGTGTTGGGAAGACATTTATTGGGAGCAGGTGACTAAAGGGAGACTAAATCTGTAATGATGAGGTGCAAAAAGGATTAATTAATATCAGCTGCAGACAGCTCTGGGGACACAGTGAAGTGCAAAAATTTGGCTACAGAGAGTCTGCTAAGGGAAAAGAGGGATAAAACTGTGGAGCAACACCTCCAAGCAGAGGCAGGATTGGGGGAGCAGCACAGCAGGAGGTGAGGGAAAGGGGGAATCACTGCAAGGAGATGCAAGATGGGATCACCTGCTGCTCCACCCTGGGCCTCACCCTCAGGGGCAGCACAGGGCACAGAAGGGGCTTCCCCTCCCTGCCATTTAACCCATTACAGCCTTAAAAACTCATGTATTTTTATTTAAGCTTAATAAGAAAAAATTATTAAAAAGTAGGATTCAGTCACCCACTGCAAAACTGGTAAAAACTGTAACTTAGGCAGGGAAAAGCCCCCAAATCCCTTGGCTTTTTCGAGGTCAGGAATGGGGCAGTTGGCTGCTTCACTCCATCTCTGTGAAAGGGGACACCAGAGTGGAACCCCCGGGCCAGCGGGGCTGTTCCTGTATGGATCACACCGGGACAACCAGTTTACAAACCATTTTAATTCCATCACCCAAAACACCACCCAGGGACAGGGCAGCTCTGTGGGACAAGCCATGCCTGTTATACACGTGTTACTCACAGGAGATAACCTCAGTTTGGGACTGATCACAGCAGAATTCCAAATTCTCCTCACAGGATCTGATATCCCACTTCTGACCTTCGGGTATAAAACCCCACGAACCCCTCAGGTGAGTCACCTCTGCCCAGTTTCACATTGTGCTGACACCCTTCAGCGGGGTGTCATGGCCATGGTGAAGACACAAAGGCTCAGAGTCATGACCAGCTGAAAGAACTGAGTGTTCAGGATCAGTGCAGGGCTGGAAAATTCACTGGGAGGTTCCTACGGCACCAATATCACGACATTCCCCGTGGTGTGGTCAGCAAATGTCCCTGGGGTCATTCAACAGCTGGAATGTGAACTGGGAGCTCCCAGCATAGGAGAGCACCTCTGCTCTGTCTTAAGGCCATGTTAATTATGCAAATGACATTTAAATCCTCTTGGTGAAAAATAAAGTCCCTCGTTCCCGACACGCGGCCAACGACCAGAACGAGGCGCTTAAATCCCCCCCCAACCCCCAAACCAAAACCTCTGAGGGTTTAACACAACCATGGGGGACCCATGTGGGGGGGCTGGTGGTCCCTGCTGGGCTGGATTGTGTCCCTTCCCCCCAGCACTGTGCCCAGATTGCAAAAAATCAAGGTCAGGAATTTAAAGGGAACAGTTAAAAAGGGGAGGAAGCACTGAAGCTGGAAAGGGAGGGGGTGCTCAGCCAGGCTCAGTGTCCCCACTCATCCCCCTGATTTAGGTTTGATGTTCCTTCAGGGAGGATTTTCAGGACAGACCAGAGGCTGGGGACACCTTGCCCTGCTCCTGGGAGCCAAGGGGACGTCGGGAGCCGGGGCCTGATCCTAATTCTGCTCCAGCTCTTCACCATTGGTCATTTTTCCAAACAGGGAACGATAAAGCTCCGTCCTGGGGATGAAAAAAAAGGAAAATGGGAGAGGGAAAAGTTACTTTTCAAGGTCAAAACGGGGAAAAAGAGGCTGCCACTCCAAATGAAAAGGCCTCCTGTAATTAAAAATGCATTCAACAACCTTTATTAATAAATACAGAGTGGGGAGAAACTTGTGTGAGACCAATCCCAGGCAGCACAGAAATATGTAAATATCTCAGCGTGGCTGGATCTTGTATCTCCAGAGAATGAGGGCTTCTATAAGTTTGCCCTTTCCAGACAGGCTCTTCAAGTAAGAAAACAAGATTGAATATTTTAATAGGATGTACGAGGCCACGGAGCCGTAAGGAGGATTCAATCACAGCCTACGTGGGACTGTAATTTAGTTTTCATACATTTTCTTGGACAGTACTTGAAAAACAATGAAAATGACCCAGCAACAAGATTCCAATTAATATCCCACGTGCAGCAATTCTGATAACGGGAGCAAATTTCCCTTTAAAAAAAAAGAAAAAGAAAAAAAAGTGGGCCAATGTTATCTTTAATTTTAGAAACAGAGTAACCTGAGCTGGGGGAGAGGTATTTCTGCCTTGTTTTGTATAAATGCATTTTCTGAAGCAGCAGCCTTTTGTCAGGGGCTGCACACACAGAGTGGGGTGTTGGTTACATGGAGGGGTGGGATTTTCCCTTCCAAGAACAGTAGCAACCCCAGGGTTATGAGTGAGAACCAAGTGATCCCATTGCCTCAAACTACCCTAAAGGCATTCTGGAAAACCCAAAGGGGATTTGCTCCAGAACAGGCTCCCCTCTCCAGGTCTCCAGGCCCTTCTTCCTTACACATTCACTCATTTCTTACATCCCCAGCAACGTGAGGAAGCTCAAACACAACGTGGGCACATTGGGGGACCCTAAAAAAACCACCAAAGGCAGCAAGAGCTGCTGTGTTTGCAGATAAAACCCCAGAGTGCTGTTCCTTTGCAGCCTGCCTCGGCCTTTCCCACTGCTGGAGAACCCAAGGAGGAGAATTCCTCAGGTTTCTGTCCTCCTTTTGGTGGGTTTGACACTGTCCTGTGGGTACAGGAGTTCAGGGATGGATGCTGAATTTGCTCCAATCCCACAGATTTTAAACAAACAGCCATTTTTCAGGCGAGCAGGGCCCGGGGGGATTTCGGGTGAGGATTTGTCTCTGCTGGCAGAGGAGTGTTTTGCCAGCACAGACGGGTTGTGACGTGGACACCCCGGGTTTTGGGGGGCACAAGGGGCTCCCCTGCACCCCACAGCCTCATCCTCCCAGGCACAGCAACCTCTGATGAAGCAGAAATCCCAGTTTGGATAACACACCATGGACAAACACCCCGGCAGAGTGACAGGAGGAGGAGGGAAACCAGGTAACCCCCAAACCACCCCCAAAACAGAACAAACATTTCACCCTGAAAAATAAAATAATAAAACAACCCAACCTTTTTTTTTTTTTCCCCTCTCTTCTCATCCTCCAGGCTCCCTTTTTTTTTACAGCCTCTCCCCTCAGCAGGATTTAACCATGCAGAGAGTAAAACTCATCAATCCTCCAGGTTTAACCTTGTCTCTGTTTCAATTCACCAGGGTAAGTGCAGATTTTAATACTTTCAGCCCCCTTAAGGCTATGCATAATGAACTTGGATTTTTTGGTTAAAAAAATATAAAATTTCTCTCCTCCACCCACAGATATGAACCATCAAGACTTGAGCCACTGAGTTGTAACAACCCCACTGCAAAGTGTGTCACCTGCAGCTGGAGGAAAGGTGACTTTAGCACAAAGAGGGGCTGGAGGCAGCATGTGCTGAGGAATAACCTGTGCAGGTAATTAAGAGTACTCACACCTCAGGTGGGGAGTGTGGAAGAGGCAGGTCGATACAGGGGTCTTCCTTGAATTAAAATTTAACTTACCCTTTATTGCAACCTACAAAAGCAAGTAATGAGCACTAACATTTTTATTTCTTTTAAACTGTCATTTAGGCTGTAGAGGGGATAATTACCTATTTCCACTGTAGTAAGGTTTTATCACCCTTAGTGAGGCATTTTCTAATTTAATATTTTTACTGTATTATCATAAAACCTGTTTCTGGAAAAAAATGATCACGGACCACGGAGCCATTTGCCATAAAACATGTGTGTGTAAGTACCTTGGCTTAATTATTTATGCATTTCTTCTGAGCTGGCTCCAGAGCCAGGGGACAGCACAGGCACCGTGTCACCTCCCCACCATGAAAACTGGGCTTCTCAGGTCAACAATATTGTTTTAAAATATGAAATAAAAGGAGCAGCTACTCCAGGTGGGGAGCCTGGTGTGCTAAATGCCCAGTGGGCTTTTCCCTCCACTCCAAACCCCAGGTATTGCTGCTACACACATTTTGCAGGCAAAATCCCTGCAACAGAGACCAAGGAAACACACACACAGACACACAGAGAGAGTGAATATTAATTGCAACAGCACATTTCATAAATCTGTACGAATCTTCAACATACACATCACAAAAATAATTCTAAACAGATCCCCAGGAAGGTGCTTTGCCCACCAAATGTACAAAGGGAAACCAAACCTGCATGTGGGAAAAGCCAAAGTATTGTACCACTCTGTGTAATTATAGCCATTTTTCTAAATACAGGTCTGTGAACTAATAGAAGAACAATACTAGGGGGGAAAATTCAGTTTCTGGTGGCTTTTTTTTTTTTTATTAAAATGGCAATAGTGCTCTTCTAGTAAAAATACCCTCCAACCAATGTCTCTGCCTTCTCCCTTGTACCTTTTACTTCTCCTCTTCCTCTACCCAAAGAGAAAGATAATTTAGAATATGCCACAAGCAGTACTGAAATGACTGTATAACCCACTCCTCCACTGGGAACTATGAATTTTTAATTCACAAAAACTGGAAAAAGACAGAACATGAACACCCATGAAGAAAGGGAGCACGAAAGAATGGAAAACACACGACTCCTGATGAAAACTGAAGTTGGCAGATTGTTTCCTTGGAAAACTTTCTGTCTGGGCCCTAAGAAATGTTTTGTCCAGTGGTGTGAAAATTCAGGTTACTCAGTGTCCAGCAAGCTGGGCAGGTACCAGGAAGATAAAATAAAGCTGAAGCTTTTCATTTCTTAATGATTTTTTTTAAATGATTTTTCAAAATGATTTTTCATAAAAATTATTTTTTTCCTTAAAAAATGAAATAAAAGGAGCAGCTACTCCAGGTGAGCTTGGTGTGCTAAATGCTACTCCAGGTGAGCTTGGTGTGCTAAATGCCCGGTGGATTTTACCCCCCCTCTAAATCCAAGGTATCGCTGCTACATGCACTCTATAGGCAACAGAAGAGACCAGGAAGATAAAACAAGCTGAGACCACTTATTTTTTAATTTCTAGAGAAAGGCTAAAGCAGCCTTGATTTCCAGTCAAACCCCAAACCAGCTGGGTGTGGGGTTTGGCTCTGTATTCCCACCCCTTCCAGCCTGCATTCCCCACTCCGGCTCTGCGGGGACAAGCCCTCGGGGTGCTGGGTGATGTGGGGATCCCAAAAGCAGGACTCAGACACCCTGGAGTGGCACAGGAAGGGCCCTGGGGCTCTGTGTCCAGCCCCACGAGATGGCACTCACTCCCTTCCCAAGCCCTGAGCTCTCAGCTCCGGCTGCATCCCCCCCGTCCCGGCGCTCCCGGAGCTCCAGGGGGGCTCACAAAGGTCTCCTGCAATTCCCTCCAGCCCAGGAGGGTCAGGATCGGGCTCCCCACTCCCACCCCGAGCCTGTGCAAATGCTTTTAGCCCCACGGCTTTGAATTATGGAGGGTGACATGTGACCTCTGGCTCGTCTCCCGAGAGCAGGCACGGGATTTATATAAATGTTTCAGAAAGCTGGTTCTTGCCCTAAACAAAGGGACTCTGAGCGTTTTGAGAGGCTGGATCTGGGAATGGGGAGTGGGAGGGCAGCAGAGAGATGGAGGGCTGGTGCTCAAGGTACCACTCCCCAAACATAACCAGACCTGGGGTTCTTCCCTGCTGTCCCTGCCACCAATTCTGAACGTTCCCCTCACCCCAGCCCTGAGCTCGGGATACCACTGATGGAGCAGAGATGGACCCTCTCCCATCCTGACTTAGGTCCCAGTTGCATTTTCGTAGGAGCTTTTGCAGCACAAAGCATAAAAGATGTGGGCAAACGGGCTGGAGAAGCAGCAAAACACAGGGATGTGCAGGCAACTCCAGCTTGATCCGCTGGCACGCGTTGTTCCAGCAGCTGGAATTTCCCCATGAATTACATCAGATGCCTTCTCAGTCAGTTTTTGGATGGGTATTTGAGCAGAGCAGCCTCTGATGCTGCATGGGAAATGCCCTGTGCCAGAGAGCACGAGGGGACCATTCTTTGTGCCCCTTAACGCCCCGTATTCCTGGGATGATTTCCCTCTTTCACAGCTTGCCTGTTTTATAACAGATTTGATGCAGGAGAAGACAAATTGTCTCACAAAGGAAAGACGACAAATCATCTCGCAGCCCTTTAACAGGTTATTTTTTTTTCCCCCCCTTTAAAAAGGAAATTTCCATACCAGAGGTGCCTCTCTCTCCTCACAGGGATGTCAGACATCAAGTGTTGGGACAGGATGATTCCAGCCCATCCACACTGGGTCACCACTTCACCCTGCCCCAGCTGAAAACACACAACCCCCTGTGCAGACACCAGCCCTTCTGACACCCTGGTTAAAGTGGGGTGTTAAACTGCACCTCCACAAGCTGATGGTGAAGGCCAAGTCAAAGGCTGGGAGGATTTTTAAATAAAACAAACAAAATGAGACACAAAGGGCAGAAATTTCAAGGCCAGGTTGGAGGGAGCTCTGGGCAAGCTGGGCTAGTGGAAGGTGTCCCTGCCCACGGCAGGAGGGGGAATGAGATGAGCTTTAAGTTCCCTTCCAACCCAAACCATTCTGGGATTCTGTGATCCCAAAGTCACAGTGCCTCTGGATGAGGCCAAGCAGGTTTAGTTTCATAGGGACAACACGTGTTCTTGCTTCTGTTTCAGGCTCTCCTCCAGCTCAGGTGTGCAGCAGGTCACACAGCACCTTCCCAAGAGAGCCCACGTCTCTCCTGAGGGGGTTCTTCCCCCTCCCACCCACAGCCTCGTGCCACAAACACCCCAAATTCCCTAAAACATCAGAGCCCTGCACACTCCGAGACTTGCCCCCCACGTTCATACTCTCTCCCTTTGTTTCCCAAAACAAAGCCAAGGCAGGACAGCCTTTCTTCCAGGCTGTGCCTGAATAAACTCAGAATCACTTTTCTCACACCAACACCGAGGTTTGTGCCGTGCAGCACAGAAGCCACTGGTTTAGTTGTTCCAGAAAGAAGGGCTTTGCCTCCTCTCAGGGATTCTGTGGTGGTGAAGGTGCTGGATTGACAATCGCAGAGCCCAAATTCCTCCATTAATCCCCTCTCATGGTGTTTTAATACCCAAAGTACAAAGTGAGCGAAGTTAAAGGCTGGTATCTCACCAACCTTTTTTTTTTTTTCTTTTTAATTTTTTTTTTATTAAACTCTTATGTCATATAAGTAAATTAATCTTTTAATACCAGGATTTCCTACTACGTACCCCCCTCTGCTTGCAGAGACACACTGTGACAAAGCAACTGCACTGAAGTGAGAATGCTGATGGGGAAAATACACAACGTCCTGGCTGGATCCAGGGGAAATGCTCTAATCCAAGCCTCTCTGGCAGCTGGATAATCTGTGAGTTAATTCAGCCTCCCAGCAGGCTCATGCAAGAGCAAGAGTGGGCTGGATGCTCTTGTGCCACACATGACCTGAGGCCAATGGGACTGTGGAGGCAGGGGATTCGTTTCTTGCACTTGGCCACGGGATTTGGAGAAGTGATTCCTGCCCTGAGCCCGGTTCTGCTGCATTAAGTCTGCACTTCCAAAGTCAAACACAAAATTGTGACCATCTGCTAAAGAAAAAAAACCCCTGTGTCGGGGAAATGCAGCCCTACAAGGCTGGGCAGGACACAGGAGCTGGAAGGAGGGAGCCACTACACAGACATGCAGATGGTCAGGGATTCCTACAAACCAGGGACAAAAAGGTCACTTCCACCACAGGCCAACAGGTGATCTGGCTGAGCTCACCCCACCAGGTGTATGAGCCCAAAGGCAGGGACAGGTTCTCTAACAGGGGGCAAACACAGCATGGAAAGGTCTCAGAAGAGCAGGAAAAAATTCCCCCAGCTCCCACACTGTGGTGACACTGCTTGGTTTGACACAGTCCCATCAGGGCCATCTTCTTCTCTCTAATTTGGCTCGTAAAGGATGCAAATTCCTCCTCCCTAATGAAGATCCACTTGCAGAGGTACAAACCAACCCCTATAAAACCCAACACATCCTCCCCACCTTCCCCAGTTACAAATCCCTGCTCGGAATCTCAGCGTGCACTTGGGAACACGTCTCCTTTGTCCTGCCTGACTTTCCTGCAGAAAAGGCTCCTTTTGCCTCCCGTTCTGCACTGGGTGCCATGTTTAATGATGATGTATGGGTGTCCTTTTCCTCGGCGGTGCTGTGGGGAGGGGGTCAAACATGTGACACCGCCAGCATGTGTATCAACAGCAAATTATAAACCGTGTCAATCCAAGTTAATGCAAAGCTGTAATCCTCTTTAACAAGAGATCAAATCAGTGCCATGAGTTATGTTCATTCTGTAATCTGATAAGAAATAGAGTGAGCCTCTAATAAAAGAGTAATGAGAGCCCTTAATGATGCTGTTAAAAGGTAGCACCAGTTAAAATATTGCTGTTGTTCCAGCTGATTAGATCATTGTTGCATATTTGCACAATCTTGTTTTACCTGTCAGAATAACCTGAGTCATCTTGGGAGATAAAGGTGTTCGTACCAAACATCTGTGTCCTTTAAGGATGCCTCTCCTGCAAGTCACCGTCCTCCAGAGGTGAAATTCAGATGTTCATCAAACTCCGCAGTAATTTGATATTAGACCTTGTTTTACAGTGTCTCTGTTTAGTCTCTGTTCCTCACACACACGGACAGTGCAGAGATCTGAAGATCTGTATATCACAGCTGACAGGCAGAGAGAATAAAACCCAAATCCCCACACAGGAACAGGGGCTTTACCTGACCTTGCCACAACAAGGCTGTGCATTGGACCCACTCCTGCACGTACTGAAAACACCTCACTTGGAACAGACTTGGAGGCCCCAGCAGGAATGCTGAGCCTCAGCTCGCCCATAAATACACCCACCTGGCACAGGAGCTTTCTCAAGTGCACAAATGTCTGAGCCCCTAAAAGATGAGGCTGTTTGGAGCTGGGCCAGCTGAAGGTGGCTGCACAGGTCTGGGTTCAACCTCAGCTCTATCCCAGACCTTCTGTGTCCCCTTTGGCCATTCCCTACAGCTCTTGCCTCAAGGATTTCTGGACCCAAAAGCCTTTGGAGGCTATCACCTCTGTGTGCCTCATTTCCCAAGGTGTAAATCAGAGGAGACTGGCCTGTTCCCAGCTCTGCTGCACATGGGGCCACTGAAGGAGGTGAAGCTCCACAGGTCACGGCGATGGGAAAAACCCTATTCCAAGGCAAGTCCAAGAAGTGGCACCCACATGATACCACCCTCAAACCCAGGAGAAATCACAGCCAACCCTGTTCTAACCCTGAGCAATTCCTGCCCAAGGCAGCTCCCCTCTCCTCTGGACAACCACCAGAGGTTTGCCTTCGGGTCCCTTGTCTTAGGTCAGGCCATTTACACAGCAATGACCTTGGACCGATTAGAAAAACCTTGGCCCAAGAGGACAATAAATGTGTTAAAGTCTATAAACATGTATCCCAAGATAACCATAAAAATCACTTTCCAATGTATGTTTTAAAATACTACCAAAGAGGGGTTAAAACAGAGGAGGGCTGGAGGCCACCAGTGTCCCACACATTACACCATAATATATGTGAGCACAGGGTCAAACAGCCATGCCCATGCATAGGGTGCATGGAAAACTGGCAAGGGGAAGATTAATTGCTTCCACCAGTGCTATTATTCCAACCAGCAGCAAGAATCAGAAAGAAAGTGGCAGTGATGTTGACAAAGGCAGTTATTTGACTTGCACGTTCCTCTTCTCGAACTCGGGCTGTAAAACAATCCTGGAGTGTGACTGTTTATCCCCTTCTCTTCCCAGTGCTCAGGCTGCTCCTCCTCACAGGCATTTCTTTGAAGTCCTGGGCATCCCACAGCCACCAGCACACAGGGAAATCCTCCACTCCAGGAGAGCCAGCAGTTCACTGCACTGTTTTAAGGTCTCTCTGCATGGCCACAGCAGTGTAAAACAGCTCAAATGCAGAGGAGAAATCAGGCCCCAAATGTACTCCTAGGCTGCATTAGCTAATTAAATATAGAGAAACCAGCAAGGTAGTGCAGTGATCCACAGATCTGTGCCCTCAAAAGCAAAGCAAGACACCTCCCCTCTGTTTTTGCCCCAGTGTGGACTGGGGAGCCAAGGAAGAAGCAGGACTACACCACCACTCACCCCCTGGACTCTGCACCACCCCCAGGCTTCTGCCCATCCACATCTGCACATATAGACTTATTTACTGGCATTTTCCCAGGGTTTACCTGCCCCTGTAGGTAGAACCTAAGGGGAATGTTCTGCCAGCTCTGTTTCTACATCCATTTTACACTGTAGAATTCCTCCCCCTACCACGCAGAGCACCCCATGGTTCAGATGTGTGTTTATTTTGGGGTCGTGCCTTTTAAGTGCCTGACCAGAAAAAAAAAAAACAAAAACCCCAAGTGGCTTAGAGCACAGTTATGTCTCTGTGAAGTGTACACTTGCATTTTCAATCCAGTAATTTGCACTTGCAAACAATAAAATTACCTTCCTCTGTCACAAAGGAAAGCTGTTGCTGCTTCCCTCTCACGTGTACAGGTCTGGTCTTTCCTTTTTGATTCACCTGCAGATGTTGAATTCTTCTTGCTTTGTCTGGTACAGTTGTGTGCTGCTACAGAGGTCTTATGGCTGGTGCAAGGGTGTTAAAGTGACCCCTAGAGAGGGGCTCTGATGTTCAAAAACACGAGTGACAGCAGCAGATATCTTCACTTTGGGACAGCTGAACCAAAACACCTACTGAGGCCTGATTTTCAGGCACTGACTGGATTTTGAATATGTTTTATGAATGCAAACAAATGGTGTAAACTGGGGAGGAAGCTGATAAGTAACACCCAGGTTTTCACAAGGGTTCCCACCCCAGTGTGCAAGGGCTGCTGCAATGAGGAAGCACGAATGTGTTCCCAAAGCCCACGTGGAACAGACAAGAAATAACAGGCCTAAATTACAGCAGGGGGAAATTTAAGCTCAACATTAGGACTAAAGCTGCAGAGAACTGCTAAAGGAAGACTGTGATGCCTGTGATAGGCATGTTCTTTGTGCTGCAGGTAACCAGCAGGCATTTTGGCAACAGAGAGAAAAGCTCAGGCTTCTATTTTTGTGACTGAAACAACAGCTTTCCTGTGTAGGTTGAAAAACTAAATCCTACTAAAATTACTATTGCTAAACAGGCAACAGTATCTCACCAGCAGCTCTCTGTGGCACAGAGCAATCAGAACACAGAGCAACCTGCTCAAGGTCACCCACGAAGCCACTGGCAGAACAAGGAACAGAACCTGCCCAGCCTGACTCCATCCTTGCCCCATCCACAGCCAGGGTTTCCTGGCCTTGGCAGAGCGGGATCCAGCTGCCCTCGGGCACACTTGCTGTGTGACACATCAACACATCCAGCCCAGCACAGGAGCTCAGTGCCCACAGTGCCATTAGCAGAGAGAGCATGGAAAGCCTCCAAAGTGACTCATAAACTTAATGTCAGGACTAAGTTCCCGCAGTCAGACAATGAGCAGCAGCTGCTGCTGCCGCCGCCGAGCGCTCGGTGACACGAGCCAGCGATGCCACAGCTCAACGTGGGCACAGACACCAGGACACATTCCCAGGAAAACAAATGCCAACCACTCTGTCCCCACCACCCCCAGAACTGTGAGGACAGAGCCTGACATGGATGAGCTGCACCAGTTCTGGAGGTCAGGCTCTGTGCTGGGGGCTCAAGGTGCTTCCCGGGGACTGAGGGGGACGAGGGTGGCAGAGAAGGATGGCACATGAAGGGGAGCTGAGGTCCAAGAAGGCCCAAGCACAGAATGAGTCCCCTGTCCCAGCTGTTTGATGCACTCCACGTTTGCTCTGGTTTGCTGCAGGATTTTGGCTCACAGAGCACATTTTCTGTGCAACTTTTGGAACACGAGTGAGCGCGGTGGGCTGTGAAGGAGGAGGGAATGTCACCTCTGGGGACAGCAAACACAGTGTAACTCCTGTATTGTCAGTCTCACCCTTTTTTTTCACCTCCCTCTCCCTCACACACCCCATGTGAGCTAAGCTTGCCTAAATTTTGGGGGCACAGCAGGGACCTGCAGCCTGCCCAGCCTGCAGGACAGTGCAATAAGTGCTGCAGCCAAACATAACTGACACCCCAAACTCATTCTAAATTCCTAAAGCATAACTAATAATAACCAGTCAACTGGACATAATACTAAGAGAGAGAAATATTGCAGGCATGCAGATTATTAATGAAAATGGTACCAACTGGTTCTTCCTGTAACACATTTGCCACCTGCTAATTACCCTCAGACAAAAAGATGTGGGGAACAAGCAGCACATCCCAGAATCATTCCTACAGGATGGTTGGACTCTACCAGGAAAGTACATCTATCCTGTCCCATGTTTAATTTGGAGTTATCTAAAACAGCAAAGACACTAATTATTCCATGCAGGTAAGGAGGTCCCTGCTGGCTGGGAAGCACAGGGAGCTGCCAGCTCAGGCCCTGCAGATCAGAAACAAAAATACACTTGATTTATCTGCCAAATAGACAAAAGTGTGCATGTCTAATCTCACAGTGCTCAAACCACTTCTGCCCCTCTCTTCCTACGATCCAGGGAAGGGGTGGAAGAACTGAGCACTTTATATGGCTGAAGGAACAGCTTTCACCCTGCACCTGCACCACGTTTATTTTTGTGGTGAGAGGATCTAAACAAATATTAAAAATCCAGAGCAGCTGGGTTTTTTCCTCACTTGAAAAAAAGAGAAAAAAAAATAAAATAAAGAAACTCTGAGAAACACACATGATGAAACATCACAGGTCTTATGGACACAAAACATCTTAGCCCCAGCTTACTCCTCATCCAGAAGTCTGTGCAATCCCCCAAAAGGCAGCAGCCAAAGAACAGCAGGTATTTGGTTTCCATCTCGCAAACAGACAAATGACATCTCTCCCTCACAAAGCACAAACATGTTCCACAACCCAGGGGAAAGATGTTTCTCAAGCTTTCTACATCCATTCACTGGAAAAATTATTCCACCTCCTTCCCACGAAGAGCTCAGCATTTCGAGATGCAGTTTAAAAATGTAATACTGAGGAAATATGGGTGGATATGTGGGAGAGCTGTTTAGTAACTCTGCACAAAACTTTACTGATATTTTCTTTACTAATTAGCACATTAAATCATTATAGTTTTCCAATAAAATTCGTCACTCTTTAAATAGACATAAACACAAAGAGCATTTGGGTTCTTGAGTGAATCTGCACAGAATTATTCCAATTATTAACTAATCTAAGAAAATGCAAATTAACCAGAATCTAGAAGCTGTCATTTCTGTTAACAGACAAGTTCTTTTTAAGTTTTGGTTACACCTGAAGACACCAGGTAACTCAGTTATCTGTTTCCAAACGAATTCCTTCAAACTGGAAGATTTCAAAACCAGAGGAGTTTTAAAAGCAGGAATCAAAACGTGGGTACTGAGATTTATGAAAACTTCTTTGTTTGGAGTCACAGCAATTAAGAGAGTGAAAGCTCAGCCAGGCTGCCAGGACAGATGTGACCAAGACACCCAGGCTATGATGCCAGTGACAAATGGTGAAGTGATAAATAGGAATGGAGGGGGCGACAGCCTGAAGAACAGGTCAATACCACGCTGTCATGGAGCCATTTGAGAAACATAATTAATCTATTACTCACCTGGCATCATCATTCATTGTGCAGTGGTCAATAGGTGCCATGAAGCTCACCAGCTTGCTATGCACATGATACCTGAGGAGTGCAGGAAATAAGCAGGCAGCACATTAGTGACTATTAATGAAAAGGAAATGTTGTTGCTGCTGGACTAGAACCACTCCAGCCCCTGAAAGGCAAAGCACTGGCTTTCCTGGGAGCTGGTTCCTAATGAGTCACCAGTTGTAGCTGGCAATTCCCCCTCCCTTCCCTCTCCCTTTCTTACAACATGGACACAAGAATAATCAGATGATACAATGAACTGAACAGCAAGTAAACCCTTTTTTATCCCAGGGAGGGAGAGGACAGACAGAATCCATTAATTGTGTGCGAGTCCCTAATCAGACTCCCAGACAGACAACCCTGAGAAGTCAAACACACACTCCTTTCCAGCCTTCCATTCAGCTGGCATCTTAATCACCTTCTGGAATCTGTGCCCAGAGCCCACTGCAGGCAGCAGGAGCGTCAGAGCATCAGACCTTCTCCAGCATCCATCTGCTACCAGTTCCTTCCTTGCTCTGTGGTATGCAGGGCCCTAAAGGATATCAAAATCCCACTCTGCAGCCATGTCCAGAGCAGGAAAATCTTACCCTGAATAACTCACAAATGGAGCATGTAAAAACAAGCAAAGGAGAAAACAGCAAAAGGCCTGTGCAAGGATGAGATGGGGGTATTCTCATCATCAAAATATTTCTGCAAGCTGTCCTGCAGCCCCAGGTGCAGGATCTCCTTCTCACTTCCCACACTGTAGTGCATTTCATGCCTTGTATTCAAGGACACAACATAAAATTTAACAGGGTACTGAAAACCTCCGAATGAAAAGGTGGCTTTAAACCCTGTGTCTGAGGGCAGGGGATTCCAAACCAAGGCACTGGTGAGCACTACCTGCCTACCCCAGCCTGAAATGTTTCATCCAGGCTGCTGCTATTTTTAGAGCTTGACAAATAGCAGGCAAAAGGATTCACTAGCATTTGCCCAGAATCACCTTTCCACTCTGTCACCTCTGCACTCCCTTTTGTTTGCTTATGCAGGAACATTCCCTCGAGGGGATTTTTAGCTCACAAGCCCATTTCAGAACAGGCTCTTCAGGCACAGCACACACTCACCCTCACACAAGGGCTTCTCTGCACAATCAAGCCTTTGTCAGTGGTAATGGAAGGAACTGCCCTGGCCCGATGCTGTAATGATGGAGGCAGGGAACAGGCACAGCTGAGCAGGGCTGGTGCTGCCACAAACGACAGGTCAACAGCCTGGGCTCTGAAACAGCTCCCTTTTGAGACACTGCCATGGATTCACACAGATCAAGGCTTACACTGACACAGACTGGCACCGGGACCTGGCAACTCGGGTAAATTCTCTGACATGAGTTGTTTGTCCAGATTTAATCACTGTCACACCTTTTAAATCAGGACTTTGAAAATCCCAGTCTGGCAGATACGAAATATTCCGTTTCATTCACAGAATGTTGCAGCAGCACAGGACCAGAAAGCACTGACATGACAAGCAGGTGTGCAAACATCACTCCTTCAGGTCTGTCCCAAGAAAGGGCACGTCCCAGTGAGGGGTGCAAGAGTTTCAGGCACCAGCTTTCTTAAGCTTGACTGGGGAGTGTTTGGATGAGCTTCTTTCCTCTCTTAATGCCCCAATTTCCCTGTCTGTGAAGGGGACAGGTACTCCTGTCAAGTGGCAGACTGACTGCTTTTGAAAGCACTTGAAGCTCCTCAGCCCCTGCAGTAAACCAGCATATTTTATCCAAACATGCTGAAATATTGAAGCTTTGCTAAAAGGGAAGGATAAAGGAGACAGATCAAACTTAGCATTAAACACTTTGCTCTCCAGGATCTCAAACTCCTTCATGAAAGGAAATTTAAGCATTGCTATCCCAATTTTAGAGAAGGAATAAAAAGAACAGAGGGTAAGGGATCTGTCTGGGGTGACACCAAGTCTCTCAGTGGAAGAACCAACTAATCAAAAACACCCATTTGGGCTCTACTTGCCTATTCTGAAAAAATACTAAAGCTTAACTTGATGTTAATCCTAACCACAGACAATGAGATTTTTTTTCTTTTATTGATATCTTCCCTGCAACTTTTATTTAAAGGAGCAAGAAAAGGCCCCTAAGATGTAAGAGGCAAGTGGCTTGGTGAGATGGCTGCTCTCCCAGGAATGCTGAACACACACACTGCACACAAGGAGAGACTTCCCCATTATTCCTGGAGCTTTATGAGTCTGCCTCAGTTGTGTGATGTTGTCAGTAGTTTTGACTGAATCATGAATATATCCAATTATGTGTGATGCTGACAGAAAAGAATATTGATAGTCAATAATTATGGGCTTTTCAGGCCAACAAAGTAGCTCTTCCCTCTTTCAATAAATTATCCTATGACATCTATCTTAAAAATTGCTATGCCAGGCCTGACCCAGACTGACTCCACTGACTTTCTATCAGATGCCATCTAAACTCAGGATTTATAGTTTACTCACAAAAGGATGGTTAATGTGGCAGATTTTTCAGGAAGCAGAGCAGCTTTTCAGCATCCTCCCCCCACCACAAATCATGCAGTCACGCTAAACTCAGGGAGACTGGGAGATCTGCTCTGCCAAGGGGGAAAACTCAGCTCCTCCAGCCTGCCTCCCCTTCCACAGGGAAGGTTCTTCCACTGCCAACACAACCCAGTTCAGCCCTAATTAGTGATCCAGGAGTGAAATGCTCTGAAGCTAAAGAGAGCTGTGACTTATCAATAAAGAGAGATTAGACACCAAATTCCAATTGGCAGCCAGTGGGAAATAGAGATCTACCTGAGGCAGTTCCACACATCTTCCCCTGAGCTGCTGTCCAGGTTTTAGTCAGTGAAATATATATTGCACGAGAGGTGTTTATTGGCTTTCACTGGAAATTACGGCCCCAAACCGCTCAGGGATGTTTGAGTGCCTCTCTCTGGTGTTTCCTGAGACCAATAAACTCTCCTGCCAGGACTGATGGGGGCAATGCCCACAGGCTGCACCAACCAAGCCCTTTATTCCAGGCTCAAAGAACATCAGGATTCCCCAGAGCAAGAAATCCTGCCCTAAAATCCAAGCCAGTGTTGTCAGACTTCAGCTGCCAAAATCAGAACCTGTGTTTGCTCATCACCCACCGGATTCTCCTTCCTTTACTGGCTTTCCTGTCCACCTTCTTCTTTATTTTGCTCCTCAGCTTCTGGATGGCCAGCCACTGCCTGGGGAATGGAAAACAACAGGTACACAACTTTTAGAGCCACTGAACACCTCCAGAAACACCGTCTGATCCCCAGCTGTGTTGAAGGCTCCACTTCTCAAACAGAACTTCATCAACTCAACGAAGTTTCCAGCAGGGAAAAACTTCTCCTAGTTATAAATATATATTTTATTTTTTTTTTACTAAAAGGAGCGTCATCTTACCTGATTTATACAATGAAAACTCGACATCAGGGAAAAAAATCTCGCAAAATCTAATTACTGCAATCTTAATATAATCTTAATTACCGTAATCTATTTTATTGTAAAGTCAGATAAATGTACAATGTAATCACTACTTAAATGCAATTTTGTCTATATCACGTTAAATTATAGTGAATAGCTTTCCATAATATTCCAGACGTACACAAAATAAATTTGACAAGTTGCACTAAAATCTGGGTAGTATTTTACACGGAGAAAAGTCATTTCATCATCACAAAACTCCCTGATGCATTTTCTTCCCCTCTCCAAATATAACCCCACGGGTTGTTTCAGGGGAGAGCCCAACTCCAGCATTCCCAGCTTTCCTTTGCTTTTACACTTCTCCAAATTAGAGCCTGTGGTTATTTAAATGTACACTGCTCATAAAGTGGCACTTGGAAGGTTCTTTATTTTCTAACTCCAGAATTAAATTCCCTGCATGGAATTACAGTTTACTTTTGCAAGCAGGAAACATTCCCTGATATTGTTTTAATTGCAGAGAATCTTTTCTTGCAGCAGGAATACAGAGGAATTGCTTTAACTGATGCCACAACAGGTTTGTTTCTCTGAAACAACAACAAGTCAGAGTTCATAAAGAGAAAAGGCCAAATTCCAGAGGTATGGATTCCCTCAGTGCTGCTTGAACCACTAAAGACAGAAATACCTGGAAATATCTGGGAAGTATCTCCAGGGGATCACACACAAACCAGGGCACAGCTCAAAAATCAGACTGTGTGATCCATAACCAAGGAACATGTTACAGGGGATGAGCTTCCTGACTAATGTCATGAAGATTTAATAATTTCTTATGCAATTTCTTATGCCCAGATGCTTTTTCCAGCCTGACTCGGTATTTTTCCCTCTCCAATGAGCTGGACTGGAAGCCCACAGGTGATTTTGCTGGAATGCAGTGCTGGGATGAAGGCAGTGATGTTACAGACACCTCCCTCCTTACCTGCCCATTGCTACCTGGTCGTTGGGGTCCAGGGAAGTGGTTTTACGCTCGATCATTTCTCGAAGGAGCTGGAAGAAAGACAAAATTCCCACTTACAGCCCAGCAAGGACACGTCAATGCAAACAGGCCCACAGGTTTCTAAGAAGAATTAAGAATTAGCTGCCAGGTTCCCAAGGGCCTCGTTTTTGAAACTCCCTAGAAAACCTCAAGCCAAACCCGAGGCTTTGTAACATTTGCTCTGCACAAAGAGCTTTCCAAGGGAAAAAGCCAATGGCTATGGTAAAAGTTTGAGTAACTGTAGGTCATCTTCCTCTTCCAAAGTATCCCCATAGAGTGTGTGACTGGGGCATAACACCGAAGGCCACCACAAAGAGTTTCTGTGCACAGTTTCAGATGGACCCAGGAGTAGTTTAGTCTTCCCTTCAACACAGGCAGATCTGCAGGAAGAGCTCAGCCCCACAGGCCTCACCCCACCCTTTGTTTGGGGAGGGCAGGGGGGAACCTGAAGCACTTGCCCAACAGAAGTCAAGCCCTGCTGGGCAGTAACACTCACTCCGAGGAGCAGCACAGCAAAATCATTTTTACAGCTAGAGCAGGAATGCTCAAGCAGGCTTTTCTATTTCTTTTCGTGTCCTGAGGGCTGGGGGTTTGTCCTTTTTGCTTCCTGCAGCCAAGGAATATTGTGAACAGCCTTTTTGGATAGCTGACTGGGGCTGTGTGTTTATCACCACTCACTGTCAGCTGTACGTGCTGTGCCTTGGGTATCAGCCAGGATATTAACACCAAGAACAGAAATAAACCCTCCAAAACTGAGGGGCACTGACTGCTTTAGAGATGCCAACATTTCACCACCCAGTGAAGTTACTGCCTCAGCTCAGAACCACCCGAAACAGCCCCACCTGGAAACCAGAGTCCAGGCAATTCCACAAAGACAGCAGGGAAGAAAGGATGCAGGATGCTTTTGCTCCAACCTATACTTTCCTCTCCTTCAGAGTATACATCACATTACCAAAAAAAAAAAAAAAAGTGATTCAAACATAATTAAAAACCTGCCACTACTATTTTTTTTCTATTTGCTTATTTTTGGAGATCATTACTGCAGCAATTACACTAAAAAATTCCAGGAGAGAGGCCACTGGTTTATTATCACTAGAAAACAGCAAGCTACTTCTCTGCCCTGTTTATCTGATTGATTCCCAACATCTTTCTGGCACACAATCTATCAGTTTATCTCTCCCACTTCATCACAGTCACTTCTGGCAGCTAAATACAAGATCCAAATCCAGTGTTACACAGACATACGACACAGTAAACCTGTGTAACACTGCCACTCTGTAAACAGCTGCCCTTAAGGCTAAGCAGAAATGGGATCTTGGTTTCTAGTCAATATTCTGTCAAAAGCAAGGTGGGAGGGAGGGTTGGAACAGCAGTGAGAAGTGGTGCAGAGAGGTTTTAGTGGTTTCTTCCTCTTCCAGCATTGAGGTGTGTTTACTGTCTCCTCTTGTCTCGTTCCTTGGCACGAGGCAGAGGGAAAACTGCTGAGCAGAGAAGGCACACGGGGATGGTCACACACAGACATCCCAAGCTCCCAGGGAGCTGAGCAGCAGGACATTTCCACAAGGATTTGCTCTTCCTGGTGGCCCAGAAATCCACAGACTGGGAGACCAAGGAGTGCTGCCAAGATCTTACACCTACGCCCATCCTGGTCAGAACAACGGCTTCAAACTGAGAGAGTGGGGTTAAATGGGATATTGGGAAGGAATTCCTCCCTGGGAGGGTGGGGAGGCCCTGGCACAGGTTGCCCAGAGAAGCTGTGGCTGCCCCTGGATCCCTGGAAGTGTCCCAGGCCAGGTTGGAGCAACCTGGGCTAGTGGAAGGTGTCCCTGCCCATGGCAGGGGGTGGAACTGAATGGGCTTTAAGGTCCCTTCCAACCCAAACCATTCCATGACTCTAAGAGGCATTTTTGGGCCAGGTTCCTGTACTAGTTTTGTTGACCTTGGCACTGCCAAGGTCTTCCACTGTTCCAAATGTTCTTCCACAACAGTGTCAACTGCAGGACTTGGGGACACTGCTGGGAAGAGCAGAGGGAGACAAAGACGAGGGAGAAGTAAAATAAAGCAGGAGCAAGAGGGAAATTAGGAAATAAGAAGAAAAGCTGCAAAGCATCTTGTTACATCTAAACAGCATATGTCTGGAGCTGAAGTTATAAATCATGCTAACAATGGTTACTAAAATAAAAGTGGATGTAGCCAGAGGCTACCACTGAAAAAGTCAGCCCAGGCCTCGTTGCCTTTGGTCTTTAAGGATTTGATTAGTTTTCCGCCTTCTAGTTCAGAGTGCTGCATTCAGCCCCTGCTCCAGAGCCAGCCAGGGCTCGGGATACAGAGGGAATGATAAATTCATTTACTGAATAAAGCTACACTGTTTTCCCAGCACAAGACTTAAAACACTTCCGAGGCCGCAGTATTTCATTAAGCCTGGCGATTCTGGTTAAAATTTATTAGTCAAAACAGAAAACTCTCATCAGATCCCATATATTCCATTAGGAATGATATATGGTGTCTCCCAATGTCTAATTATTAACTAGGAAGTGTAAGTAAATCACTATCAGCGTTGAGCCCTGATGTGTGAAGACTGAGCCTGAGTTAGGCAATTTCGGCATCAAAAGGCTTTGATTTGAAACAGATCCTATTTTGCTTTCCCTCCTTCACATCTTCCCTGAACTTTTAAAAACCCTCAGCTCAGTCTCCCATGGAAGCAAACACAACTGCAACGAAGCACAGCCACGTCCAGAAGCTCAGCTGCCAACTCTGAGCTGCCCCTACTGAAAGCTGGGACCAGAAGGACAAACTGCGTCGGGCGACGTGGAGCAGAAGGAAGTTGCTAATCCCAGTTTGGTTTTCTCTGGAAGGAAGGGGTGATGTCTGCCAAGAGAGCTCCTCACGTGCCTGCTTCTGAACTCCACAGAGTTTGGCCAATAACACCACCCCAACCCCTCCCCAGGCAGAACCAGGCACCACCAACCACGCGAGGGAAGAAAAGCCCGTGGAGATGGTTTGGGGTGGGTTGGAGATGGTTTGGCGTGGTCTAGAGATGGTTTGGGGTGCTTTGGAGATGGTTTGGGGTGGTCTGGAGATGGTTTGGGGTGGTGTGGAGATGGTTTGGGGTGGTCTGGAGATGGTTTGGGGTGCTTTGGAGATGGTTTGGAGATGGTTTGGGGTGGTCTGGAGATGGTTTGGGGTGGTCTGAAGATGGTTTGGGGTGGTCTGGAGATAGTTTGGGGTGCTTTGGAGATGGTTTGGGGTGCTTTGGAGATGGTTTGGGGTGGTCTGGAGATGGTTTGGGGTGGTCTGGAGATGGTGGTGTGGTTTGCCCAGACCCACAAGCTGGGAGCTGCCTGTCCTGTGTCCTGAGCACACCAGAGCTGACAATCCACAGCTACTCACACAGACCAGAGTGTTCCCACAAGAACAGGTCCAAGAGCTTCCAAAGTCATCAGTATTCACCTGCCTTGGCTGCCACCAAAGCCAAAACCCACAGCAGAGTCAGGAAGTGCTTCCTAAAGGATTCACCCTAAAGGGCCCCCTCTCCACGCCAGTTAAAGAGATGCACACAAAGTACACTGCACGAAATTAGAGGGACTTAGAAATGCCATCAGGGTGTTGTTGAAGGGTAATAGAGATTCATTTCTCATTTTAGAGGTCAATTTTCATTTTAGAGGTTAGGTCTCATTTCCATGCACTATCTATCAGTGTTTCTAATACTACAGTGGCTGACCTTTCTGATTTGCAGACCCCTAAGAATTTCCAGTTGAGACAAAGAGCTAAGGATGGCTGAAATCAGCCTCCTGACAAAAGGCTCACTTTGTCTTAGACCTTACAGAGCAAATCAAATTAAAAAAGAAAGTCCATCTGTAGTATATCAAGGGCTCGAGTTTACAAAGCTCGGATATAAAATTGGAACAAAAGGAATGACTTTTTCTCTGGTGTTATTAAGACCTTCAGAAAAGCCAGGGAAGGCACGGGTCACTTGTGCCACAGTGCATCAAAGGCACCTGCTCTGTCTTGCAAGTGGCACTGGTGCCTTTGAATTCCCCCAGTCAGGTGTGCCCAGAGGTGAGCACAGCTCTGCCAGGGTCCCTAACTCAATAATAATAATAATAATAATAATATCACACAGGTCTGACAATGTTCATTTGAAAACAGCTGCACACAATGCAAAAGGAGAGCCTTGGACTGCTTCTCCCAGCTCAGTCACCTGCTGGAAGCAACAGAAACAGAGAAAGATTCCACTGCCTGTGGATTCTGAAACAATGAGAAAAATGGGAGAAACCCAGACTTAGGTTTGCCAGCAGCTGCTTAACTTTACTAGAACACTCTGTCACTCCTAAAAAAAATTATTCACTTTATTAGTGAGGAACTCTGAAATATTTGCAGATGGTTATGTGGACTTTTCTAGCTAAATGGGTGTTTGTTGCTAGAGACAGTGAATGCACAACTACTGTGGGGTGCAGGTCTTTTTTAACAGTCTAAAAAGCAGGGTTTTTTTAACAAAATCACTGTAGGAAATAAAAAGAGAGAAGCTACATGCAATTTGTTGAGTCCAAGTGAAGATGTGCACCACCAGATGCTTTTCCTCCCTCCTGGTGAAAATGCAAAGTCACTCCTGAGCAGAAAGTTGTCAAAGCTGCATTTTATCAATGCATTTTCATTACTATCCAATCTAACTTTCTTCTGCTTTAGTCCTTAAAGAGACATGGTGAATCATATGAATTTATCCTGCAACAACAGCATAAATCATGTTTCTAGCCCAGGACTCACTCAGCAAACATTTTGCCCTGAGTTCTGCCTGGAGGTACAAAACAAGCTGTTCCTTTTCTCCTTTCAAGCCCCACTCAGGAACAGTGTAACACCATTTGGATTTGTACCAACACTAGAGAAAATTTAAGACTGCAGCTCAAATGTTACTTCAACCCCCCCCCAAACACTTCTTAAAATTTATTTTTCTGAAATCTATTTACAAAAACTTAATTTGCAAGAACGAAATCAGCAAGAACGAATAAAATGAAAACCATTTTATTCAAATTCAGGTTTGTGTAAGATGCACAGACTTGCCTATTTTCTAATAACCCATTAAGAGAAGTTCCAAATCAAGCTTTAAAACGTGTTATTAACCATCTACCCAGCCATTTGAAAGATACATGCCTGTGATAAGAGTATTGTATTGCCATTAACCTGTGGGATGGTTCGAGACATCTCTTATTCACACAAAACTCTAAATGCATCTAATTAAAGCCACAAGATCAGCTGTCCATATTAATCACTCACCGGTTTAATTAAGGTAAACCAGCTTGTCACAAAGCCAGTCTTCTCTCTATTCTTCACCATTATCGACTTTTAATAGTTCACTGGATTAGTAATTACTTGTTTATGGCATTATCAAATTCCTGGGAGAGGAAGGGGCCCAGGAAACCGCCTGAGACAGGAGGGGGAATTCCCCCCATCAGGTAAAGTTTTCTGAAGAGCCACACAGTGGGATTTAAGGAGTGGTATAGTGGGATTTAAAGAACCACACGATGGGATTTAGATAAAAGGACGACTCAGAACAGAAACAAATTGATCTGGAAGTATCTTAGCACGAGATTGAGAGGTGCAGGTTTATTTTGTGTTACTCAGATTAAAGCTGGGGGAACCTTCCAGTGGTAGGTGCCCCTGTCCATGGCAGGGGGTTGGAATTGGGTGGTCTTTAAGGTCTTTCCTTAAAGGGGCCTTAAATCAGTCTGTGAATCTGAACACTAGGACAGGAAAAAGGAAATCAGTGAGATTTCTTGGTCTCTTGTAAAAGCCTAAGTGTCACATTGAGTGGGCAGGCACATGCAGAGCCACTCCACAGGGACAGCAATAAAGCAAGACAGCAGTCCTACAGCTAAGCAGCATTTTCTCCAGGATCAGCTCCTCCCCAAGCAGTCAGGGTGTAGGTAAGGAAGGCACCAAGTCTCCTCCTCACCGTTCACACGAGCTCACCTTGGGGTGACTCCCAGGCAGGAACAGCTCTGCCAACGTGAGGCTGTGTGCAGGGATGACATTCCTCCCCAGCCACTGGCATTCCTGCTTGGCAAGTTGCTGCCACCCCTCTTGGAAGTCTTTAGTGTTTCCTTGGATGTTCCCCATCCCCTTTGGCTGCTCTCAGCTTCTGAAGCCCATGGACAAGGCTGGTGACTGTGGGTTGTTATAAAACACAGTGACGTACAACACAACCAAAACCAGGGGAGGAGGGAGCAGGAGAGCAGAGAAAAAAAAGGAATTATGTATATTCCCAATTCTCCTTAGGCATACCTGCTGCCATCAATGATGAACATTTGTTCTGGGAAGAGCTGCTACCAGTGGAACACTTAGCATATGAACACTAACCTAATTCCTGTTGGAAATAAAGCAATTTCCACTCTCTCCTTTACCAGAGGAGTATTTCAACCTAATAATAAAATCTCCACTGTAGCATGTCAGACCAGCAGCTCCCTGGTAGCAGGCTGGAATTTTAAGTCTTAATGCTGCAATATCAGCTGTAATGAATTCTACGTAAATATGACTTCTAAAAATAAAAAGCCCTTTTCTTCCCTTAAAACCACGTAGGAAGGAGACTTTAAAAGAAAAGGAACTGGGCTCTAGCCAGTGATGAGGATCCTTCTGAAACAGTTTAACTATTCCCACTCAGTGCCACCCAAATAAAAATATTTCACTTGCATAATTCACCATTCAACATGGGCACTACAACAAAAATTTTGTGTTTGCTTATAAAACAAGTGAAGAATAGGAGAAAAGGCAAAGTGGGATGAACAGGCAGAAGAGAGTTAAGTCCTGAATCATCAAAAAATTCCCCCAGACACACCTGCTGAATTCTACTGAACACCAAGACCTGGACAAGAAAATTGTTTTTCCACAAGAAAAACATATTCATTAACGAGTTTTGTATTATAATCTATTATAAAACAGTATAGCTACTTATTCTGTTATCATTAACTTGTGCACATTCATCAGCTCTTGTTCATTTTTACTTGCCTAATTTCCCACTGACACACAGAGGAAGTTGGTTTCCAGTGCTATTCTTTATCTGAATGTTTACCTTTTAAGCAGTAATCAAAATAAATTAATAATTACAAAATGTTATTTAGAAAAATGAAAGTGATACCAAAAAAAAAAGAAAAGTCTGGATGGAGATTTAAACAGGAAGAAAAGAGCAGGTCTTGAACTGCACCCTGCAATCAGTATAATGCACAGAGGCCAGAGGTTGGGAGCACCCTCAGCTCCGACAACCAGCGCCGCTGCTGAGCACTCCTGAAGAACCAGCTCCTTTCCTACATTTTATTTATATCCACACATGCAATCACACACCCACACACAAAAGCACTGCACAGTTATGACCCATGTGAAAGCAAACCCATTCAGGGCCCTGTCAGCTCTATTGTGCTGCACTCTCCCCTCTCTGAATGCCGCGCTCAGCTCCGGCTCAGCGCCCTGACAAATAAAGGAAAGCACTTTATGAATCCCATTTAATTGGGAGGTGACAGAGAAAACACACAGCCATTTTCTCCAGCCTCATCACTGAACCGGCCACAGCTCCAACCTCTGCCAAACCCCACTGAACACGGGACATTAACCAGGCCAGTGGAACAGGGGCTGGGTGGTGGCTGCGTCCCCACGACCACCGGGGATCTGTGCGGATCATCCCTCCCAGGAAGCGTGGTGGGGATGGGAGGGGAGAAGAAGGGCGGAAGGGAGGGAGAGAGGAAGAGAAGGAGGGAGGGATATAAAAAAAAAAAACCCCAAGCAAGAAAGGAAAATGAATGTGTGGCTGCCTGGCGGCTCAGCAGATGTCTGCGCGTGATGTACGAGGCCGGGATAAGCTGTCGGAGCCCGCTGCCAAGGAGTGGGAAGTGATTAAAGCCTGCACCAGGCTAAGCACCATATTTAGAGTCCACGGGGTTCCCAAAGTTGCACCCATCCCTCGCTGTGCTGCCAGATGTTGCTGGCTGGTCCTGCTCCCATCCAGGAGCAGTTGGTGCAGCCTGGAATGCAATCTGGAACGCTTCCGGAGGTGCCGCGCATTAAACCCGTGTCACCCATCCTTCACCTCTGCCGAGTGCTGAAACAACTCCAATTTGCTGCCACTTCCCTCTTGGGAAATGGCCAAGATACAGTTGTGCCTGGCAGACCCATTTGTTTTACTCAGGTGATTCTCTTCCCTCAATGACCTCTATTAGTTTAAGTTTTAATTTAGATTAACCCCAGCACCCCAATTAACCAGCGAGGGGAAAAGCTAAGCTGGGACTAGTCATATTTCTGAAATCACGATTTATCGGAGTTAAAGTTATTAGAAGGGAAGACTGGGCCATTCATCTATTGCTATTTTTCTTTTGAAAATTTAACATTTCATGGCCAATAAGCACCTTCTCTGCACAGAGTCCACGGATTGTCAATCTCAGCTATTTCTCCTTGACCACTCCATGATTTTGTTACACTGACTTAATTTGTTTTGTGTTCTTAGGGTCCACCTGGCCCCCAAATTCCACCTCACAGATTAGGCCCTTTCAATCCCTGGTCCCAACAAGACAGGCACTCTCTGATCACCATTTAGAGCCCACACAGGGGGGCCTGGCATCCTCCCCTGCCCCAGAGATGCTGCTCAACCCACAGCAGTGGAGATGCACCTACAATAAATACAGAGCCTGGAGAGGAGCTGTAGCTTGGAATGCAATCTTGGCTCCAAGGCAGACTGCCCTGAGGAGATCCCTCACAAACACTAAATATTCAAATTGTCTGGATTCTGCACCAGGTGAGATCTACAAAAATTTTCTTGGGACATTGGAAGTGTGTTGGAAACCTCCTCAGAGGGCAAAAAAAAGGCAATGTTTAAAGTTCTCTGTATTTCCTACTGGTAAAACACAGACAAGAATTACCAATTTAATGCACCTTTTCATTCACCCCTGGTCCTGGCTCTGTACATGAAACCTTAAATTTTGGAAGAATTCAAATGCTTCTGGTTAAATCAGTTACCAGAGCACCTGGCAACAGCTCTCTTCCACTGCCCTAACACTTCACTAGACACTCTGAACACCATTCAGATCAAAAATTTCTGGCTTTCTGATGATATAATGATATTTGTCTAGTCCTGAAGTTCGAGCTCTCTGTGGATCATCAAAGCAGACCCAGGTTTTCGTGCCTCGGGGAAGGAATTACAGTGACATATTCCTCAATATGTGACAATTTCCATTTTTCACAAAGCTGGCACTGTCTTTATTTAAACAAGCTACAAACACAAGGTTTCCGTGCACTGGGTGCAGGCTCCTTGTTTCTAAGAATTTTGCAAATTAAAAGGATGACTGGCCCGGATCCAAGCTGGAATGACTCCAAGAGAAGTGCCAGAGAAGCCCTGCAGTTCTCCCATTCAGCTGTAGGTGAGATGATTCAAGCTGAGACAGGAGTAACTTCTGTGCTTTTGAGGGTCTGCTAGGATTGTTTTTCATAAGGGGACTCTGCCCAGGGAGAACAGTCACCTTCAGGGAATTCAGTGATTTTTTTTCTCTTGTGTAGCAACATTCCCCAGGCTCAGACTCACCCTGCAGCCCTGACACCCCCAGAGCAGCAGTGCCAGGTTTGAGCTCACCCAGCCCCCTACAACAAAAACTGAGAGCAAAGTCCCCTGAGCTATCCACAGAGATTTTGGATGTTGAAACAGGTAGCTGAGTTTCACAGGAACAAGAAATACAGAGCACAGAACCAACTGCATTATCTCTGTAAGTATTAAAAACCAACTGGAGGCATAACTCCACATATTTACCATCACCTACCTGGTGATAAAAGTCATCATCATCAAATATCTCCTCATCTATGTCCTTCAGGTGTCTGTTGGAATCTGAGGGAGGGAGCACTTCCTGGAAGCACAAAGGAAATACTGAAAGCTCACATGTGAACATTTCTGTCCCTAACTCCAACGGCATCACATGCAGCAGCCTGTAAACACACTTGATGATATGAAGGAATGGAGAAAAGCACCCAACATAACAAGCTTTTAAGGACTAGGAATACATTCAAAGGTAAGGCAGAAACGTTGCCAATGCCAAAATAGATTTATGATACCTTTACTGGGAAATAAATAGGACTCTGCAAAGTCTTTCTGGCAAAATACTACAGATATTTTTAATGTAATGGCAAAAATACATCTTGCTAGTGCAGTAATTCTACCTGATCTCTCAGAATTGAGTATTTATTCATTCTTAAATACTAAATTAATAACGGACTTACCACTAATGTATTCTGTAGGTTATATGCAGTACAATTTTGGAAGTGACTTTCTGGGTTAAAGACTCTGAACTGCAGCATAAAAAGCAAGTTTTGTAGCCTCGAAAAGCAGATTTAGTGAGCATCACTTCCTCCAGCACAGGAGAGGCACAATCCCAGCCCAAACCCTGCCAAGAACTGGGACGGGAGATAATGCAAACACCATAAAACTGGGATTGAAATGCCCACATCTTTTCCTCAGCTGTTACACCGCACGAACCAGCGCTCAGGTGTCTCCTCCATAAATTCTCACCAACGAGAACGGTCCCTCTGCTAATTGCTGTGCAGAGTTTCCCTGCTGCTGCAGGGTGAGTTAGAAGAAACAAGGCCCCCTTACCAAGTTCTCAGGCCCGGGCTGGGGGGCTGGCTGGGGCTCCTGCTCCTGCTTGCCCAGCACGGTGTACACGGAGCGCTTGGTCTGGGTGCGCCGGAGCAATCGCTCCCTGTCCATCAGGATGTGATCAATCTGAGTCAGGATGGAGCGCTCGAAGGCACCGAAACCCTGCAACAGCATTAACCAGTGTCAGATAATGCAGAAAGCTTTTCCTCAAGGCAGCAATGTTCCCCCTATCTTTCCATGTCAGTGGATAAGCAGACAGCGTTCCGAGGAGGAGGGGGTTTGGGTTGCGTCGCAGGGATTTCTGTTAGGATTTTTTTTATTTGTTTCTCCCCTCGCTCTCCCTTCCCAACCTGAGGCAACTCGACGCCCGGCTTAATAAAATGCCTTTGCTGTTCTGGTTCAGATTAACTTCTCAATGATTAATACTAACTCGGAGATGTGAGGAGACCCTGGATCTCCGGGTGAAATGATTACCCATTGTATTAAATGTACACTCCACGGAGGAGGAGAGCCACAAAAGGCCCCAGTTCTGTTAGAAACCATAAACAGCTTGGAGATCAGCAACAGTGGCATTTTCACAGGGCTTATTTGCTGCTGGAGACTGGCTGTGGTGAGATGTCTGGTCGGGAGATCACCAACACCAACCAAGAGTTTTTCCCCAAACTTGGGAAAACGTTTGTCCCTGAAAAGGTTATTCCTGCCTGTCTGCTCAAAACAAAAGGCTTATGCCTTTGATATGTGAGGGCTGAGCTCCTTTCCAAACTCCTCTAAGGTTGGGGAAAAGTGTGTCCCTGTGTATTTAGCTCTTGCTGCTTTACCTCTCAGCTTAACTTGGAACATCCACGATACGAAACTTCCAAATAAACTCAGAATCACAGAATGGTTTGGGTTGGAAAGGACCTTAAAGCTCATCTCCTTCCACCCCCTGCCATGGGCAGGGACACCTTCCACTATCCCAGGTTGCTCCAAGCCCCGTCCAACCTGGCCTTGGACACTTCCAGGGATGGGGCAGCCACAGCTTCTCTGGGCAACCTGCGCCAGGGCCTCGCCACCCTCCCAGGGAAGGATTTCTTCCATATACCAACCCCAAATGTCCCTTCTTTCAGTTCACACTTGATCCCCAAATCTCTGCTCAACAAAAGCAGGTCAGCACACACAAGCCAAGACTTGCCTTTCCCATTTTGCCAGTTGCCAGCTTTGTCTTGTTGTGCCACTTCTGCAGGACGCTGTTCCTGTAGGGCCTGAGCTCCGCGTAGCGCTTGGCGATGAACTCGGGGTACTCCTCAAACTTCAGCTTTCGCTTGGGGAGGCTCCTCCTCTTCTCCTGGGCCTTGTCCACCTGCTCCTCGTCGCTGCTGCTCGGGATTTCATCCTCACTAGAACAAAACACGCAGGCTGAACACCCTACCCCTCTCTAAGGCAACGTGTGAGTTCTCAGTGGCTTTTTCCACACCGTGGTGGTGTTTTTGGCACAAGGTCCATGGCTTAGCTCCTGCTCCACTATCAGAAAAACTACATAACACACTTCCCACGAGGCAGAAGGAATCCAAATGGTCATTTGTCCGGAGTATCTGTCACCCAGACACAGCAGTAACAGAGAGAACAGCAGAGTGAGGGCGGTCAGGAAGGTTGTGCATTGTCCTGTTTGCTGGAGGCAAAGGATTCAGAAAGATTCAGAAATATCTTGCCTATTTTTGCATTTACCTCTCAGCTTTTGCTTGCTTTCCATCCACCAGGTGCCTCGTGCCTGGGTACTGATAAAGCAGCTCGTCCTGAAGCTCCACCAGCACTTTCAGCAAGGCCTCCAGAGTTTTACAACCTGCAGAGCAAGAGACACAAGTGACAATTTCTTGCTCCTGGTGAACACTCAGCTTTGCAGTGCTTAGTTTCTCATCTTGAATCAGAATTTCTGCCGCAGCCACTGCATGTCCCATTAACTGTTTGTCTATAATCAGTCAGAGCTTTATCTTCAAACTGATTTATGGCTGTTAATGTCAAACACCACCACGCTGGAGGAGAACATTTCTTTCCTAAGAAGGGAGGAAAGGAGGCAGAACTGCCTTCTAAACATCTGCCTGGCTGCACATTGGGAGTGTACTGGTCTAATGTTTCATCCACAAACATTCCCACTGCAGAGCCTGAAGGATTAACATCCTAAAGAAGCAACACACATGTGACAACAGTCTTTTTGCTGACTCACTCGTTTCTCTCCTGTGGTAAGTTCTGCAGCAGAAGCAAGACTCATTTGAATAATATGACACAAGGGAAAATGCACCTATGTACAGGCCCTCCACACTGACCTCTGACTTTCCCTTCTTGTACACAATGTGCATGTTGCAAGAAGAAAAACCAAACCTCAACCTCCTGCAGGGCTTTGACCGTCGCTGTGCTCACCACACAGGAGGGAGGAGAACTTAGACTGCAAGTAAAATTAAGTGTAGCAAGATCTGAACTGTGGGAGAAACTTAAACAATGACCTGGCAAGTTTAATGAGAAGATCCTGACCTAAAAAGTAGAACTGAAGGCCCAGAGATCTTCAGAAAAAAAAAAGGAAGAAAAGATTGTTGTGGAGAGGTGTAAAATGAGCAATACAGGTGAGTTTTACAGGGATGAGCAGTTGCACTCCAGGGTGTTCACACACAAATCCTGAATGTAGATCTGATGCTGGGTATCCCAAGGCTTTTGCCACTGACCATTTTCCTGTATCCACACAGATGGAGAAAAAACAGTGTCTGTTCCAATGACTGTATGTTCTCCAAGGACACAGAGTTGCAGCTGACCATGGGACAGGTTAACTGCACACTGTCACAGCATCTGTTCCTTAAAAATAGTTCTTTTGTGGCAACCAACAAGCCTCCCTGCAGAACTCTGCGATAGAAAACAAGTGTTTGCCTGGGCCTACACAAACCCTCCCTTTGCACGTGGCCACACATCAATCCCAGGGTCAGCTCTCCCAGGTAAAACACTTGGCACACTTCTACCCAAAAACCTAAACTGAACTCACTCTGCCCGGCAGAGCACGTGGATTTGTGAGGAGGGCAGGAGGTGGCACTTCCCCAGAGCCCCCTCTGGTTCCTCCTGTGCCATGAAACCACTGGGGTTGCTCTGCTTAACTCCCAAACCTCCTTCTCTGTATTTGGCACAAAAGAACAGAGAGAACTTTTCACCACTCCATTTTTTCTTTATTTCTTTTTTTTTTTAATGGGGGACACAGAGATCATGGGTAGAGTGAACAGCAAATCTTCCTCAGCCAGACAGAGACAGTGCCAGCAGAAATCAGCCCAGACACTCAGAGGTCTCAATCTCCTGCGTGTTACCACTGTGATATTGCTCAGTTGTCACCATCTCCAGATAAATTACGGCCTGACCTCAGTAACAGGAATGTCAAGGAGAAGATGCTTTAAGATTTTTGTTGCAGATCAGCTGTTGGATTCATCCTCCCCGAGCCCAGGGTTCATTATAGATACGTTCTGACAACTCCTCTCTATAAACCTATTAACGGATTAGGTTTGCTGCACTTGTAAATCAGACGTGTGTGAGCATCAAAACAATTCCACGAGACAAACAGACAAAAAGCCCTTTAAAAAATGCATTTGTCGTGTGTGTCTGCAGCTAAAGCATCCCTTGCAAAAAGCAAAGTGCCCCCACCCCAGCCCGAGTGCACAGCTTACACCAGCAAAATCCTTCCCACTGCCTGCAACGCAGCTAAATGTCCCCAGAGCTTCCGAAACTGTTTATTTTCTCCCCGCTGCCTCTCCTCCAGCAGCAGTGCTAATGCACCCCAGGCAGCTTTGATCCTGGCAATTACAACTGGAGTAGCACTCCAGCTCTTCTGGGGTATAGCAGGGCCACGGCAAGCAGGCAAGGAAATAAAAGACAGGCTCAAGCTCCCCCAGGCTATGAGATATGGACCCCAACAGAAGTGGGGATGGGGAGCAATTTTATTTGGAGTGAAGGGGATGGAGAGGGCAGGGAAGACAATGACTGTGCGTCTAACCAGGTGGGAGGGCTAATTATTCCAGGCAGTGGCTTCATCACGAGCCTCTTACAGCTGGGTAATTTCCGTGTTTTCAGTCCTTGTGTATTTAATAGCATTACTGCATGGCATTCTCATTGTTCCTGTTGGCTGCTTAAGTGTGCTGTAAACTCAACTTCACAAGCCAAGTGTCACCCTGCTCCCTTCCCATCCAGCCCTGCCCTATCCATTTCATGTTTAATTCCAGAAGGGACTGTTTTCTTCCCAGTCTGCTCTTCATCTTCTCTTCCCTCTAATGCCCTTGTCTGGCTTTACACCACTGCTCTGGGGAAGAGTCTGAACCCATTTGTGAACGAAGGCAGCACAAAACGGAACTGTTTCAGGGGTGCAGACTGTGCCATTTGGAAAGGCAGCCAGACACTGACTCTCCTGCCCCCCCAGCACGTTTTTTGTAATGTTGCTCCCTGTCAGAAACACACAATTAAACAGAAAACAGCCACAAACACCGAGCTTTCAAACGCCCCAGTACATTGAGGCGACCAACTCGCAGCTCTCACATGTGAGAACCATCAGGTCTGTCCCTCCTGCTCCGTTCACAGAACAAAGCCAGTGACACCTCTCAGGGACAGGCAATGCCAGCCCTGGCCATGGAGCAGGGATCTCCCACTGCTATGAGCTGTGTGAGGTCCCGGGCAGTCCCTGATGGTTTTGTTTATAAAGCTTCCAGGACCAAGAAGGTATCGACACAAACCAGCCAAGGATGAAACAATGCTGACAACTCTACAACTGCCCTGCCCCTACTCCCACTGATCCTGATGCCAACAGCTTATTCCCAGCTGCTCTTCCCAGCACAGCGCCCGGGACAGTGTCAGTGACTGCAGACACAGCACTGTGAAAGCAGCTGGAAACTGTGGAATGTGAAACTCTCCCGACCCAACTTTGCTGGCACAGTTCGCCCCAGCTGGTGCCTCTCCCACTCTGTGCTGGCAGCTTTGCTGCATCCCTTATAATCTGCTCTCCAACGTGCTGGGGTAAATATTCCACCTTATTTATCGACACCAGTGTCACAACTGACACCTTTAACACTGGCCCATAAATCATCAGTGAGCAAGATCTCAAAACTATCTCCTTTTCCAGGAGTTACTTCTGCACATCCAACTTGTGGTTTTTGAGGGCAGGTGACTCAGCACTGCCTTAAAAACTAAGGAAGTTGATCCCTTCTTTGCATCTAAAATCCCCCCAGACAACTCAAACTCGGTGTGTGGGGGAGGCAAACGAACCCCAGGACAACACACAACCCCTCCTCCCATCAAACCTTTCCTAAAGCCGCCCTCTGGGAAAGAAAAAAGGATGGTGAGTGGGATCCACCTGCAGCTGCCCCAAGAACACAACAAATATGGTTTGAATAAAACTTCCAGCTGAAATGGGACTCAAGAGTGTCTGTGGGGAGACACTAACTTGTAAAAGCCACTTTTGAGAGTCCACAGGAGCCCCTTCATTTTGTGTACAGGAGTAAAAAAGTTCTTCCAGATCCAGCAGGCAGCATATCAATCCACCAGGAAAGCTGGGAGCCAGCACCAGTAAATCAAAGTGTGCCTTTCTGTTAATACTCCCTCACACGTCCTCATTTCATACATCCCTCCACCCAGCCAGGAAGCAGCCCTGGAGTATTTAGCTCCACTCAGGGATAGCACTGCCATGTATCAAAGTGTCAGGAGACCCACCAGAGATGAAATCTGTCCTGCTGCTCTCAAACCACAAAAAAAATCAATTTTGTCAATGCCAGTGGTTATGGACAAACTGGCTGTGCTGGTGGCACCCCCTCGGACTGGGGACAGCTCCTGGTGGCAGGGGACTGACCCTCCAGGCTCTCCATCCTCTCCACATGCAGAGTTGCTGTGGAAGCCCACACAGGGTCATGCAGGATGGCTCCAGTGCTCATCCATGCTCCTACTCCAGCACTCCCACAGCTTCCTGCACAAGAAAAGATCTGTGCTCTTTTCCATGACCTCTAAAAATGGGGTCTCATTCCATCTTCCCAAGCAGCTGCGGAGAGCAGCAGCTGGTGAGGAGCAGCAGGGAGCTTTGAGCCCGTGGAAAAAAGCTGGAGCCTCAAGGCTTTCCAAGGTATTCACAGAGCCAAGCCCTGGGATTCCCAAAACTTCTCCACTGGGCACATTCCTCCCCGTCTAACCCCGCTCCACCCATCCAGCAGATTTGGAGCGTGACGGGTTCACAGAGCCAAGCCCTGGGATTCCCAAAACTGCTCCACCAGGCGCCTCCTTCCCACCTGACCCTGGTGCATCAATCCAGGAGATTCCAAGTGCAATGGGTAAGGGAGGAGATCCTAAAATTAGGGCAAAACTCCCAGGATTTTTGCTCCTTGTGGCACCTTGCAGGGCGCTGCCATGGCAGTGCTTCCCACAGCCTGGGTTCTGCTGTGCACACAGAACACACAGAGAACACCCTTCCCAGGATGTGCCAGCAGGAACCAGCGCCTGCCCAGCACTCAGCTCGACTTCAGAGCCCACACCAACACCGGGAATTAACTACTTTTTCCCCTCAATTAAACCTGAGGATCTGGCATCACAGGAATATCATCGCCGTGCCGGCTTTTCATTTTCCACGTACCTCCACAGGCTGTGGAAGTGCTCACACACAAAAGCTGGTGCTGGAACGACGGGATGCAGAGCAAAATCCCAGCTGCCAAATACTGGGAGAGTTCCCCCTGCCAGCACAGAGAGTCCCCTGTCCCCACGGAGAGTCCCTGTGTCCCTGTGGAGAGTCTCCCTGTCAGAGCGGGCGCGCTCCGACCACATTATGCAAATGGAAAGGAGGAGAGGAACCCAACCTCTTTTATTTTAATAGCTGCACATAACCAGGAGAATCTTTATCAGGTACAGGGTGTTTATCCCAGCATTCAGATGAAGTGGGGGGAATTTTCTCTCCTTTCAAAGGGCTGCGGGACAGGAGTTAAACTCCAGGTCAAAATGGCCCTCGATCCGCTGGCCTCAGAACAATACTCCTCATTCAAATCCACCAGCCAGCCACTTGCACTAGTCATCCCCAGCAATTAATCCCCCACGAAACACGTTTGATTAAATCTTTTCAAGCAAATCCTTTGCTTTGCTTTTGTTAGTTCACTTCTTGTCAACATCTATTAAAATATGCCTTTAATTCTCCCGCAATCTTAAAAAACACCGATTCCACTGTCTTCAACTTTAATCAACTGTATGGCCGGCATTTTTCATTTCATAATAATGTGCTGTTTGGAATTCAAGAGGCAGGCTCAACATCAATCATTCGGCAAGAATTTTTCCACTGCAATAAATATGCAAATGAGGAAAGCCAGTCAGTCGTATTTCAGGCCCGACTTGCTAGTGTTTTAAAAAAGACACAAATTTATTAATTGCCGTTGGCCAGCGGAATCCTATTACTTTGGGCATTGATTACAAAGCTGTGTGAGTGATTATTGTGCAACTCGCAGGCTATCCAGGCATGAGGAAAAATTATTAAAGCAAGGCAGAGATTATCAACTCGGAATAACAATAAGCCTTAACATTTTAGGCCTCTAACTTCTTCAACAAAGAATTACGCCGGAGCTCCAGTGTATCATAATTCTGAAGTCTGTCAGTATTACTTTTGGAGCTTGCTCTATATTCCCAACAGCAGGATGACGTTCCCAGCCCGGAAAAGGCGGGGGAATTCCTCCAGGTATCAGCATCTTAAACATGGGGCTTTGGAAAACAGCTTGGCTGGAATTCCCACTGTGTAATGAACAGTAGGAGGGATAGTGGGGCAGGCAGGACTCACACCAGCTTCAGCTTTGCACCCCTGCATGTCCTGGGGCCCCCAAAGCCAAGGGGGCACAGCAATAAAAGGCTGCTGACAAGCCTCAGACAGAAGCTACAAGAGCCAGCCCAGACTAAATGATAGGCTGGAGGTGATTTTTTTAGAGGTGCTGCAGTTACATACACATTTCTCACAGACTTCAGCTCAACCCTAGCACAAAGCACCTGTAAATCTGTCCAAATTTGGGAAAATATGGGAGGGACGCTCCCGCCACGCTTCCCAAAACACTGAGTTTGTGGAATTTTATCAAACCATAGTAGCAAAAAGGCAGACTTTGCTGCTGATTGCAAAGGTCTGCTCACACCAAGGCCCAATTTGCTGGTTCCATTGGAATGCAAATGATGCAAAAGCCTTTGCAGAGGGGAAAATTGTATTCCTTGGGCACAAAGGAGCCAGTGCTGCACCCCCCCTTTCACACCAGCAGTTCAGCTGACTCCCAAAGAGTTACAGAACGGCCTCAATTTAGCCCTTTCACTCCAATATTGCTGCATCTGACAGGAAGGACAACAGGATCAGACACAGATGAGTTTGCTAAAAGTAAAGAAAATAACTAGATGCAACAACAGAATAAAGGCTGGGTATTCAGGGGTTTTATTAGAGGGGAGCTGGGGGAGGGGGAGAGCGGAGAAGGGAGAGAAAGAGAAACACTTCCATGAAGTTCATGCTCTACTGATTCCCCTCAACCATCATCTTTTGATATCAGCCCAAAGCAGGGAGGGGACGGGGCTGGTAAAATGAGATTTATAAAAACTGATGTTTTACATTACAGTAAATGCAAAGGGGCTGACAGCACACATCCCTGCCTCTGCCAGGCTGGAATCCCCAAGTACATGGGTAGGAAGAAGAAAGGAAGAGGAAATGTGAAATCTCATAGTTATCTGGATATTAAGGCCAGAAGGGAACATTAGCCCATCTAGACTGACCTCCCCATATAATACCAGGCCATTAATTATATTTATCATGACAAGCACCGAGTTTCCATCTCAAGGTAACCAATTGCCAATTAATCCGAGTTAGCTGACATTTGCACATGCTTGTCTGGACACTTTTAAAGCCTTTGTTTCCCTGCATCTTGTTTGTGCTGTATACAGACTAACATGCACAAATATTTGGCTAAATTCAATTTAATTAGCTATTAATCTTGAGAAGCTCGAGTGTGGCCAAACCTGTCTGATTAAGTGTGGTGTAATCCCACTGTCTGGAGTTCAGGTGAATCAGGTCACCCACCAGGGATTGTCCCACCATTTCTTGCTCTAGAATTTAAGGCAGCTTTCAAATTAACCTTAAACAACCTCAGTGTCCAACACACATGGCTATGGAGATCACCCATCAAATGAGAGCACTTATTTTACCACACCTATGCAAGATGAGACAATTCTGGTCAAAAATACTAAATAGCACAAGCTAAAAGCCCTGGCACTCTGTGGGGAAGGGCAAAAGTTTTTTTTCTGAAAACAGCCCAAAACTGCATGTTAAACAAATGTCCTGCATTTCTCCACTACCTCCCACCTAGAATTTCTGAACAATTCACAGATGGGAATGACAACCCACAAAACACTTTCCTGGTACCTCTCACAGCCCAAATTCTGCACATGCACAAAAACATCAAGGACCCCACGACCCGACCAAACATTCCCACAACAACAGAGCTCCAAACTCGAGTCCTGTGCCTTCTCTAAAGCCTCTCACTTCATGTCTCTTCCCTCTCACTCGCTGGCACCTGCACAGAATGGCCCAAGAGCTGCTCATCCTCATTGACCCCAGTCCTTGCCCAAAGCTCTCTACAGCACAGGATCATTGCAACAAAATTCAGAGAAAAAGGGTCTGATTCATTCATTTATTTCAGTTGAGAGCAGAGTCTTCATTAATGTCAACAGGCTTTGGCAAAGTCCCAAAAAGAGCTGAATAGATTCTTCATTAGATCAGAGAGGAAAGGTGAAATTTGGGGACACCTGCATCCACATCCATTTAAATCACATTCAGCCCTGCATGAATTGACAAGCCCGATGTTTTCTGTATTCATAAAGTGTCCAGACTAATACAATTCAATTAAAATGAACTACCAGTTTTAAGTGGGCTAGATCTGATCACAATAATTTACACTCAGGCTTGAAACCCAGTTCTGCTGTCACACATTTTGCAGGCTCCCAGTAAAATCTTCAAAGCAAGAATATATTTAAGTCCATGATCTTGCCTAGCACCAATTAATCCTGTAACTGCTCTGTGCCTCTGGAAACTGTGTAATCTGCCTGTGCCTCAGTTCCTCCCCCCTCGCCTGTGACACCCACCCTGCTCTGTATTAATGCATTAACATCTCCAGATGCAGGTATGGATATATTTTATAGTTTTAAAAGCAATCCAGGAATAGAGATGATAAGAAAATAATGAGTGAATTACTGACAGCTGATTCCTGCAGGCTTCTCTGAAAAATTCCAAGCCTGTGTCAATAAAGAACATTTCATCAGGCAGCTTTTCTCTAACCAGGTGTGTCCAACAACAGCCAGGTACAGGTGAGGGGTGAGGCAGAGGAGAGAGGGGGACACCTTGCCAGGCACATCCTCTCTCACAGGAAGTGGAACAGGGTCTCTGATACCTAAACTGGGCTTGATTTGATTAAATGTCAATCTGTGCTTAATCAGCTTCTTCAACTTGACTTACCTGGACATTGCATAGAATGTGAATATATTTTTTTAAAGACTGGGATTAACAGAACCCAACAAAAATCCTCTGTTAAACACTGACAACATACAATGAACAGACACTAAAGACAATCTATCCCTCTGCCTTGAATGTCTACTTAATATTGCAGAACCAGCCCAGAAGAAAATGAAGATATTCAGCGTGAAGCACTCATACAGAAAGGTTTAATATACAAGAATGTAAAACCAGAGAACACATGGCATCCTTGGAGGTCTCCTGCTGGCAATGAATGTAAGTGGGATTCTTAATCACAGCCCTAAGAGGCCTTGTCCACAAATGTGCTGTTTAGTCACAAGCCACAGGTATTTGTCCTGGGAGCAGTTAAACCAACCTGCTGCACCCGGGGCCCAACACAGGGAATGATTATGAAGGTCCAGGGAGCTCCAGGTGGGAGCACGGCCCTTTCCCAGCACACTGGCTACAAAGGCACCTATTTCCACCCCAGAAACAGCCATTTCTGGGCCAGTCAAAGCTTTAGGAACAAAAATGCCACGAGTCCTTCATTTCCCAGAAGGCTGCAAAGACCCAGCCTTGAGCAGCCTGCAGAGTTTTCCAAGTGCTCCTTTCAGCTCTTCTTCCCAATAAAACTTCATGGAATAGCAAGTGTTGGCTGCACCTGAGACACGTAATATCTTAAGGGAATAATTTATCATAGAATCACAGAATGGCCTGGGTTGGGAGGGATTTTAAAGCTCATCTTCTTCCACCCCCTGCCATGGGCAGGGACACCTCCCACTATCCCAAGTTGCTCCAAGCCCCATCCAACCTGGCCTTGAACACCACAAGTTACCCAGCAACTGATTCTGAGCTGAATGAACTGGCTGCAGTAAATTCTGAACAGTGAGTTCCTGCAAACTTCACACTCCTTCCCCTTGTTTCACCTTTCCCCATCTTTCTTTTGTGCTTCCTTCACCACTCCCCACCTCAAACAGGGTGAAGGGCTCAGAGGTGCCCGTGCTCTGATGTCCTGCTGTCCAAACTCAGGATGGAGAAGGAAAGGCAGGACTGGGAACCAATTTTCTCAAAGATGCACAAACTTCAGCAGAATTGAAGCAGCTGTACAAATTTTGGGTCTGTTAGCAGCAGCCAAGGCACTGTGCTGCAAGTTGAGGCTGCTGCCAGGCAGAGCTCCCTGCTGCTGCTCCATTAATCCATTAATAATCCAAGCAGGTTTGGGGATAATGGCCTTGCAAGCACGTGGAGCACTGCATTTGATTTTTTTTTTTATTTTATCTGATTCACTTTATTCAGGTTTATTTTCTTACTGATCACAAACCTTTGTGTAACTTCACCACAGCTCCATAAAGAGTAAATAACAGTTAATATTTGTTGTCCTCCCTTTTGTTCCTTCAGTGAGCAAATCCATCCTGACAGACCCTGCATATCTATCTTTTACCAAAACCACTATTTTCCCCATTTCTCTTGAAATTATCTCGAGCTTATGCTGAGGAATAGAAACACGAGATTCTGGTATTTTCTCTTAATCCACTGACAGATGGAGTCAAAGCCAAAAAAAAAAAAGAAAAACCAAAAAATTCAGCGAGCAGTTTACATTTCAGGGACCTCCTGAATTCTTGGGAAGTGAAAACATATACTTACAAAAACATAGTCAATTACTTGTCTCTTCAAAGTCCTGCAATTTCCATCAGCTTCCTGCCTCCTGCAAAATCCTCACCTGACTTTCTGCACATTTTTAACTCATCTCACCAACTAAAAAGTGAAAATAGCCCAATGTACTATTTAAAAGCTGGAATTCCCAGCTCTTTTTGTGGAGCATAAAGTTATTAGTCACTGAAACATTCCCAGTTTAGTATTTTTAACCAAGAATTATAAAGAAAAAGAGATTAAAATGGCAAGAACAGAGCTACGTGTCCATACTGGGAAACCCAGGGCTTTTGTGGATGGAGAGATTTAATTTTTAAAGCTCTTGTTGCCTCCTTGCCCCTGAATCATTTGTGGTGTTTTGTCACTTTATCAAGACTTAACATAACAAGCCCCAAACCCTGGAACTGTTTAATTCCTGACAGGGGATGTCACTTCACTTCCACCTCTTCTTTGGCTCCTTCTTGCCCTTGAGGTGATTTTTGGTGACATTCTGGTGAAATCCACTCCCAACCTTCCTGTCCCTTGAAAACACACAGTGAAATATGAATGGCAGGCAAGCAATCTGTGCAGAGACACAGCCCAGAAACTTGCACCTTGCACTCCTTTTCTATGTAAATAATGCAAGGATCCTGCGGGAACATGCCAGGGATTGGAATTTTTAATTAATGGGTCTCTTTAATGTGCAAATCAGGAGCAGATTGCAAATTCTGACTTGCATTGATTATGAAAAACATTAATTGAACGTGCAAGACCCCAAACAGAGGCAACATCTCAAGCCCTGGACTAGACTGGAAGACACAGTGCAGGAGAATACAAATATATCTTGGAGAAACAGCTCATTCCAGGCAGGAGCACCTCGGAATGCCAAGCTGGGGGAGCTCGTGTGTGCAGGGCAGGAAACCCTGGACATTTGTGCTGCATTCAGAGCTCAGCCACTCTGATTTCAGCACTAAAAACCACCCAGACTTTTTCCAAACAGGAATAAACACGAGCTCCATGACCACAGTTCGGCCTCCAATTTGTATGTAAAAAGGGTGACAGAAAAAAATCTGGAATATAATTAAAGATTTAAAAAAAAAAAAAAGGAAAATAAAAAGCAAGACAGTGCAAACAAAGCAATGCTGTCTCTTTAAACAGAAATTCATCCTATATAAATTATGGCCATAAACTTTTCCTGCAGTGCAGCCTAATTAATTCTTGTTCTATACACAAAGGGAAATGCTGGGTGACAAATGGGTGTGAAGCCTGAAAGCTGCCAGGTCTGCAAAACATTTTCTACTTCAATTTATAAGCAATTTTGCAGTAAATCATCTACCAGAACCTGAGATCCCAGGAATCTAAGACTGTCCAAAAGCACGTTGCAACATTAAAAAAAAAAAATCATAAAAGATTACAAAAATAATAAATTAAACACTCGAGGTTTTGTAACCTCCAATCTCAAAACCTGGAAAATGAGCATGACCTTGCCATTTTCACTCAGACTTGGCTTTAAACCTGCAAATGGATGGAGCACTGCTGTCTACTCTTTAACACAATTATACTCAAGGCCTTGGGGAATTCCACCACCTCAACAGGGTTGGCCTAAGTGGGAGATACCAAAGAGGCAAATAGAGGAAGGGCCATTTTCCAATTCAAAAAAATTCATCCTTCCTGTGAGCACAGAGCAGAAACTTCGTGAGAAAAGGAAGGATTTGGGATAAGTTACAGGAAGGATTTGGGATAAGTTACTGAAAGCATTCTGGGGCAGCTTAAAAGGGGATGTGAGGGACTTGTCCAGGAGCTCAGAGAGCAGCAGGAGCCTCCTGCCTTCAGCGTCCAACAGTGTTCTCCCACAGTCTGGAATTCTGGCACCAACTCATTTGTGCAATTTGAACACCACATCATCTCCTCCTGCTCAATGAAGGTGAGGAAAACATGCCAAATTTATTCTGTGCATTTGGAAAGCAGTGCTGGGGTTTCCCTGAAAGGAGAGCATCATTCAGCCCAACGCAGCATCGATGTCCTGATTATCCCAAATCCCGTCCAAGGCTGAATCACACCACGTACAATGAACCATCTCAACACTCAGGATTTACAAAGGCCTGCCCTCACCTCATCTTTAAACTTTTTCCATGCACAGTTCTTCCATTTTTTCCTGTCTGGGGAATGGGATCCTACCCATAAGCTGGTAACCAACTGGGATGAGAACTCAGGAGTCCAGAAGTGTTTACCCAGCCACTGGTCAGAACTGAATAAAAAACCCTTATTTTTATAGAAGCCAGTAAAGAACTTGATCAGCTAAAAATTAAGACTTTTATTGGAAGCTGATTTACAGTGAGATTTTTTTCCCCCTCATAAATCAAGGTGCATCAATTCATGAAAGAACTTTAAATATATTATGATGTGTCTTTTCAGAAAGGACTTAGTTTGACCTCCTGAACTGCCAGGTCACAGCAGCTCTGTGAGTGAAGAGGTGACCCAGCTCAGGGGGTAAAGCTGAGCTGTGATCAGACACAAACCCTCTCACAGGGCCCAGCACAGCAAAGTGAGAGAGAAAAGGGTTTGTGCCACAAAACACCAACTACATCCCTACGGGCTTTATATATAAATTTACTCCTTATTTCATGCTCTTTGTAACTTCTGGAAAAAAGCATCTGTGCAGGCAGTGAAAGCTGAACACAATAGTGTAGCTCATCAAAATGACTATTTATTGTAGCCTGCTTTATTGGATAATTACAGATTTCATTTTAAAAAACAGCAATAAAAACGGAACATAATTTTGGTCCATTAGGGAAAACACTAAACAAGAGTAGTAGAATGTTCCCAAATTCATTCCTTCCTGTCTGTCTGAGCACTTCCTGTGCTAACTTTGCCCAGGTCACTGCAGCTTTATTTTATTACTGTTTTCACAGATGAAATACAGAACACAAACCTGAGCTTTGAGGAATATCAGAGTGAACTCCTACAACTTTCCTGCCCAGATTATGAGCAGAAGGAATCACTGAGCACTGTTACTAACAGTGGATTTTCCCTCAGAGTTCTGGACAACTGAAGGATTAGCCTCTGCTGCACTCTGGACATTGTACTCCATGTTCCTGGATGTATTTTGCTTATGGGAAATATCAAAATGTCAACCATTGTTTCTGTTAAAGGTCTTTAATGATATTGCATTTTAGACCTGTAATGAAACATGGAGCTGGTGCAGTTTGTAATGCATCTCATTAAGGGCATTAATAACGTGTGTTTCACTGAAAGGTCAGCACAGCATTGTTGGGAGTTTGCCTTTTTGTCCTTAATCACTTCAGTCAAAGCAGCAGAGCCAACTTTAAAATAGAAAGTGCCTCACCTGCTGTAACTCCAGATAAGCTGATTACCTGCCATGTTCTGATCAGGTGTAAGCCACGAGATCACAGCCAAAACCTGCTGCAGGGGCAACATTCAGGGTCATGGGCAATGATGACCAAAGCTCCTCATCCAGTTTTGAGATGATTTCTGCCAGCTCAGGCCAAAATTTCTTAAATCACTTAAGAATTTCTTAAATTTCTTAAAGGTGTGGCTGAAGGGGTGGAGAACCAGAGCAAACCTGAGGGTTCAGGTGATGTCTGACACCCCTGATGTGCAGCACAAGAGGCTTTGGACACCATTACAGTGTTTCCTACCAAGTGGGTTCACAGAAAGGGTTCCTTGGGATCCTCCACAGGGTGTTCACCTAAGGAGCTGAAACTCCTCAAGATTGGGAAAGCAGAAACAGAAGTGAAAGGGATAACCAAAATGGAAAGCTTTAAAAGGCTACTGAGCTTATCTCTGTTATTCAAAATCACTGAAAGAACATCCTGTGAAGTGCATTAATTTCTGATTAGTGAGATAAGGAAACAGAAGATTCTCTGTATAAAGATTGTCATCCCTGTGGTTTTCACCAGAAAACAACAAACATGTCATGGAGAAATGGACACCAACTGACACCTGCAGAATTTTAATTTATCCCAAAGGATAAAATAACTATCTCCCCATGCATTTACTTTAAGGCCAGTAAAAAAGTGTCAATTCTAAAACTTACACAGACCCACAGCACACTGAAGCCTGTACATTATTATTTCATATTGCAGAACCTACTACAAATCTCATCAGATCAACATCATTAATAGTGATCCTCAGAAATAAACAGATGAAGCAGCTCCGAGCTGGCAAGACATTTGCTGCTGATTTAACTGCACAGCCCCTCTCCTTTGGGCTGAAGTACTCCTGGTTAGGGCAAATCTTTGCATTCACTGACTCAGCACAAAGTTGGGACAAGGTGTCTCTGGACAAACCATCCCAACTGTGCTCTGAACCGCAGCAGTGAAAGCAATTATTTCTAAGATACAGCATGAAAGCTAAATTTGATAAACAAACTTCAATCCCCACTAAAAATAGAAACCAGAAATAGCAGCAGGACTTGAGCTGAGGCTCCCCAACGTGGTGTAAGCAATGACAGGCCACCAGCAGGGACCAACCAGGCACACACAGACATGGGTGATAATTTTTTTGTCTGGGATGGGAGACAATTTCTTTGTCTGGGATGGGAAAGAGGTTTGGGGTTTTGTTTGCACAGCACCTCATCAGTGATTAAGGCAATGAAAACCAACAGCCAATACCACAGGCACATCCAACTCAAAGCCCTCACGTTCCCATTAGTGCTTCCCCACACAGCAAAACACAGTGGCTGCAGCAGAGCCTAAGCAAAGGAGAAAGGTTAAAGGATCCTTACAGCTCTCCACAGCGTTGTCAAACTGCTGTCCACCCTCCTCTCTGAACCTGGGGTAGGTGTCTGGCTGGGGGAGCCTGTTGGCTGTCACCAGTGCCTTCTGCATCTTGATTCTCCCCTCCATGAGCAGATCCCACAGTGCTTCAGGACAAAAAGGAAATAAAGCAATTATTCAGCAACCCAAAACACTTGTGCCCTGTGAAGGACTTCACAGCACAGCCCCTCTCCTTTGGGCTGCATTAGTCCTGGTTAGGGCAAATCTTTGCATGCACTGACCCAGCACAAAATTGGTACCACGAGGTGTCTCTGGGCAAAGCCCGACCCTACGATCCCAACTGCAACTGGGATGCACAAAAACAAATCACCCCTCTGCTTTACTGTTTGAAAGGACAGTTTGCACATGGAGGTTTGATAGTTTAACAGGAAGAAATTCCACTCAGTGCTGCATTTTGAATGGAAACAAAGTGATATCAGCATCACTGCACAGGACGAGCAGTGGGGGAAGTCCCCGTCCCCCACACTGGTACCACGAGTATATTCAGCACTGGTTCAATTAAGTGAATTAACTGGTGGATAAACACACTTCACAACACGAGCTTTTGCAGCAGCAGTGACACCAGCTTGCACAGCAGCCTTGGCAGAACATTTGCAAGTGTCTGGGGCTGCTGTAGCAGTGGGCTAACAGCATGTTAACATGCCGAGGTGGCTCCTAACACAGCTACAGTGTCAGCAAGGTGACAGGCTTGTGAAAACACAGAGCAAACATGCACAAACCTAGCTGGTTCCTCACAGCTTTGCCCTTCTCTACTTCTTCAGACTCTTGGCCTTTGGAGAAGGTCATCACCCCCCCATCGTCTTCGCTGTCTTTGGTTTCCTTTGCATCATCGTGGCTTTCACTCCCATATTCCTCCTCCTCCTCCTCGCTTCCTTCTTCCATGTTGGCATCATCATCATCATCTTCATTTTCATCTTCATTTTCATCTTCATCTTCCCCTTCACTGCTTCCTGCATCGTCCATCCCCTCTGCAAATTTCTTGAAGTCTGTGATGTTCTGGAAGCTGAACTTTGGTGCCTTGTCCTTGATAGATGGATTTGCCTCTTCATCATCATCCAAGTCATCCTCCTGGTCACTGCTGGGCTTCTCCTTTGCTTTAGTACCTGCACTGTCATCCTCTTCTGAACCTTCACTGCCGCTGTACCAGTCATCCAGTGCTTCTTCAAGAGAAAAAAGAGAAAAAAGTTATTTTTTTGTCAGAAAAACGTGCCACTTTGCAGGGTTCATCAGCAACAGCTCAGTTTTGGGCTGTTTGAGCCCAGTTTTACCTGTGGATGATGCTACTCTTTGTTTGGGCTAAAAAATGGAAACACAAGGTCAGAGTCACAGAAAGATCCCTGCTCACATTTTCTGCAGCCAACGATCAGCAGAGCCATGGCTGAGCCTTCCCATCACACAAGGCCATCACAAGGAAACGAGGTGGCCAGAATTTTTATGTGCATTTTTAAAGACGCCTTTTTAAAATGAGAATCTGTATAAACTTGTATCTATTGGCTTAAAACTGGGAGCTGTTTCTTTTCCCCCACATGCAATGTTCAGTCAGTGCACTGAACCTCACCTTACTTCTGATTCCTCAACCTGTGGAACTGACCTTCTCTTTGGAGTTTCCCCCTTCCTTCAGGCCAAAAAATACAGCCTGAATTCCAGGAAGACACTTCTAAGTGTCCAATTTAATTGTACATGTTTCTTGCCCCATAACAGGGCCCTAATGTTTGTCATCTCAGTTCAGATGCACTGGCTCAGCTCCATGCCAACATCACATTTGGAGCAGTTTAGTAAAAAGGGGGAAAATGAGATTTCTTACCAGATCCTTCTTCAGACAGAGCATCTCCCCAGAGCTCTTCTTGCAAAGCTTTGCGAGACGTGGCTTTTCCACTGTACCTTTTATCAGCTTCCAAGAGAGAGGCTGAAACTCTTTTCCTTATGTTACCAACAGGCAAAATGTCATCTGAGGTTTCATCCTCAAATTTGTCAATCACTTTAGCAACAGTAGCTGTGGGGGAAAAAAAAAAAAAGAGGAAAGGGGTGACCAAACTGAACTGAATTCCAGTCTTCAAGAACCAGCTGCAGGAAGGAGCCACAGGAAATCTCTCAAGCTCTACAAACAACAGTGCACTGGTGAGCTGGATGGGAACAGGGCCTCACACAACAAGCTGGTTTTTAGGCTTTGAGAGGTGCAGGAAAGCCAGCACAGTAATTTCCAGCAAAGGGGGAAAAGGTTCCTGGGGAATCGAAGGCAGAGACCAAGCCTCACAGCTGGGTTTTGTGAGGGTCAGCACCAGTCCTGCCTAAGAAATACTGAGTAAAGTAACACTTCAGATGCAGCAGAGGAGATAAGACAGTTCCAGGGGTATTTTTCAGAAAACATCCTGTGATTCCTCAGTGATAATCTGCCAGCTTAACCTTTGCAGGAGGAAGGGAGATGTTACATTATCTGACCAATTTCAACCCTTTTTCAGAACTCTGGACTTCCCCATGTACAGGTCTGGTACCACTGGGCTACCCTGCAATGCAGAGATTGATGTTTATTAACAAACACCAAAATAATCCTGCTGAATTAATTTTTTTTAAATGAATATCACCCACAATCACACCTTCCTGGCTCCTCTTTATTTTAGAGAACAAGCATGAAGCACTGGACAAACCAAGCCTATCCAAGCCCTTCCATGGATCCAGGAGTCTCCTGAGAACAGTCCTTCAGCTGGAGGACTCTGCAAAGCTGGAATGCCTTCACTCACTCCAAGCCCACAGATTAAAAGAGGAAAACGCCAATTCAGAGGCGCTTTGGCCTCTTGCTACACACGAGCCACTAAAAAAAATAAGTAAACATTTTAGAAAGGCTCAACAGAGGAAACAATTGTGGTTATTACCCTCCTTCATGCCCATCCTCTCCAGGACACGGAGCAGAGCAGCCCAGCCTAGAGAACACACCACCCCGTCCTCCCTCCCTGTTCTCGTTCATGTGCAAGACGCCCTGCACGCCAAATTACAGGGTTAGCTCTGCTCGAGCAATCGAGCATCCAAATCGCTGAGTGCTCTTAATGCGCGTTTCGAAATGTTAATGCCTCGCACAGAGGGAGACCAAAAAAAAAGAATCTCTTGCTCGTAACCAAACCAACCGAACCTCACCTAAATAAGAGTCACTGCAGCTACGAGGGAATGGCAGGATGGAATTGCTGGGCAAGAGGGGCAGAGGCAGAACGCGGGACTCGAGGGATCCCCCGGAATTCTCAGCCTCGGCACCACCGCAGGGGGAAGTTTCGCCCAGAGAAGCTGCGGCTGCCCCAGCCCCGGAATAACCCCGCTGCTAAGGTAAACCCCGCAGCTCGGGGTGCCCGGGGGGGCTGAGGGGCCCCGGCCCCGCGCACGGCCCGGGCTCAGCCCCACACACGCCGCCGCGCGGAGCCACGTGCGGCCGGTCCGGCAGCGCCCGGGCCGCCCCCGCCGGCCACCCCCCGCCCGCCCGGCCCAGGCCGCGGTGCCCGACCCTCCCCCGGGCCTCCCGCACCTTCCTCCGCGTCGTCTTCGGGGTCGCGCAGGGCGGGCCGGGGGTCGAGCAGCTCCCGCAGCTGCTCCGCCAAGGGCGCCGCCATCTTGGGGGGGGCGCGGGGCGGGCAAGGGGGCGGGGCCTGAGGGGCGGGGCGGGGCCGGGCCGGGCCCGAGGCGGGGCCTGCCACCCGCTGGGTCCTATCGCCCGCCCGGCCGGGGACAGCGCGGGGCCGGGGGCAACCGGCCGGGGACATCGGGGGGTCCCGCGGGGTCAAAACCGGGACATATCGGGGGGTCCCTCGGGGTCCCAACTGGGAGATATCGGAGGGTCCCGCGGGGTCACAACGGGGAGATATCGGGGGGTCCTGTGGGGTCACAACCGGGACATATCGGGGGGTCCCAACCGGGAGATATCGGGGCGTCCCGCGGGGTCCCAACCGGGAGATATCGGGCGGTCCCGCGGGGTCCCAACCGGGAGATATCGGGGGGTCCCGCGGTGTCGCAATTGGGAGCAGCCGAGGGTTCCCGCAGGGTCCCGGTTCGGAGGGACCGGGGAGTCCCGCAGGGTCCCAACCGGGAGCCATCGGGGGGTCCCGCAGGGTCCCAACCGGGAGCCATCCGGGGGTCTCTTCGAGTCCCAGCGGGGAGCGATCGCGGGTCCCGCAGGGTCCCAGCTCGGAGAGATCGGGGGTCCGATCGCCCGCCGGCCGGGAGGGATCGCGGGGTTCCCCCGGGTTCCATTCTGGCCCAGCGGGTCCCGGGACCTCTCGAGTGTCCCCTCCGTTGCCTGGCGGGGTCCGGGCTGGGGTGCGCGGGGGGCACGGCCAGGGGTGATAGTGATAAATACCCCCCCAAGAGCCCCCCTGAGCCCCCTGCCCGCTGCCTCGGTCCCCCCATCATTAAGGGGGGGAATAGTGGTACTTGTGTACATCGGGGGGGAGAATCGGGGTCTTACGGTACCGGGATAAAGGTGGTATAATAGCAAAATCCTGTTAAATAATACAAAATGTGACTATTATTGCTTTAAGTCAACACTGTGCTTTTTTAGCCTCAGCTAAAAGCTGCATTATTTGTTTTCTTGTCCTGTATGTTAAATATTTTTGGCCTCTGCTGAAGCCAGGGTCCCTCCTGCAGCAGCCTGAGCCAAAAGTTGGGTTCTCTGAGCAGCCCCAGTCCTTGCACACAGATGGATCCTTACATCAGATTTGCACCAGAGTTACACAAACCACAGTGAATCCAGTGATTTTGGCTCCTGGGGACAAACTCTGGCCTAGGAGCAGCAGGCAAGCAATGCAGAAGTGACTTGTGGGGAGTGTTAACAAGGACAGGTTCTCCTGGAGTTGTCTCTGACAGCCTCTCGTGGCCACTTTCTGAGCTAAGGTGGCCCCAAAACACAAGGAAATGCCTGGAACTGGGAAATGACAATAGAGGTCGAAGGTATTTTGTTACAAGGGAGCAGGGACCCAAATCAGCACCTCAAATACGAGTTGCAGATGTAGATCTGAACTTCAGACCCCACAATGAGCAGCTTCGGGGGGTCAGCCTGGGCTCCAGGAATTTGGGTTCCCACAACCAGTGCTGGGATTTCACCTGCAAAGGAGCAGCAGCCACCCGAGCAGGCTGATGCTCATCCCCTTCTGGTCGACACAAGGCTCTTCCCTGCTCCTTATCTGCCTTTAAATGCTCTAAAAACGAGTCCAGAGGTGGTCTGAGCCGAGGAGAGGCGCGGGCAGAGCGGGATGCTGGGATGCAGCTGGATCCCATCCCGCGGCTCGGCTCATGCGGGCGCTTCTCCTACAGAGGGCAGAGGAATATCAGTAATTCCCATCTCCTCCAGCCTGGGCTCCCTCCAGCTCCGGGGAAACCTGGGACGCACCGAGAGAGGGAAACGGCTGGAAAAACCCAAACTCCTTCCCCCCTTCTCAGTCCCCCTGGGACCCTCCCTATGAAACCAGGAGATTTTGGGTACCATGGAGGCAACGTACAGCTCCATTTATATGAAAGCAATGTTTACTGAAAACACTCATTTTCATAGCAAAACAAAACCAAAACCAAAACCAACCTTGAAAGGCTCAACAGCATAAAATCCAGCTTCATTGTGGAGTTTGTATTTATTTTATCACGGCAGGATGGATGGCTCTAATGCTCTGCATAATCCAGGGTGTGGGGCTGCTGTCACTGAAATTAAGCACTGAGTTTTATTTATTTATTTATTAAGACATGGGTTTATCAACCAGGAAACTTATAAACCAGGAGATATGCACAGTGTGTCTTCCCTGGCTTTGCTTCTAGGTTTTCTTTTTTTTTCCCCCCCCTTTGAGTTTGTCTGTACTTTGTTCCCAGATGCCATCATAAACAAAGGGAGGAGCCTGGAGAAATAAATCCACGGAAAATTAAGCAGCAGGAACAAGTGCTTACCTGTGCATTTACTTAGGAGTAACTAACCACTCACACAGCCAAAGAACTAGTGCCAAGACTCCCCTGCGTAATTGCATTTCCAAACCTCTGCACTCTCAGAGTGAAAAAGGGATGTTCTCTACCCTCACAAATAATGAATGGCCCTGTTAATGAAGGGAGAGAGGCTTTTAGTGATGGTTAAATAAAACATACCCAATAGAATTAATAAAAAATAACACGGCGAGTTCGCATTAGTTCCCTGAGAGTAAAAAATGAGCTTCTTGAAGTCGCGGCGTTTTCGCCACTCGAGCCGGTGAGATCAGGATTTCACCCACTGAGACTAATGGGACAATTGCTCCATATAAATCCCCGATCCAGCAATGCATTAAAATCCACGTGGGTACAGCTGTAAACTCGAGGGGTCCTGGCAGAGCTCATAGACCTGCTCCTTTTCCCTCCTGCATCCATCAGTTATATCCACGGAAAGCAGGAGGTGTGGGGGGGATGTGCCCGGGTTACCCCATCTCCACTCCCAACAGCCACAGGATCTGTCAATTCACAACTCCTGACAAGGAGATCCAGTCAATACAAAGCCACATCAAACAGAAAAACGCAGCCTGTAAAAGTCATGGATTGTTAAAACGTTTCACCCACGGAGTCGCCTTCTCCGCTGTTTATTCTCTCTCTTCTGCCTTTCACTTAGCAGGGTAATTAAATCAGACTCTCAGGCTCGGTTTTAATTTCTGGTTCACATGCCCTCAAACCACACTGCCGTGCCTGGGACTCATCATCATGCGGGGGGAATATTTGTACAAAAAAAAAAATATCAATACATTTTAATTTAAGACGCCCGTGAAAAGCCTTTTTATGCCTCGCAGTCGGTTCCGTAAAACCCTCGGCCTGTTTATAAACCCTAAGCAGGAGCATCAGCCTCGCTGGCATCATTTCTTTGGCATTTTCCCCCTCTTAATTTTGCTTTTTATTTACATGCTTGTTTGCTAAAATGGGAATAACACCCTAAACACGGAGCAGATAAATAAATGAACGTCGAATGGTCCGGGCTATGAAAAGGAGTTTTAATTTCTCCCACTCAGAGCCTTTTGCTGCCACGTATCCGTGGATCCTGTCAGCTTTTGGGGAGCTGTCAGATTAGATGGAAGCTTTGGCAGGGAAGGGCCGTATCATCCTCCCGTGCCTGTATAATTACAGGTTAGTAATACCAATCCATTTTTCTTTACTGAAACACATAAATAAAGGGCCGTGTTGGAGAAGTGGGGCTGCAGAATTCCGTCTGTGACGGGATTCCCAGCGAGATCCGCGGGAATCACCCGCCCCTGGAGCCGCCTCTCCTGGATTTAATTGCATTGCTTCATCAAGGTTAGAATTTGACCCATATACAGAGGGCTCCATGCTGGCCAAAAATAGTGACAAGCCGGGGGCTGAGCTTATCTTTCCAACACTTTGGCTGGAAAATGTCATTTTCCAAACTGACCTTTTTCGTTTCAGTCGCGCCAGTTCATTTAAAATTTTTCTTTTTTTTAAAATGAGAAACACAATTTATCAGCAAAAAAGAGAAAAAAAAAGAAGAAAAAAAATAAATCAGAAAAGACCACCCGCAAACCCACCACTAAAACAAATTACATAACAGGAAATTTAGATTATGTACATAAAAACCCTCTCCTTATAAATATTTATTACTATTTTTCTTCTGTCTTTTTATTTACTTGAGTACTTCTGCTATTTCTAACCCATCACTCATTCAAAATCCACAATTGTTTTAAAGATTTTATCAACCCTTAATGGTTCTTACACAGAAAAATAGAAGGAGTAGAGTGTATCTGAAGAGATCCACAGCCTAAAGATGATTCCAGCAGACAAGAAATTTAAAGGCCACCCAAAGTCAATTTAAAAACTAGATGAAAACTTGTTTTAGATGGAGCAAAAAATCTGATTTTCAACAAGGAAGAACCTCCCTGTGCAAACCCCACACGTGCTCTGCTGAGCACAGACACAGCAGCACACAGATGTTCTGGAGATGCTGAGCACAAGCCAAGTGTGCAAGGCAGCATCTCCCGTGGGCTTCACTCCCCAAAATTCACCACAACCCCTTGGAATTCCTCTCACTCCAGCTCTGCCAGAGCCAGGGGGGATTTTCCAGCCCAGGTTTACAGTCTGTGCTGGGTGATGGTTCTCACACCGTACGAAAACCTTCTGACAAAACCACGCCAGACCTGCCCTGCAAACTTGGGCTCCTTGGTGAGCACAGCCAAGGGTTGCATTCCAAACCACGTGAGATCCCAGCAGCCCCTGTGAAGGGGCAGATTCTGCAGGAAGTAGTAAAGCTTGTAGTAAAACCAAGGAGGAAAAATTATCCCTAATTCTTGCAGCTGCCAAAACCACGCGCTGGACACTGAACTGAACACCACCAAAGCAGAGCTGGTCCTGCATTTGATGGCAGCCTGTAACAGGAGGTGTAAGAGAGCCCAGTCGTGCCCCTTGTCCCAGGAATGTCATGCAGAAGGCCAGGGGATGCTCCAAGAGTTGAACCACGAGATGCCAATAAAACCAACAACCTCCATCCCCCCGGTGATCCCATGTGCAACGGGAAGAACATTGCAGGACACCAACTCCCCACCATCACAGTCCCAGCAACCCCAAGGACACAGACTGAGAATTCTTGAGGCCACCTCACTGTAAGGCCACATTTACTCTTCCATTTCTGCATTGAAATTCTGCATTTAATGAACAAAAAACTCTCCAGGCATCACCAAACTCCACTTTTCAAGCACCACTCTGTATTTTGTAGCTAAACCACCACAAATACTATTGACAAAGAAGCAAAGATGGCAATCCCAGAAGGATTTATAATCAAAATATATTTTAATTGTCCCATTAGTTTCATTTATAACTCCATGGGTGTTTTGTTGGCGTGAAGAATGCTGAGCACCTCAGTGCCATGGCAGACACAAAGAAAAGACCTTCCACAACCTGCTCCAGTATCACAATTCCCTGTTCCCAGTTCACCAGCGTATAAGGATATGTATCAATTGTTTATTCTTAATAGATATGAATTTATCTACTGGGGTAGTAACAGAAAAGGAGATTGCAAATGCTTAAATTTCATATTTTAAGGACATGCAAAGCTTAATGACAACACACTTGTTCTAGGAAAAAAATCCAGACTATAGTTCCTTTTGCCATTCTTAGAGGACACTGCAATACCCACCACTACTTGGATGGCAAAAGTATGTAGATTACCACTGATATTTTAAAATTATATTTGTTTATCAGTTTGTATCATGTGCCCATCGCTCAGCGTCTGGGGACCCATATTAAAATAACATATATATATATATATACATTATTCATCTACAAATCACAATTTAAGTACATTCTTCCTCCTGGGACACAGATCTTCCCAAATCCCCTTCCATCCCCAAGGAAAGGTCTGAGTGACCTGGAAGGGCCTGGAATGGGCAGAGAGGAGCATTGGTGGGGGCAGCGCGGGGACAGTTTGGGCCAAAAGCAGCTGTTTGGCTGCTGGAAATTCCTGGCGTTTTACAGACACTCCAAAAAACCTCCTTCACATAGATTAGCTCAATATGGGTCATACTCACAAAATGTGCCTTGAACCTTTCTCCCAGTGATGGGGACGTGTCTGCCACGGGGGTTTGCACAAGTCTTCAGCCCAGGCACGTTCCCAGCCCGAGCTCCCTGCTCCGCGCTCACCCCACCGCTGCCATCCCGAGCTGGATGAGCAGCCAGGGCCCTGTGTGGCTGCAACGTCCCCTCTGAGGTCACGGAAAACCAGCGGCCGTGGAGGAAGGGAAAGATCAAAAGAGAGCAATTACTTCAGAAAGCGCTCGCGGCGTTACGCGGCGCACACGGAGAGCCGCGCGTGGCACGCCCACGCTCCTGCCGGGAAAGAAGGACCATGCACATGGAGAACCCACCCCAGCAGCAGCAATTCCTCCTGGAAAACCCACCCCAGCAGCAGCATCTCCTTGTGGAGAACCCACCCCAGCAGCAGCAACTCCTCCAGGCCCTTCTCCCACAGACCTCCGCTCGCCACGGAACGCCCGCCCCGGAGTCAATGGAAACGCTCTTGTAAACAAGGACTTACAAGAACCCAAGGCGACAATGGTTTCAAAAGGAGTTTTGACTGTGCAATTGTTGCTGGATTAGGGTCTTCAGAAGCGCCGAGCTCGCCACTGAAGAGCGCACGGAATTCAAATCTGCCAAGGGCCGGGGCCTCCGGAGCGGAGCCCCGGGAGCACCGGGGGACACGCTCGACCTCCGGCACGGGAACGGCTCCTGGGCTCCCCCCAAAGCCCCTGGGGAAGGGATGGGAGCATTGACAAAAGGACAGGCTCTCCTCCCTCCCTTTTAGAGCCACTGACCTAAACTGAACCGTATCACATCGCCGCCTAAACGAGCACGGGATAAACTGTACAAGGACCTCGTTACCAAATTAAAGAAAAAAAAATAAATGAAACCCCCAATCACTTGGCAGACATGTTTTCTAACAAACCAAGCCTGTTTGGTGAAATTCTAATTTCAAATAATTGATTCAACAATAAACCAGCAGCCTAGACCAGAAGCACAAACAGCAGTATTTGTCTTGCCCAGATAAGTAGAAGTTTGGAATAAATAAATCACCCATTCCTTTGCTTATATAAATGCAAACCAGAGCAACAAAACATGGCAATAGTACAAAAGACAAATAAATGAGTTAGACACGGAGCCCAGGAGTTTAAGAAGTCTCCCCTGTATTTAATAAAGCATGAATTATTTTTTTTAGAAACACTAACAGATCCCTTGCAGATAGTTTTTTTCTTTATACTATTATTATATAAGACATTTTGTGTTTAAAGTGAACTATTGCTTCGTCTAGTTGGCCCCTCTGCTGGGCATAGAAATTAGGTAGTGAACAAAATCAAAAATCACCATTGAATATTACAAACATACAACTTTAAAGCATTTTGAGGTTGTGGGTTTTTCCCCCCCCCCCCAGTCCAAAGAGATAAATAATGGAATCACTGGGAATGTAGAAATCTGGGGTTTAGCGTCAAATTCCGTGTCTACATGAAATAAAAAAGAAGCCTGAGCCACGGTTAGTTGAGAGAAGAAGGAAAAGATGCAATTACAGATCATCCCATTCCATCAGCCCAGCAGGTGGAAAACATTTAAACCAGAATTAAACCATTTTCAGAACCGAACCTGACTCTTTGTTTCTAACACACGTCAAAGTCCTCCTGGAATAAGTGAGACTTTTGCTTTTTGAAGAACTGAATATTTAGGATTCTGCAATGATTTCTAATTAAAACACGAAATCTGGCATTTTCACAAGGCTCCAGAATTTTTTTGTTTCATTTTTCTCCAAGAAAATGGGTCTCTATCTAGTGCAAAGAAAAGTATTCTCCCCCTCTGCCCTTTAGAGAACTTCAGAAAGACCAAACGCTGTTAAACAATTGACTTTGTCTCAGCTCTAAAAAAAAAAAAGGATTAAAATTACTTTCAGGACATTGAGGTTACGCTGCGTTCAAACCATCCAATTAGGAAAAAAAAACCCCAAAATTATCTTTGGAGAATTAACTAAAACTGGATCAATTATAAACCATATCTTTGCAAGCATTTTACAGTCACAACACAATTTTGTTTACGCATAAAATAAGCATTTCGAGTGTTTTCTCTTAGCACAGACCACAAATAACTGAGGATATTTAATAATTTGATTAGTTTCCAATTTTAAAATTCAATGTACAGCCTAACAGGGTATTTGGACTTCAACCACTGAGCCTGGAGATGGAAAGAAAGGCTGGAGCTGCCTCTGGCCGCTCCCTGCATCGACACCAGGGTTTAGAATTCTACCGAAGCAAAAGAGCTCTACAGGACTATCAGCAGAGTGGATCATTCTCTCTCAGGGCTATTTTACTCAAGAGAATCAATTTCAAAAACTGCTCAAAACATCGAATGAAACACAAGTTATCTAAACATCAGATTTTCTAATTTTATTAAAAACGCACAAATTTTATCCAACATGTTTTCTTTCATACAGTGAATGGTCTAATATGCACTGGAGGTCACACAAGCTTAGGTTTATTAGAACAATAAAAGACATATGAGAAATTTAATATATAAAGAAAAAAGTAGCAGCTGTTGACTGCATATTTGACCATAAAATTTAAATATTTTGGACTTTTATTTTAAAGACACAAAAATAAAACCTGTGTGGGTCTATATAAGTCATATTAACAATTCCATGAATGTTCAACAGGACTAAAAATTAGCAAAGATGTTTGTTTGTCTTTTTTTTTTTTTCTTTTTAACCTTGTAACACTTTTTAAACACCTTCTCGGGTTGCTGGTGCAAAGCACCTTACAGTATTTGTGCTATATATTTACTTTATTTGGCAACTGTCTGGGTTTTGTGGATTTTTTTTTTCTTTGCCTTCTGTAAACAACACCTTTTACAAACTAGCACAGTGAACCACAAGCCCTGCAATCTGTTAGAACATCTACAGAAAAGAAAATGAACTATTTTGGTTGGTTGCTCAAAATCTTTTGCTTTTGAACAAGAGGTTTTTCTAAAACAGGATTTATTAGTAAAACATTGAGCTCCTGAATTTAACATTAGACGTAAACAGTTGACTGTTTTTAGTTCAATAGAGTCTTTTTGTTTAGCTTTTCTCTCTCTGTGAAGGTAGAATACTTTTTGTTTGTTTGTTTGTTTTTTCAAGTCATTTTCGTTAGAGGTCTGGGTGGTGACCTTTGCTATGATGAGGAGGTTTTGTACGTGTAGCTTTGTGAAGGTAGAAGAGTTGGTGCTGAGGGCTTAACATTTAGTATCTGCTATTTTTGGAAAAGAAAAAAAAAACAAACCAAAAAAACCAAAACCAAAACCAAAACAAAACAGAAAAGAAAAAAAAGTAAAAGAAAGGAAAAAAGAAAAGTTGTCCCACCTGATCGTCAGCAGGCTGAAATGGCTGAAGCTAAAAAGAGTTTCTTGTTGTTGAACTTTCTGAGAGACAAAAATGAACAAACAGATTCATAATGCCAGAACCATCCTTAACCAGGAACGCTAGAGAGTTCTTGAAGCTTTTTTTTTCCCCCTTTTCTTTGACCTTTCCTTCATTCAATTATTAATTTCTTTTTTTTTTTTTAAACAAGAAGTTTCTAAGGATTGTGGCTCTTAGGATGACATCCAACAGGGTAAATCAAACTCACGCCATCCTACGGTAATGGCAGCACTTTACTGTACAGCTTCCCCAGTTTCTTTGTCAATGGTACAAAAAAAGTCCCCTCGCTTGTTTGACACAACCATAACATGGAGATTGTCCTGGTCTAGAGCAAAGCTTGCCTTGGAGCGATTGGATTCAGTTCGTTCCCAAGGTAATATTGTCTTAGGGCAGGAGAGATGTTATATTAATTCATTTCTGTACACCATAACAAATAAGCAGACTAGATGATCATCACTTACTTAGACCCAGTTTGTTTTTTTAAAGCTACCACACAGCTGCTTCGTTCATTTCTGGAGGGTGGGACAAGTGATTGCCGTAGTTAGCACCACCGTTGACGGATATCGACGAAAAGGGGGGGCTGGGGCCAAAAACTTCCGCGGACATGGAGTGCAAGGACCCGGGCAGGTTGGGTTCGGGGCTGGGCGAGTCTCCCGGAGGGTGCGACATGATGTCAGTGAAGCGCTGAGCCTCACTGGAGGGGTGATGTCCGGGCAGGGGGTGGTCCATGGCCCCCAGCGGGGTGCCCGACGGCCCCGAGGAGGGCACGAAGGGGAGATCCACGGGGGTCTGCGCTTGAGACGAAGGCGGTCCTTGCGGGAAGAAATCGTAGTTGCTTCCGGGGCCGTAATACTCGCTCTGATAATCTGGCGGACAAGGAGAGACAGAGGGGAGGTAACAGGCGGGCAGCCGAGCGGGAACGACGCGGGAGCGCTGCCACGGCCGCGCGGCTGGGGGGGCTCGGGGTGTCACCCACAAACCCGAGGGGGAAACGTGTTCCTGGGCTGGCCGGGCTCTGGCAGCAGAGCAGCAGAGGCACCGACACGAGCCGGCATCCCAAAAACACCGGGGGAACACCAGGGTCCTGCTGGCAGCACCGCGACCGCCACCCCCGGGAGAGGGAAGTCCCGTGACAGGCGGGGAAGCCGGGCGGGATGGCCCCGGGACAGTGGAACAGCCCCAGGACAGCGGGACGGCCCCAGGACAGCCCCAGGGCTGCGGGCAGCGCTGCCGGGAGCGGAGCCAGGAGCCTGGCGTGTCCCCTTGGTGTCCCCGCGGGTGTCCGTGCATCCCGGCGCGGGGTGTCCGCAGGCACAGGGGGCGAGGGGCCGCAGGGGGGGAGCGCGTTACCCACCTCCGTAGAAGGAGAAGGGCCCGTTGGGGATGAGCTCCCCGGGCTCCAGCCGGTCCACCAGCGGTCGCATCCTGCGGGGGCTGCGGAAGAAGGCGTGTCGCCGGGCGCCCAGCGCGCTCAGCTGCTTCATCCGCCGCTCCTTGGAGCGCCGGTTCTGGAACCAGACCTGCGGGGGCGGCGGGAGAGGCGCCGGTCACGGAAGCCGCGGCATCGGGGATCCCGCTCCTGCCGCCGCCCCGAGCCCCCGTTCCCATCCTCATCCCCATCCCAGGGTCGCCTTTTTCCCCTTTCCCCGTCTTTTTGCTGGTGCATCCCAAGCCCAGCTCTTTCTCGTTCCAAACCCACGCGTGACAGCGGCCCCGCTCCCACCGGCTGCAGGTCAAGAATGATTGAGTTAATTCTTATTACCCTGACAAGATTACTGCTAATTACCCTCACACTGAGCCTCTCCAATCTAACCTCGTCTTTAATGGTCCTTTAACCCCCCATTACCCCGGCGCTGCGGGTTTATAAACCTTTTAATAATTCCAGCGCATTGTCATTCTTATTTACCCATTAACCCCTCACATTTCTGGTTATTAATTTTGAAACTACTTTCAGCTTCTTCAGGATTTTTGAGAATAAACCCGCGGCTCCCGGGAAGGAGCCGACGGGGCCGGGAAGCACCGGGAAGCTGCCGGGGCACCTCGGTAACAACGATTTAAAAGGTCGGCGGGGCTTTCTCCGGCCCCGCTGTGCGGGGGGTGCCGAGCACCGGCCGCTCCTCATCCCCGCATCCCCAGAGTCGCATTCCCGCATCCCCCGGAGCCGTGCCCGGTGCCCGGAGGCGGCGGTACCTGGATGACCCGCATGTTGAGGCCAGTCTCCTGCGCCAGCTGCTCCCTGATGTGCCGGGTGGGTTTTGGGGTGGCCGCGAAGGCGGCTTTCAGAGTCTCTAGCTGTTTGGCTTTGATGGTGGTGCGGGGTCCCCGCCGCTTGGCCCCCAGGTTCTGGTCGTCGTTTTCGTTGCTGCCCGTCTCCTTGTCGGACACGTTGGCGCTTTCCGAGTCCTTGGCGTCGTCCTGGGAGGGGTCTTGAGAGTCGGGGGACAGGCTGGGGTCACTGCCGGTGGTGGCTGCGGGAGAGCAAACCGGGTCATGGTCAGCCGGGGGTGGCCGGGGGAAAATAACAACCGTGACAGACAGGCCGCGGTACGACAGGGGAGAGGAGGGGAGAGGAGAAAAAAAGGAGAGGAGAAAGGGAGAAGAAAAATAAAGGAGAAACAATGGAGAGAAGAAAGAAATGAAACGAAAAAAAAGGGAGAGGAGAAAGGACAGGAGAAAGAAGGGAGAGGAGAAAGGACAGAAAAATGAAGGGAGAGGAGAAAGGACAGGAAAAAGAAGGGAGAGGAGAAAGGACAGGAAAAAGAACGGAGAGGAGAAGAGAGAAGAGAAGGGAGAAAGGAAAGAAAAAAGAAGGAAGAAAGAAGGGAAAGAAGAAAGAAAGGAAAAGACAGGAGAAAGAAGAGGAGAAAGGAAGGGAGAGAAGAAGGGAGAAGAGCATCTCATCCCAAGGAGCAGCCGGGGCTGAGTGCATCCCTGCCCGCATCGCCCGGGCCGCGCTCCCTCACCTGAATGCAGGCTGTTTTCTTTGGCAGTATTGCTGTTATTTAGGTAATCTTCTTTGCAGACAAACTTGTTCTCGTCTATGATGTAGAGCTCCTCGCCGGTGGAGAGTTGCTTGTTACACATCATACACGTAAAACAGTTCAAGTGGAACACTTTGCTCCGCGCCCTGCGGACCAGGTCGCTGGGGGAGATGCCCTGGGCACAGCCCGCGCACTTGGTCCCGAAACACCTGCGGAGAGAGGCCGGGCAGGGGGGTCAGCAGTGCCCGCCGAGCCCGCGGGGCCCCGCGCCCCTCACCGCGGCCTCCGCTCGCCCCGCTCGGCCGCGCAAAAACGGCATTAAACAAAATACGGCGACCCCGCGGAGGGCTCTCTCTTCTTAACGAGCGAATTCTTGACGCCGTATTTTTTTAAAAATAAAAATCAAACCCGGTCCGGGCAGCGTGGCTGCGGGACCGATGGACCCCGGGGCTGCGCTGCCCGGGGTGTCCCCTGCGCCCCGACAACGCGTTAACGACGATCTGATAAACACCGCGCAGAAATTCCATCCGTTCCGAACGCTGCTGCCGGCCCCGGCCGGAGGAGCCGCCGGCGCGGGCAAGGCCAGCGCGGGGAGCGGGGGGACGGCGGGGCCGGACCCGCGGCGGGGCCGGGGGCCTCCCGTGTCCCGCTCGGCCCCGCGGGGCTCTCGGGACCGGGGCAGGGCCGGGTCCATCCCCGCGGAGAAGCGGCGGGCTCAGGGCAGTGCCGGTCCCCGCGCCCAGGAAGAAGCGGCTGCGGGGCTCGGGCCGCGCGTTGTGCGGGTGTGCGGTGGCGGCCGCCCCCGGCCCCGAGCCGGTCCTTGCCCTTCTCGCCGGAGTGCGGCGGCGGGGCCCGGCCGGACAGCGGCACCGGCGGCCGCTCCGAGCCCGGGATTCATCCCGGCGCCGGGATGCGCGGGGGAAGCGGCGGCGTCAGAGCGCCGGTACCCGCTGCCCTCTCCATCCATCCGGCAGGGAAGGGTCGCTGCCCTCCGGGGCAGCCTGAGCTCGCTTGGACGGGAGGCGATGGGCCCGCGGAGCGCCCGCACCGGGCCTTCCCCGGCGGCACCGGGCCCGAGAGTGCGGGGAACAACGCGGGGCTCTGGCCCGGGCAGCGCCGCGCTCACGGCCGCGGAAAGCCCCGGCGGGGTCACCCCGGCTCCCGGCATCGGGCCCGGGACGGCCCCCGCACATCCGCCGCCACGGGCCCGCACCGCCCCCGCACCGCTCCGCCGGTCGATAGTTCGGGAGGAACTTTGGGGAACTCGAGATCGGCCCGTCACCGACACGCAGGGCCCGAAGGGCCCTTCCCGGGCCCGACCCCCGCCGCCGGTCACCGGGAGAAATAACAGCGGTTCGAGACGTTCGCGTGTCACGGGGAGGGAAGAGGCGCTTGTGGGTCCCGCTGACAACGGGGGGAAACAGCAGAAATAAAGGGGAAAAAAATGGAGATGAAAAACGGATGGAGAGGAGCGGCGGGGCCGGTACTTACCGAAAGAAGTCGTTTTTGCAGTAAAGCTTGCCTTCTCGCGAAAAGCATTTCTCTGTCAAATTGCATTTACATTCACAGCACTGAACACACTTCACATGCCAAGCCCTGTCCAGTACATTCAACAAAAACCGGTCCAAGATCGGCCTTTTGCAGCCTGCACAGTGAACCATTGTCTTTGGTTAGTTCTGAGGGGGGCAGCGGTTTCCCAGGTGTCAAGAAAAAAAAAATTAAAATAACAATTTTTTTTTTTTCAGAAAGATGACAACACCGGCGTAGGTTTGCTTTTTGTTTTTGTTTTTCTCTCTCTCTTTTTTTTTTTCCTGTGTGTGTAAGTGTTTGTTTTAAAAGCCTTGGAGAAGTGAAGGAGGAGAAAAAGAAAGGGAGGAAGAAGAAAAATCTTCGTTCGAGTGTCCTAGGAGGGGTACACAGGAGAACCCCCCACTGCCCAGCGCTTCGACACAGCCGTAGGATCCCGGCCGCTACCAACCACACGGATAATAATAATAATAATAATAATAATAGTAACAATAAAACAATAACGGCTATAAAGATCGGCGTTCAGAAAAAATAAAAATTAAAAAATTAAAAACAAAACCGCCAAAAAGCGAGCGTGATGAGTTTTTCTCGGGTCTGAGGTAGAGCAGTCAGGAGTCAAAGTGCTTTTCCCAAAGAGAAATCAAAGGAGGAAAAATTATAATAATAACAATAATAATAATAATAATAATAAATAACGAGCCGGGACATGGAGAGGCGGCGGCGGTCAGACGGGCTGTGGCTGCTGCCGCGGCGACATCGCCCTGACGCGGGGTTGGGGACACGCGGGGACGGGGACACGCTCCGCCGCTCCTCGCTCCGCCGCTCGCTCTCGCTTCTCTCCCTCTCCCTCGACGTCTCGGCGGCCCCGTCCGTCCGTCCGTCCGTCAGTCCGTCAGTCCGCCAGTCAGCCCTACCTACCCCCGCGCATCGCTACCCGCGGCGGCCGCCCGTGTCCCCGCCGAGCCGGCGCGGCGTGGCATGGCCCGGGCGGTGTCGGCGTCGGTGCGAGAGGGCCCCGGGGCGGGCGGGCCGGGCCGGGCGGAGGGCGCGGGGCAGAGGGGCGGCCCCGCCGTCCGGCCGCGCTGGGGGCTCTGCTCATGGTCCCGGCGCCGCCGCCGCCGCAGCCTTA
>NW_020897794.1:867894-980346 GCF_003984885.1 Neopelma chrysocephalum | reverse complement strand
CCGACCCACCGGCGCAGCGACCGGCACACCGACGGCCGCCGGAGCCCGCTGGCAGCGGTAGGTTTGTGTCGGTGCGCGGATGAGGGGACGGCGGGTGCGAGGAGACGGGGCGGCTCGATGGCGTCTGGCACCCCCCGCGCAGGGTCACGGGTCCGGTATAGGAGCGGCTCGCTGGCGAGCGGCGGCGGCGGCGGCGAACGAGATCCCGGTTTAGCGGGGCTTCCCCCCGTGGCGAACGGCGCGGCCCGAGGGCGCGGGGGCTCCGGCGCTGCGCAGAACTAAGGAGAACCCGCCTGTCCCGGGAGGAGCGCTGCGGTGCCGCCGGGGCCGGGCCCCGTGCGCTCCGACGGGGCGGTGCCCGTGGGGAGGGGGCGGCGGGCCCGGGGCCCCCCGGCCTCCGAGGGCAGAGCGAAGGCGCCGGTCACTTCGCGGTGGTTCCGTTACCGGCGCTCGCAGTGCCCGTCCCGGGCCGAGGAGCACCGGCCAGAGGGATGGACTTTTTTTTCTTTTTTGGGGGGTAAATAAAGATTAATTCGCTTTTACCTTCCAGGGGCCGGTCGGTACCGGGGCGGTGCGGAGGGACGAGGTTTCTCTTTTTCCTTTGCGCTCTCCTGGCCGGCGGGTGCCACCGCTCCGGGGAGGTGTCACCACCCGGCCCCGGGCCCTGCCAGCCCCGCAGCCCGCCCCGCACCGTCCCCTCGGGCCGGCTGAGCCGCCGCCGGGGAATTAGGAAGGGAACGGCGGATTGAACGGCCCCGGCGTGCCCGGGGTTACACACACGGGGCTGAGCGCGGGGGTCGGCGGAGGCCCTCCCCGGAGCCCGCAGCATCCCCCCGCCGGTACCCACCGACCGCGCTGTCTTTCACGTCTGTTTTCCTCGTCCTTGAGGAAAAGAAAAAAAGTGAGGGAGGGAGAAATCGGAAGATAAAAAGGAAAAGGAAGGCAGGAAGCCCGCTCCGCGCGGGGGGCAGCCGGGACCGGCGGGAGTGCGGAGCCTGCCCGGTCCGGCAGAGCCAGTTCCCGGGGCCGTCCCCGGGCCGAGACATCGCCTCGGAGCTCCTGTGGGTGTTTAAAAGCCCAGGGGCTGCGTCCGCGATATCATCTTTGCCCCCCTCGCTAGTCCCCCCCCGCGCGGCCACATCCCCTCCCCGTCGGGGCGCGCACCGGGCGCGCAGGGCTCCCCCCGCCCAGCTGTTGGGTCGCTTTGCCGCCGCTCTCGGGGATCAATAGAGCCCTGGGCTCCCCCCGCCCGGTGCCCCCGCACATGGGCCGCTTCTCATGCGGAGCCGCGGGGCCGGGGCGGGCGGGCGGCCCCGCTCCGCCGCCCGGGAAGGCGACAGCTGCGGGCAGCCGTCAGGGGAGCGCGACCCTCGGCTGCGGCCCCCGGTGACATGTGTCGGTGGGGATGAATGAGGGGAAGGAGATGAGCATCTCGTGTCCATCAAGCACCAGTTTTTCACAGCGATTTTTTTTTTCTCCTTTCCCAGGCGCTAGCGAAAGCATCTGGTTCTCCCCCGCTCCCCGGGGGGGCACAGACCGCTGCCCACCCCCCACTTCCCCGGGGGTCCGGGGTGCCCCCGCACCGCTGCGGTTATAGCGGGGCTCTGCCCGCCCGCCCCGACACACGCAACCCCCCCCAAAACCCCGCTCGGGGGAGGTGGCAGCGCAGACCGAGGGGGGCTGTTCCCCCCGGACGGAGGGGGCAGTGGGGTGCCCCCCATCCGCCTCACCCCCCAACGGGAACCCCGACCCAGAGCAGGCGTTTGAGAGGAGAAAGTGCCCGCGCTTGTTTCCAACAGGATCCGAAAATCAAACCCCGCCATCCCCAGGCTCCCCCGAGTCTTCTGTGCCTCCCGGGACACTCGTGTCCCGGCGTGGGGCACCCACGGGAGCCCCAGAGGCAGGGGAAAAATCCCCCGAAGCCACGGGGATGGGCGGCACAGTCCCCTCCTAGGGCCGGGCCTCTGAGTCGAGGTGGATTTTTTGTTTTTCGCTGCATCTCGCAATTCGCCCGGGTCCGTTCCCGGCCGGGTCCGAGCCCACCCGTGCTCAGCGGGGAACCCGGCCGGGATGTTCCAGAGCAACGCCGCTCGGCCACGGTGAGGGACATTAGAAGCGTACAAAAAGAAAGAAAGAGAAAAAGAGGGACACTAGAAGATGTTTTTAAAAGGAGAAAATTAAAAAGTAAAAAAAAAAAATTAATAGATAAAAAGGTTAAAAAAACAGAGAGAAAGTAAAAGAGTAAAAAAAGAAAAGAAAAGAAAGAAGAGTGAAAATAAAAGACTAGAAAAACCAGACAAAAAAAACCAAACAAAAACCCCAAACACAAACTCAAATTCATTTTAAATCTAATACAGAAGGGGGAAAAAAAAAGTCCTTTTCAGACGAGTTTAAATTTGCATTTTATTGGTGTCGTTCCCGTCTTTTTAGTTAAACATCACCCTGTTTATCATCCCCCTTTCCCCACCGCTGCGCTGGGTAATGGGATTTCTCTCTCCTTTACGGGGCACCGATGCCGTACAAACACCGGAGCCCTCTCGCCGAGGACCACCGCGGTGCGTTGCGGGGCATCCCCGCATCCCCAGCTGCTCCCTCCTTCCAAACCAGGCAAAAACTTCCCTCCCACGCGCTCGCAGACACTTTCCACCACGTCCCTCCCCCGACAGCATTAAGTTTTCCCCTCTTTCCCTGTTCATTTTTAATTTGATTTTGTTTTGGTTTTTTTTTTTTTTTTAACCTTTCACAGCGAGCGCGCACGGGATCGGGGATGATACCGGGCTTTGAGCGACCGGCGGAGCCGGTGACCGGCAGCATCCCCGACGCGGGGGGAGGCCGGGGGAGGCCCTGAGTTCCCGTTCCGACCCCTCCGCATCCCGGTGGAGCCCTGCCCAGGGTGCGGGGGTCGCTCCGAGACGACGCCGCGCTCCCCTCCGGGAGCTACCGGAGCGCCCCCCGCCACCCCGGGCAGCGCCGCGGGGGGACAGCCCGTGGAGAAAGTGGGGGTCACATCTCTCACCCCCCTCCCCACCACTTTCCCCCACAGAAAGAGCGCCTCCGCCTGATTAAATATATATGCTGTTGATGCACTATCCAAATATTGAAGTTAAGATGTAATTAAGCCTGTAGAACATCCCCGCGCAATAAACCCCATGGCTGGACAGGATCCGTCGCCAGGTTTGTTTTAAAAGAGCTTTAAAAAAAAAAGAAGAAGAAGAAGAAGAAGAAAAAGATCTTTAAATTATGTATTAGAGGGTCCCAGTTTATCCTGCCACACTCGGGTCGATGCTGAGGGTAAACACGGCACTGTCCCCCTCTGGCTCCGCTCGCCTTTCCCTTTTCTTTTATTTCTTTTCTATTCATTTTCCCTTTTCTTATTTATTTTCCTGCCCCCCTCCCCCGTGATTAGCCCTCCCGGGTTTCTTCCCACGTCGCTAAATGTTGTCGCTTACACTCCAAGCTCATGCATTGTTTATGGGAAATATAGTTAATAAATAATTACAAATCCGAGGTGTGCGGCTCTGCCTCTGACTGACGGGAAAGTGGCCGGGAAGGGGCCGGTGGTGGCCGGGGGGGAGTCCCCGAGCCCGCCCGGGAACGGGGCCCGGCAGGGCAGCCTGGGGGACTCCGGGGCGAGCCCGGTGGGGGGTGCGGGCGTGTGAGAGCTGAGCGGGGTCCTTCACGTTGTTAAAGGGCGGATAAAAGACGAGTAAAAGAGAAAAGAAAGAAAAGTGAAGAGGTAGCGGGGGCGGGGGGGGGGGGGGGCTATAAAAAAAGAGGGTGAAGCGAACCCCCGGAGGATGCACCGCTCCCGGCTCATCCATCTTCATTGTCTCCGTGTGTGCAAAAGCAACTCCAGTCTAAGGAAAAGCCACTATCAAAGCCATGGCTTTATTTTATATCCTATAGATCAGGAGGGAGGCAAAGCTTTATTTTCGCCCAGAGACAGATATTTTATTTCTCTCTTACGGTTTTATGTGTGAGAGATGTCAAAAAGGTAAAATAGATTGCTAATGCATAGGCAAAACGAAGCTGTTTTGGCATGCTCTGTGTCAGGAGGGCTCCCAGGGAGCGCGGGCTGGGGATTTAGGGCTGATGGGGGACTCGGGGGGATTCTGCTAAAACATCTCTCTCCATAAATCCAGCCGCGTGGTCAGCGCGAGCGGCAGGAGGAGTTTTAAAGGGGAAGAGTTGGGGCGCGGTGGAGCAGAGCGGGGACCCCCCACGACCCCCGGCCCCGCCGCCCCCGGTCCGCCCCGTCCCGTCTCGGGGCTCTGGGGGGTTGCAGCGGTTGTTCCCATCGCTTTTCCCGGCGGAGTTGCGGCGCTGGGGACCCCTCGGCGCCGCTGCCGGCGGCACAAAGCGCTCCCGGCTCATCCAAGACGAGCCTCCAGCACCCCCCAAACCACCTCCTCGTTTTTTTCTCTCCCAAACAAGCACCCATCCCCCGACATCGGTCTAAGCCCCGGAGCGGCGGCTGCTCAGCATCTGCCTCCCCGACCCCGGCAGCGGATCTGCACGGACCTTTTCCAAAGTTAAAATATATCTCCCCAAGCTGCAACAATTTTCATACTTTTTGACCTCGGGGATTTACTTAGCACGTTAAGTTCAAGGCTCAGAAGCCCAGGGCTATTACTCATTTAGGCACTCCCACCACCAACACTTTTCACCACATATTTTATCATTTGACTTCCTGGCTTAAATTCATGTTATGGCAAATAATGGATGGTAATACTTTCCCCCTTCCCCATGTTAATTGTCTTGTCTGACAGCCTCCGCATTTGAAGTGATTTAAAGCAAACAAGGGTGCAGCGAGAGCAGGAGACAAACCAGCACAAAACCTCTGTGGGAGCCCTGCGGCTCCGGCTCTTCCCTCCCGGGTCGGGGGCTGGACCCAGAGCACAGCAAAGCCCCCGCTAAAGCGTCGCCCAGCTCTTGCTGGGGTCAATGCCGTGCAGAGGCTGCTTCTCCCCAGTGCCCTGCAGCCCCCGGGGTGACATGGGGGGGGCTCGGGCCTGCCTTGGGCCCCTCTGGCTTTGCTGCCCAAAATATTGCTTCCTCGAGGTGGCTGAAATGGGAAATCAAACCGGAGCGCTATTTTGCAAATTAAAAAAAGCAAGGTGTAGTTGATTAGCAAATTAATTATTTCAGTACCCCCAGGATTATATTGTTTTTCTAAGTTCTGTGGGCCTGTGTAATTTACTAATTTCACAGTCGCTGAACTTCCCTGGGAGTGAGAGGCAACCTCCCCCACCCCTCTGACACGTCCTCGGGATCCTGCGTGGAAGCAGCAGCTCTGTCGGCAGTGTCAGAGGAAAGAGGGTGCCCAGACCTTTCCCTCTGCTCCTGCCACTGACCTGCTGCCTGACCCTGGCCAAATTCTTTGTTTTTCTTCTTCCTGAGGTGGACAGTGCCTTCCTTCCCAACAGAAGCAGCTCCTCCTGCTTAGAAAGCAGTAGCCACAGAGGTTTTCCTCTACCCAACACTCAGTTTCTGTATCCATATGGAGAAAGGGCTGCTGCATTACTTGTCCTTCACAAGTAGCTGGAGAAGAGAATTCACAGCCTAAAAGGGTTTTTGTCACCAGCAGAATGTCAGTTTTTGGTGTCTGACACCATCATCACAGAGACCGTTTGGGGAAAATAACTGAAATCCAAACAAACAGGACTATGCCAAAAAAAGGCAGGGATAATATGCCTGCAGTGGTGGGAAACCAGCACTGCCCTCTGCCTACCTGCCACAGATGCAGGAGCAGGGCTTGGTTTGGGGTGATAAAAAAGCATCCCCTGGACCAGGTACCACAGAACCACGAGCTTCCCTCGCCAGGTGAGACAATGGATCCAGAGCTCCTGGCTGTGTTTCTGTCTGTCTGCTCAGTCCTGACTACTGACTACTCTTCTATACATAGATTCTGTTTGTTACGTTACTATATAATCTCCTATTTATATAGGTTTCTATTTTAGGGTTCTGAGAGGCCACAGAGGCTCTGCCCAACCTGCCTTTCCCCACTTTATTGGCCACACACAAACCCGGGCAGCTGGGTTAGTGCAGTTTGAGCCCAACCAAGTCCCTGACTCCTGGGTGCCTCCAGCCCAGCACGAAATTTTGCCTGCCTGGGACAAGTGGCCAAGAGCCAGGTAAGAGGCAGCCCTGGTGTGGGAGCCCGTGGCTGCAAGTGCTGGGAATGTGGAGGGAACCAAAGAGGTCACTGCACGCTCCAGGCAGGGCTCGTTAGCGCTGCACTGCTTGTGGAACCTGAGCTGCTAATCGAGCACATCACCACCCCACTGGCATGGAACTGGAGCACGGCAACAAGATGTGGTCAAACACATTGTTTTATAAAAAAATGCACATTTAAACCCCGTTTCCTTCCCCCCCTCTGTGAGTGGTGCCCCGAGTTTGGCTGATGCACATCAGCCCGTCTCGGCGCGACAGCAAGGATGTGGCACCCACAACCACAGTCCCATTACTCTGAAATGCATCAATATACTGTGTTCAAGACAAAAAACCCAGATCATCTTGGTCTAGAATGTGAAATTTTACCAGTTCCAGCTATTTTTTCCAGGAGAAACCAGAGGCTGAGCTGCATCACCATGAGGGTCCTGCCTGCCAGTGCTCTGCTGTCCCGTGCTGTGCTCCAGGACAATCTCCCACACAGGGCAGAGCCACACACTGGCACTGCCACGGACCAACCCTCCGTGCTCAGAAGCTCACTTTTTAAAAAACACATATTGTTCTAAAATAATCCTTCCTCGGCATCACTGGGCTGTTATTCCAGCCAGGCCTGGTGATCCCTGCCAGGGTCACTGCTGGTGAGGCAGCACAGGAGGGCACGGGGGGGAAGCAGCTTCTCGAGGGTCAGTCAGAGATGGACACAACCCAAACCTCCCAACTCCCACTTAGACACATTTCACCTCTCAGCTCCCTTTTTTACTGTGTTCCTTGGTGGGTGGGGTTAAAAAATAACCCTCCAGACCCTGCGAGTGTTGCTCTCTCCAGAGCTAGAAGTGCCTCCAGAGCCTGGCACAGGGCATCATCTGCACTGGGAACGCAACCCCACAGCAGCATTATCATTCCAGAGCGGCAAAAACATCACGCAAAAGGCTGCTCACCCCTGGCTTTGTTGTGCCACGGTCTGAATCAGCCCTTTTCCTGCTGGATGCCGTCAGTTGTGTGTTGGTCTCCTGGCAGCTGGCTGGGAACATCCTGCACTGCAGCCACTCACGTCAGCTGCTCCCAGGAACACACACGGGGCCGCAGACCCAGCCTGGCTCATCAGCCAGCGGGAGCCACTCCCTGCTCCTCTCCTTACCCACAAAAGTCACTGGGTTTGTCACTCATGGGTTACTGGGGACTGAGGGCTCTGTGTCAGCCAGGTCCTGGTGTGCTCCTCTCATCTCTCTCTATCCACAGGTGGAATTGGCTCCGGAGAGCAGAGGCCGAGGCACCCACAAACCAGCGCAACCACGGAGGCACCGGAGGCTTTTCCTTGCAAACAAGTAAAACCTTGTTCTAAATGCAGAGTCCCTTATCTGTCTGCACTTCCTTTAGGGGCAACCCCAAACCCTAGTGAACAGATTCACAGAGTATCCTTCTCCTGGCTGGGAAATGTCACCATTTTCACTGAGGCCAAGGAGCTGTTCCGTGTACGTATGAAAACGGAAACTTCCCGAGATGTTCAGACTCGGAAACTGTGAGTCTGCAGAATTCCCAACCAATGTGGGTTTTTTCAGCCATTGAAATAAAATCTACATTGCTGTCATTAGTTAATATTTGTAAAGCCCCTAAGATTGCAGAATAAATGGCTGAAAGAAATTATCATGGTTACTAGATAAATGTGTTAATAATAACGGCAATGACTGGTGAGGACACGTCGCTCCTAATGATGTACAATTTATTTCCTTAAGGCTGTGCTAATAAACAAAACTTGCTTTTAAAATCTGGTGTACTTATTCCATATATGTTCTCAGATCAAATGAGTTTCTCTCCCCACAGCATGGTCTTCCTCTTCTCCCTCTCTGAAATCTCTCATTAACTCTTGCCATGCCATGTTGTTGATAATGGGACACGCACCCCTCCCCACTCAGCACCCCCCTTATTAAACCCTGTTGCCCTCCTGCTGCCAGCACAGGGACATCCCAAAGGGTCACTGAACCTCTGTGATGGAGCGTTGGTGTTTGTCCTCATCCCAGCTTGGGCTTTGCAGGGAATCCCTGCATGGATCTCCAAGTCATGGATCACCCGCGTTCTCTCCAACCAACCTAAGCACACACCCCACGTTATGTCCCTGTTATCACTTCTCCTGTAAAACCAGAGAAGCTGCTCCATACTCATGAAGGAAACTGTTTCCTTTCCCTTCAAGGGGTCAGCCCTCAGCTCTCACAGCAGCTCTGTGCCCGTGGTGTCTGTGCCCAAGGTGAGGAGCAGCGGGGAGCGGCGCCGGGTTTTGTGCCGGCGGAGCCGCGCGCAGAATCCCTGCCCTCGCCTGCCTTTGCACAAAATCAATAGGGTGCTTAATTCCAAACAAATCTCTTCTGCATACCTGCAGGAGATTATGTCCTGCACACACAGGGAGAGGTTCCCTTCCCACCTCTGACCACAGCCTGGACGAGCAAACGCCGAGGGCAGAGTCCTGCGGCGCCGCGGGGCCGCTCTGGTGTTTGAGGAGCGGTTTAGGGCCGTGTGTGCTCTGCAGAGAAGATTTCCTACTGCTGCTTTTAAAACCCCCCATTAATATTCCACAGGGTTGGTGCTTCACGCGGGAGGGAAATGCCATTTCCAAATACCGACGCCGTTCTCATTCCCTCATTTGAATTCAAGCACTTTCATAAGCAAGATACTGACTTGTTTAGCTTTCAGAATGACCACGGGAAAGCTTTTTTCCAGTGGCAACACTTAAAACAAGTCACTGCACACCGACGGGGACAGTCGTGTTTGGGGTCCTGATGCCACCCAGGACACCAGGGTGTCATTTGAGGTGACTCCTGCATCGCTGCAGAGCCCTGGGGGGTGAGCATGCACCATCTTTGCTTTCCAGAGGGAAAGGCACCCATAAAGCATCCTGACCCTTCAGATTTCCATGGAAATCCCTGCCCTGGACACTCCAGGGTCATACCAGGTTCACCTGGTACTGAGCTGAACACGTGCCATCCCCAGACAGACACATATATGCAACCAGCCTGCTACTCACACAGGCTGTTATAATGCACGAGTGTTTCAAATTCAGACAGAAAGAGGAAGAGAAATGTTTGAAAAGAGCAGTTTTAGAATTTTAGAATTAACAGAAAATACCCTGTCCTTGGGCATTCCCCCCTGTGAGGTCCAGCTCATGCCAGGGAAGGGGGTTAGGCTGGGGCAGGCAGGTCCACCCTGGAGCTGTCACCCCCTGGGGCTGGATCCACCTTCAGAGCCCAGGGGAGGAGAGGGAAAATCATACGTATCTGGAAAATATTACTACTAGAATTAGGAAATTCACATTACTCCTAGAATCAGGAAACACACCTTTGGAGGTGTGTGCCCAGCTACCTGAGAGACCGGGCCAGGTGAAGGTCTCTGGGCAGGGAAGAAATTCCAAGATAAAGAATAAAATTAATCTACAGCGGGAAGCCACGTGAAAAGCTGCTCATCTTTCACTGCCCTGACGTGTTGCTGCTTTTTTTGCGTGTCTAAAAAAAAAATCAACTGAACTCCCGAGTTGACATGAAAACAAAAAAATATAGTTAAAACAACTCTGAAATGGTCATACAACCAAAATACCTGCATGAGATGTTAAACCTTCTATCAGAGGGCTCAGCTGCCTTTTTTTTTTTTTTTTTAATAAATCTGCAAAATATAATTAAATTGGTGATGGCAGAAAAAAAAAGAGAGCCCAGTCCAAACCCTTATAAGGATATTTCAGCCATGCTGAGGTTCCTTTTCCATAAATGTTAAGCAGACATCTGTAAACATAATTGGAATTTACTGCACACGTGAATAACTGCATATAAATTAGCCTGTGTGGTTGGGGTTTAAGGAAGGGCTGCAGGTCCCCCCCCCCTTGTCGATAAGACACCGGCATTCCCGGAGCACATCCCAGCTCAATTCCAAATGTCAATTTGCTACATTTTAATTTTTTTCTTTTTTTTTTTTGCCCTGGTTCTATTGCCTTGTTACATTTATCATAAAGCCTCTGTAGATGAGACATTCTGCTGAATTCCGTGCGTTCCCAGGTTTGTTTACCAGGCTGATAGTTATTCTTTCGGAAAATGCGGAGTGGTATTGTCAGGGATTGCTCAATATTAATGACAGAGACCCGGGCATGGGAGAGAGCTGAATGAGCACAACTTCATTCCACCATTCCTCTTTTTTTTTCCCGTATTTTTTCTCCCTTTTCCTTTTTTTTTGCCTTCTTCTTTGTTATGGGCAGGACCATGCAAGGCGTGGAGCCTTCTGGCCCTAAACCTGGAGGGTCCCACGGTCAGATCCCTGTTTTTCCATTGATCAAGTCAATGATCAAGAACATGGATCCAGTTAATGGAAAAACATCCAACTTCTATGGCTCAGGATCAAGATTTTAAGCACCTGCTTAACTTTATGCCCAGGGGCTGGAAAGTTCTAGTTAAGCCACAGTGAAATCTGTGCACCATGATGAAGGTGCCTCTTCTTCCTCATGCCCTTCCTCATCCTCCTGTCCCCACACAGGTCCAGTGAAAAGTTGGGAATCCCACACTGGGAGCAGAGGGGAGAGTAGGAGGGGTATGGTGAACTTGTCAAGCCCTGGTTGAGCCTAGCATGAAGAAAGGTGTCCAGAAACACATAATTCAGCTAAAACAAGGATTATTTTGGATTTGTATGGAGTCAGTCAGGAGTGGGGTTGACACAAAGCCACATTTTCTCTGGATTTAGTGGAAACAAAGGGTTGTGCCCATTCCCAGTGACACCTGGCTCAAACCAGCTCAGTCTTGGGCTGTGAATTTGGAGGAACAAATTCCACCAACCCACTAGTTTGAAACAAATATTAGGAGCTGGAGTCAATGATCCTTGTGGGTCCCTTCCAACCCAGGATGAACTATGATCCTACAAAATGTGAGCCTGAAACCCACTGGACTGAGGTGCCAAAGTGGGCATGGACCCACATGCTGCCAGGCTGGGGAAGGACCACATGGCACAGCAGAGAGGGGCAAGGCCAAGAGGAGAAATCCCTCCTGCCCTGGAATAAACCCCTGGATGAGGCAACAACGCTGATCCCAGATCTGTTGAATTCCAGGCGAAGCTGGACACAAAAATGCCTCTGCACTGGGTGCTCCAGGGCGGTGGAGCCAAGGAGGTGTTTGGGGGAGCTGAATGGGCATCACACACAGGTGGCCACTGGCCAGAGGTGGGCACAGGACAACCCTGTGCCCTGCGGAAGGTCCTGCATTCAGCCCCCACCCCTGCCGGGGCACGACGGGAGGCGTTCCCGAGCGCGTTCTTTGGGATAACGCGCCAGCCCAGCGGAGTAACCGGGTGATTTATCCCATTGTCACTCTTCAAAGGCGCAGTTGTTTACCATCCATCTCTCCCCACAAGCGCTGTTTGTTCGGAGGGGGCCGCGGGAAGCCCCGGGCTGTGACCCCCTCCCCGCTCCCGCCGCCGTTCTCACCTTGACTCGGCGCTGCCGGAGCCCGGCGCGGGCATCCCGCGCCTTCCCAAGGGATGGATGCTCCCGGGAACGTGCGAGCGGGGAGGGCTGACCTGAATTTAACCTCTCTGCCAGCCCCACATTTGCCGGCGAGGGGAGGTGAGAGATGTGGCAGCCCGGCCAGAGCCGGCGACAAACTGCCGGGTGTTTTTTGGGATGAAGGAGGTGACACGGGGGGTGGGAAGTGCCCTGCCCGCACCTCACCTGCCTGTGTGGCCACGACTTGTGGTCACCCCCGAGCCTCCCTGGTCACCCTCAAGTGCCACAACGCTCGTTTTATAATTCAAAATTATCAACTAAGTTTTTTTTTTCCCCAGGTCATTCCAATTTCTCTCAAATCCACCTACTTGATTTTAGTGTCAAAGGGATTTTCTCTCTCTCTCAAGTTGTTTTCACTTAAAAAAATAATAAAAAAAAAGAAGTCCTGGAGCACCAGACAGAATAATGAGCAGACTCACTATTTAGTCACAGAATGACCTGAAATTTCTCCAAGGAAACATATTTTTCACCGAAAAATACAGGAAAAAATCTGAATGAAAGTTTTTCCTTGACATTTTCTTGGTTTAGAGGAAACAGGAGAGCAATTTTTCCCCATCACTTTCACAGGCTGTTATTTTTTCTTCCCTCTCTCTACTCATCCCCAAGAGTTTCCTCCATGAAAGGAAAAAAGGAGCAGGATGAGCAAGGCGTTGGGAACCCCTGGGACACCAGGCTGAGCCAGAAACCAAAACCTGAGCCTGCCACTTGCTTTTGTCTGGGTTTTTCACGCCCTCCTGCCAACCAAGTGTTGTGCCAAGGGGTCCTGTCACACCTAAATACACGGAATTATCTGTTACAATACTTCAACCCTTACTGCATAGATTTAGCTTTAAATGCTCTGTAAATCATAGCAGAAATAATGGTCTTCCAGCTGCGAGCCACACACCACAACCAACCCACAGGAAGTCAGGACTGTAATTCAAAGGATCTATTAGAAAGAGCACCCACGGCTCCCTGTCCTCCCTTTGCACCCACGGAGCACCTCTGGGACACAGACCAAGCAAAACTCCAGGCACATCCTCCCTGGAATGAAGACGCCTCAAGGATCACAGAGATTTCACCAGGAGCCTTCTCCTGGTGAGGGTTGAGGGTCTGCAGCCCAGTGCCAGGCAGAGATCACCCGAGCTCGGTTCTCACACCAGATCATGACATTCCAGTATTTATGAAGCCTCCTCGCAATAATTATCACGCTGTTACATTGGTGAGTTTCCTGACAAGTTATTAAATCATAATTTCTAATTTAAATGCCAGCTTTTGGCGTGCATGCCTGCTCAGGATAAGCTCATTTTCATTTTTATTAAACATCACCTATTAAACACAAGGAGAATTTTCTTAGGAATAACAGAAAACACCACAGGTGCTTTATTTCCCAGCTCGAGCTGTAATGGTTTCAAATAATTCCCCAAACACACAACCACAACAAGGGAATCGTTATGTGGGTAGGTGAGGACTGAGGGCTGTGAAGACACTTGTCTGGATGAGCAGGTGCTGGTTGGCACCTTCCCTTGGATTATTCTCCTTGCCAGCCCCTGGAAGTGACAAACCCCCCAGCTCCAGGCTCTGCATCATGCCAGGGAGCACCTCCACCTCCCAAAAACCAAACAGCACTCACACAAAACCAAGGAGAAGCTCAGGGTGTCTGAGCCAGACATCAGTATCCAAAGCACCCAACTTCCAGAGATATTTTGAGGGCTCCCGACACGGCAGTCACACCTCAGTGCCACCTCGTTCTTGGCTTTTCAAGCAGATGGTCAATTAATTATGCTTGTTTGGTGTTTACAGTGCCTGGCCCTGGGCTCAGTGTCCGAGCTGTGCCCCCCACACCGCAGGGATGGCTCTGTTCCACCCTGGTTATCCTCATCATCCCATGGGATTCATGGGGTGAGGGGTTTTGTGTCCACAGAACCCAGCACTAAGCCCACAGTGTATGGCACAAACCATGCAAAAACAGGACCAGGCAGCTGTTTTCACCTGAAAATGGGAAACAGAAGGAAAAGAAGAACTTCAGTGCAAGAGATGTGGGTGAGGGGATGTTTAAAAACATCCCTTGGGATGGAGGGTTGTGTTCCCAGCTTAACCCCGCTCGCCGGGATGGATTTTGTGCTAAAGCCCTGCCTGACTCTGGGGCTGATGGGAAAAGGAATTACCCATTTCCCCCAAATGATTTCCATCTCCAGACTGTACATTCTCCGTGATCAGACTGATTAGTTAAATAAATCATCCTTACCTGAAGATAATCCATTTATGCTTTTTAATTAAACACAATTATGACAATTTGTTCTGCCGCCTGCCAGGCTGCCTGTGCAATCAGAGCCGAGGGCAGGAGACTTCTGTGGATGTGTTTACCTGCAGGCCACAAACCCAAGCAGAACAGTGCCAAGAGCACCACTTTTGATGATGGAGATGAAGATTGTCCAGGAAAAAACACCAAGGGGAGATTGGGGAACTAGTTGAGGTGACCTGTGGGACAGCCACAAGCTTCTCCTGTGCCACGGCTGCACTGGAGCATCTGGTTGAGTCCCTCCACACTCCCAGTGGGCACAGAAGGAGCTCAGCTTTGGGGCTGCATGTCCCCCTGCCCAAAGCAAGGCCAGGACTAGGTGTAAATACCCAGATGGGAGTTCTCCTAAAACAGCACCCGCGTCCTTCTCGCAGCCCAGCAGGACATGAAAACACGTCCTGTTTACCCTGCCAAGGGCTTTTATTCAGATCAACTTTCCTTCAACTTGCTGGCCCGGAATGAGAGACAAAATTAGACGTAATGAGACAGCTTAAATAGATGTTAGAGACCTGCCAGGCATTTAAGAGCCCTCTGCAGCCCCTCTCCCCTCCCTGTGCTCAAGTTCAACTGCAAGCGAGTACAGCAGACTATGTGCTGTTTGTTTTGGGTTCAATGGCATCTCATTTACACGTGTTAATTGCAACTAATTGGCACTAATTGGATGAACAGGAAACCCTCTGGGAGCACTCATACCTTTAATTTGTAGTAAATATCATTAATTAACATATGCTAATTAGAGCCAATTAACATTGATTAAGGGTTGCCAGCTACTTGGAAAGTACAACTATCCATGTTGCATTAAGTCAGCACAAAATATGATGCATGTTTTAAGGATAGCACAAGAGGCAGCATCTGGGCGCGCGCGCTCGCCCGCCGGCTGGATGGACACATCCCGGGAATACAGGGAATGTTGGGCTCCCACACCACCCACAGCCCCCCCCCAGCACTGGGCAACCTCCTGCGGCCCCAACACAGCGAGGGGAGCGGCGTCCCACCCACCACACATGGTGCCAGGAGCCCACAGGTGTGGGAGGAGAGAAAAACGCAGCCTGGAAGTGCTCAAAAACACAAGCAGATGTGGCACTTTGTGTTATGGTTTGGTGGGGATTGGTGGGATTTGGTCAAAGGTTGGATGGGATGATCCTGGGGGTCTTTTGCAACCTCGACAATTCTATGATTCAAAAACGAGCTCTTGCCACCCAAAATGCAAAACCCAATGTTTGTGGCTCCAGGGATGCTCGGCACCTCCTGGAGAGCAGGTCTGTGGAAGGGGGTCTCTGGCCTTTGGAACAAAGGTTAAACCACCACTTCTTCTGCCTGTGTCCATCAAATAACTGAGACATTTATTGTGGGATTCAAGCCCAGCGCATCCCACCACGCTGGCCCAGCCTGGGAGCCTGGGGTAGAGCAGTGACTGTTCCAGCTGTATGAAGGGAAAGGGGCTGGTCCTGACCAGCACCAACCACTGACAGGGGCTGTGCCACATCTCCGTGGGCTGCAGGGAGAACCAAGGCAGTGCTGCTCCATAGAAAGCCACCTCCTCGCAATGGAGAGCCCCGAGTGGGCTCCCAGGGGAGGTTTCCATATGTCTGGGCTTGGCAAAACTCCCAGAGAGTTCAGCCCAAATACCTGTACAGCCACTGAGCTGGATCCTTGCTCTGCACAGCCCTCAGGGCAGGCAGGTGTGACAACAGCCTGAAGCCACTGTACCTTACACCAGGACTTCTGTGGAGCAGCTATTGGATCCAGGGAATGTGGGTCACCACGTTCCCGGGGTCTGCACAGAGCCCAGGGCTGCTCAGCCCTGCTCCTGCCAAACAGATTTACCCAAGGAAACCTGCGGGTGTAAAAGAACACGGCAAACTGCCTGGGGAGTGAAATCCTGCTGCTCCCACATCAGCAGCAGTTTTGGGTATGGATACCTTGCAGCCTGGAGCCAGGGATGGAGCTCTGCCCCGGCTCCCAAGGAAGGAACACCAACGTCAGCAGTGTGAAGCACTGCATGGCAGAGACACCCCATAACACAGCACACATCCAGCCCCACTGCCAGTGCAGGTGTTGGAGCCAGCACATGCCCCAAATCCCACTGCAGATCCCCTGGGATGTTGGTTGACATTGCCAGGCCTTCAGGAAGCACTGGTGCAGGGGGAGGGTGCAGAGCCCTTCCTGCACAGGCCACTCTGCCAAAGAACAAGCAAACAAAAAGGACACAGTGCCTGATATAAAGGGTGGGTCCTTCACGGCCCTACCTTCACACCCAGGGATCACCAGCGGGCTGCTGTGACAGCCCCCAAGCCCAGGCATCCCAGGGAATGGTAGAAATGGGAGATGAGCAACCTGGAGGGGGTTCCACACCTGGCCGAGGCAGCCACAGGAGGCTGAAGTTCAAATACCCCTTGTTCCCCCAAAGCTTTTGTACTGAAATTATCACTGACCTGTTTACTCTGCTGTTTACCATTCTCTCATCTGATAAAACAGCCACTAATCAGTTTAGGCAGGAGGACGGAGAAGTTCAGGGCTTAATCCCAGCAAACACCTGGGAGGAGACGTGGTTTGGGCTGACACTGGGTCTGTTTTCCCAATTTACATGTTTCTAAAAGGATTAGTTTTTTACATGGAGAAAACAGAGGCTGGGGTTGAGACACCGCAGGGAGAAGGTGTGCTGCAAATTCCCTGAATTTTGCCCTTTGTCTCCAACTGTGATTTGTTGGCAGAGTGGGAAGCACGAGGTGCCGGAAGAAGGGGCTGTGTGGTGTCATGTCCATGTGCTTTCCATCCCCAGCTCCTACAAACATTGATGGTAGAGGATGGCAGCACACAATTGGCTCTGCCTCTGATTGCAAACCCACCCTGTAACTTGAGGACTACAATTAAAACATTGTTTGAGGCTCCTTTCCAGCGAGTATTTTCACTATTTACATCACAGACTGCCACGAGAGAAGGCAGAGGATGGAAAAGGGATGGAGAAAGATGCTGCAGCCCAAATCCTGTTCCTCAAGTCTGGACCCAAAGTCCTGAGAGACTCCTGGCCAGGGGCAGTGGAACCACAGGCAGAGTGTTACTGCCCCAAACCCTCCTGTTGTCCCCAGAGGCAGAACAACACCGTGGCAGGGATAGAAGGGTTTAGGGTTGCACTTTTTCCAAGCCTCCAAGAGCTGTGTTTTTTTCCAAGACAGACACAGAGGGGCAAGAACAGATGAAGCCACGATCCCCTCACCTTTCCTGGGAGAACCTCCCTCTACACCCTGTGCTGAAACCCCCAATTGCTGGGCAAGGCTTTTGGAAATGTTAAAATCCCTGTCCCAGACACAGAGCAGGACCAGTATGGAGCCTTGGGGAAAACCCAGGGCTGAGTGTCTAAAAATGGGCTGTAAGATTTCAGACAACTTCAATCAGGGGGGACATCTGAGAACCTGAAAATGTATTTTTCATGAGTTTAATAAAAGCATCTGTTGCAGAGGAGCATCACTGACACATTTAAAGCAGAATCAGAAAGCTGATAAGCTAAAAATGTCAACAAAATATATACATATATATAGAGAGAGACATATAGACACAACCTGCCCCTCTGTGAGGATATGCTCAATAATCCAATTCCAGTTCCACCTCTAATTACAGTGATCCCACGACCCAAGACTCCTAACCAGGGCTTTAAATCTGACTTTACAGTATTTAGGAAGTGTTGTCAATAATGTTTACAGTGAAATAATTACTGAAGTGATTTTAATTTATTTTCATTAATGATAATCTTATCAACCAATTAATTAAATCCAAATACGGGGACGCGACATTGTTTGGTGGTTACACCCCAGTAAGCAAACAGGAGGAATAATCACATTTCCAGCAAAGGCAAAGCAGCAGCCAGGCAGGACCTGGGACACTGGTGTTGGTCTGGGTGGATTCTTTCAAGGATTCTTCCCTCAATCCCCCCCCCAGATGCCTCCTTGGGGGTGACTCACTGCAGGTCCTCACCCCTCACCCATTCACTGCCCATGGTGGGAGGTGATCAGATCTGTACCAGCGTGGCAGGAGAAATTCAGGATTATTTGGCAGTGGGGATTCCTTGGTGAAAGGAAACAAGTTGAGGGAGTGAGTGAAATGCTTGCAAATCCAACATCTCTTTCTGTTTCACGACAGATGCCTCAGCATCCACCTGCCAATACAACCCCCCTTCAACAAACATTATGCATGGGATTTATTACTGATGTATCCTATTTACTGGGGTTTGTGGCGATATATAGTCTCTCTCCATCATCTGAGCAGTAAAGTATATTGTTCTGACCCTTCCACTCCCTCCATTTGCCTAAGACTCCAGCCACTTGATATTTTTCCAGTTCTGACATTTCAAACATGCAATGCCATACGTATTGCCACTTTCAGGTAATTATCACGTAAAATTAGGCTGGTCTTGTACATGAAACTAGCAATTAGCCAAGGATTGAAGGTCAAAGAGATCTCATTTATAGAGTCTCTAACAAAATGTTAAGTGTAAATGTGTGTCAGATGGTCCAGGATGCCGGATTATATGGGGTCATGACAACGGGTCTGAAGTGTCATCAAGCACGATGTAACCAGTCTGTTGGGCACAGCAGTACAATCTGGGACTTATCTCTCTCAGCCTTATCAGAACCTGAGCTAAATCTAGGACACGGCCTTAGAGGAGTTTCTGCAAAACCAGGAAAATGACTCGCAGCCCATTGTTTCCCTGGGAGGGCTCTGAGAGGAGCTGCTCTTTGTTGCAGCCTGTGGGGTGTGACAGACCCGGCCCCTGCCCTCCCAGGACGGGGGTGTCCAAGCCAGAGCAGGACCTGGTTGATCTCATCGGGTCAGGTTTTGCCCCAGCCATGCACAAGGAAGGGCAGTGAGAGCTGCTGTGCCACGAGGAGGTGACAGGGATGTGCCAGCACTGGCTCCTGCCCTGGGGCTGTGCCATGGTCCCTGTCAGGATCTGCCACTCTCCCTGTTGGGCTCTGTCCTGATGGACACCCTGGGACTGTAGATCCCCCTCCAGCTCCAAAGGGGCTCTTCCAGGAACAAATCAGCCACAGGGACCATCCCATCAATTTTTAATGCCATCATAGGAAGATTATTCAGCAGGCCCAAAGCCATTTGGGACCTTAATCAGGTGCTGATTTGTTCAGCCCTTGGGAAGATCCCAGCCTGCATTTTTGTGGATGCAGGGCCTCATCCTGCAGCTCTAGGGGAGGCAGAGTAAAGCTCCCAGGGACACCAGAGTGCTGGGCCAGACCTTCCCTGCCATCCCCACAAGCAGACACGAGGCTTTCTGCTCCTTCCCCAGGGCCAGGGATGGTCCTTCCTGAGCAGAGAAGTCAGGGATGCTTTCACATGAATGCATCTTCTATCAATTTTCTTTAGGTGTTTGTGGCTGGAATCTCTCCCAGACCTGATCCCTCTATCTTTACCTCCCCAATATAATACTCTCTCCCTTTCCAAATGCTCTTGGGTGAACAGAGACGGAGCACAAAAGGCAGAGGCTGTGCCAGGAGAAGATCTTCTCCTTTTCCGACAAGGAAAGCAACTGCACCCCAATCAGGTATTCAAAAAGCCTCTTTGCATAATTTTGCTTATTCTCACCTGTGTAACATTTATCCTTTCTTCCTGTCACTCAAAAAGGAGAGCAATAACACCAAAAAAAAGTCTTTTCTTCAACAACCCACACGCTTTCCAGTGGTATATATCCTCTGTCAGCTCTGCCAGCTACTCCAGACCCTTGCTGAGTGTCACCCCCTCCCCGTTGGCATTAAGCCCCATCCCCGTTCCAAGCAGCGTTTTCCCAACACCAGGAAGTGGCAGATGCCTTTCACGCCTCCCCCGCCGAAGGCAGACGAAGCAGAGGGGCTCACAGCATCTCCCTTCCAAGTTTTCCTCCCCGTCTCTCTCCCCCATCCCCGCGTTCCCCCCCCTGCTCTCTGAATGCCATCGCCTCCTCTCTCTCGCACTCCGCTCTGCAGCCCCGCGTCCCTCCCGGCGCTGTGCCCTGACTACCAATGATGCTCCAGCCCTGCTCTGTATTCCGGCTGGAGCCAGAGGTGGGGACACGCCAGCCCCGCTCGCCCGGCGCTTCTGCTCCCGCACAGGGCTGCGGGGAGAGACCGCCGACATCCCCATTCCATCGGAACATGGCGCCAGCGCCCTGCTAATTGCAAATGAAGGTGCAAATGAACTGCACAGGCTCGGTGCAGGAGCACGGGGCTCTCCCTGTCCTGCAGCAGCGGCGAGGGGAGCAGGGATGGATGGATGGATGCTCCCTGTGCCGACGCGGGAGCTGAAGATGCTGTCGCGGACTCACCCTTTGGTTTGCATCCAGCCCCAGCCCCAAACTCACATCCAGACCCGTCCCCACCGGCAAAGCCACGTCAAGAACAGCCTCAAAACTTCCCCGTCTCTTCCCCCCCGGCTCGTCGCCACCTCCCTTTCCCTCCTGCGAGCCCAGGTCGTAGCGGCACTTAGCTAAATTATATAACCGCAAACAAAGTGTGACAGCTTTATTTGTAATTATACCGCGTTTAAAGGAACAAGATGAGCTTAATGAGTTAATAAAGTGGCTGCCTGTCAAAGCAAGGGGCTGCTTTGCATCGGGGCGCCCGGCGGGTCCCGCTCATGCATATGGAGGGTGCCCGGGGTGCCCCCGGCCATGGCAACGCGCAGGTAGCAGCCCCCGGCCAGCTGCCCCCGTCCCAGAAGACTTGTATGAAGTGAAGACTTGTGAGAAGGGAGCATTTTGTCTCCGCACACTTGACAAAACAAAGACAACTCACTCCTCTGGTTTCATGCCACATTTTTTATTCATAAACAAGCTGTTGGCTGTAAAGACATGATAAAACTCGAGCTCAGAGGAGGCTGGCGAACATTTGAATGCAAATCCTCAGCTGCTACAAATCCGTCCTATTATTCAGCCGATTTTTTTTTTTTTCTCCAAACCAACCCCCCCCCCCCCTCCCCATTTTTGTCTTATGCTAAGCTAGGCAGGATCCCAACCAGAGATATGTGATAAACTCTGGTCAATGCAAAGAAAGGCACCGGCATAAAAATTCAAAGGCTGGCTGGGAGAGGGGAGGCAGGCGGGCTCGGAGGGGCGAGGGAGTGGGAACAAAGGCCACCCTGCTGCCGGGGGCTCTCCCAAGGTTTAGCTCTACATGCACAATATTGCTGCTTGTGATCTTTTTTTTTCACCTTGTTTTGCCCTGACCAGGTAGCTTGTTCCCAGAGGGGGTGACTGGGGGAAAACCTGGCTGGCAGAGTGCAGGGAGGGCAACCAGGCTGCTGCTCTGCTGTGGAAGAGCTCTGGCCAGAGGCAAAGAGGGGATTGGAACAAGATGATTTTTTAAGGCCCCTTTTAACCCAGACCTCTCTGCGATTTTATGAAAACCAGGAGTTTCCAGCCCCAAGCAACAGGAATATCTCATGGGGAAAAAAAACCCCACCAAAACCACAGCTAAAACCCCACAATACAGATTTTTATGAAATGGGAAAGGAACAGTAATTTGGTATTTTCTATTTGCACCCCCAGCCTTTCAGTGATACACCTGTGCCACAGCATCCTGCAGACTCTTCACGTGCAAACCTCTACACAGGGTATGGGGCTTTTTGGCTGCTACTGTGGCTGCACTTTTGGGCTGAGAAAATCAAGTTTCAGGTCAGTGGCGAGGCTGACGCTGAGCAGGGAAGAGCAAGGAGGGCCCAGTGGCCAAGTCAATCACAGGGTGCCCAGGACCAGCACCCAAGAGCCCCATCCCCACTGGTTTATGTCCAGATGTTTCACAGAGCTCAGCTCTGGAGCTCAGTCTTGCTCTTAGGCTGGACCTGACCTGGCTCTTGCCTATCTCTCTCCCCTTGTGGAATTTTTCCAAGTCTTTTAACCTCGGAGCCCCCCATTTTCTGAAGGAGCAGGGGGTGACAGCTCTGTTCCCACTGACCCTGCTGGGGTGAGAAAGGCTCGTGACCTTGTGCTGAAACACAAAAACATGCCTTGCACCCAAGCTTTGCCCTTGGCCATAATAGAGGGAATCTCCTCCAGGAGAAGAAAAAAAAAAGTGGAGAGCAGGAGATACAGTTCAGAGAGATGAGTTTTGCATGACAATTGGGAAATACAGAAACTAAAAGTTAGTGGGAATTCATTTGCATGAGAACGCAAATGGGAAAAAACAAAGGCCGATTATTTCGTGCAGCCTCTATCTAATAAATTATTTTGAGAAGAAAACGCCCCAGAGGTCGAGATTGTGAGCTGGAGGGCTGGGGGGTCACTCGGGGCTGTGGGTTTGCTGCTCTGGATCCTGACTGATAGAGATATTTGCATTTCTGGGGTAATTCTGCAGCACGAGGAAATCTGCTATCAGGGCCTTACAGGACACCCCGGATCCTCCACGGAAGCGATGCAAGAAATCATTAAACCCAATCCCTTTGCCTCCCTGCTAAACAAACAGGAGCGATGCCATACCCCCAGCTGTGCTTCCAGAAACACCAAACAACAACTGATTTCGTTTTTGATGGCACCTAAAGCGGTCAGGGCATCCTGGTGCCGGGTGAGAAAAGGCAGCTCCTGAACTGTAGCTGAAATCACAGCCAGGCAAAGCACTCCCAGGAAACAAGGGACCCAATAAAGATCACCTTTCATTCTCTGAGACAAATTACAAGGCAAAGACTTGGGGGTTTATGAATGCACTCACTGTTCTTAAGCATTCAAAGAGTTTTTGGTGAGCGTGGGTTGCCTGATGGGCCCGCTGGGAACTGAAACCCTTGAAGTGGCCATTGCTCACACAGGGGCTGGTGCCTCAGGAAGGTGTGTTTCCACTTGCTGGTGGACAAGATAAACCCTTCCTGTGCCAGCAGGGATGTGCAAATGCCCTCCAAGCTCCCATGGGTGGGGTCCTGCATGAACAAACCCCGTTCCACCATCTGAGAAGGCAAAAATCCCACTGGTGGAAAAGGCAAAGCAGAGTGTGAGTGGGGTCATCTAGGAAAATGAAGGAAGAGGAAAAGAAAATAGCAGTGGATGTTTCTGCTGGCTCCAGCATGGCTGGAAAAGACCCCAGAGCAAGACATGCTTAGATGTGTGTTTAGTCTTCAGCTTGTGACAAACCACAGCTTTGACCCCTCTACGCTCCCCTTCCCGGATTTCTTAAGGTGCCTCTTCTATAAACCATCATCAACTCTACCTGCCTGGCTGGGGATGGTTCCTGCAGATGCCCAGGGCAGGCACCAGGAGGGGAGTGAGGTGATGGCACCATCCCAGCTGGGCACGGGCTCCTGCTCCCTCCCCACCACTTTGGGCACGGCCCAGGTTGTTCCTGGCGTTCGCAACCTGATCAATGCAGGGCCCCTGGTTGTGGACAAGAGGAGAGACTTAATTCTAATCTGTATTGACTGCTCAGTGCTTTGGCTGCCAATTTGCATCATGGACTTGTCTTAAACAATGATGTGGGCCTGGCAGGTTCTCTCACAGTAATCCATACCAGCGGGGCAGGATCTCGTTAAGGCCCATACGTACGAAATGCACATTTAACTGCTGGAAAGACACTGAGATGCATCTGCCTCAATATTTATCCACCTTCATCAGCAATCCACTCAGACCCCAAGAACGCTTTCCATGTTCAGCAGCAGAAAGAGGCCAATTTATGCAGTGGAGAGAATTTCCAGAAGTTTTTATTCTACACTATTTTGTCGTGGTACCTCATGTCCAAGGAGCAGGTTGGTGAAGGTGGATGGCGAGGAGGGAGGAAACTCCAAGAGAGCAAACTCCACCTCTTGCCTCCTCCAGCACTGGAAGTTCCAGTTTACTGAACACCCACATCTTTTGTTTCTTTTAAAGCTGAAAACTCGTGATTGAGAAAAAAAATCTCTCCACGTATTTTGGGTAAAGCTCTTTGGGGTTTCCCTTCTTTCCACTTCCATTTCCCCCCAGGTTTGCAGCAGCTCTGGGCACAGCATCCTCTCTGTGACTGCATAACGCTCTGGGGTGAGTGTCAGGGCATGTGCCATGGTCACTGTGCCATGGTCTGCCCTGCAAGTCCCCACAGGGGGCAGGCAGGGAGTGTCCCCAGATTTGTCTGCTCGTGGCACCCCCAGACCCAGCTCCAGCCACTGCTGAGCTGGAAGAAGGTTCTGATCAGCAGTGCCAGGTCAACATCAGAGCCCTGTGGAGCACAGCCCTGACTCCCTGTATGCAGAGCGTGGCACAGCCGAGGCTCTGGGTTAAACTCCGAGCTGCCAAAGCCATCAGTGAGCTCCAAAGCCCGGCCTGAGCCTGTGCTCCCACAGATTTTGATAATGCAGCGTGTCAGCAGCCGTGCAGATGGAGTGATTAGGCTGGGGACACGGGCACTTGTCTACACTTCATGTCAGCTTTGCCACCGCCTGCCTGCCTGTCAGCAGAGCTTTAAGGGCTGTGATGAGGGTCAAACGTGTGTGTGAGTGAGCACAGCTCTGGGTGTCAGCGTGCACCTCCATGTGGGACTGCACACAACCATGTGTGACCTCCATGCAGGTCCTGGAGCTGACCCCGGAGCAGCTTTGGCTTCCCCACGTTTGGGTGACAATTTACAGCCGTCCGTGACCCCGGCCACGGCTCTGCCAAGCTCCCTGTCCAGCCAGTGCTGCCTGGACCATGACTGCGCCCATAAATGTGATTTATAGGCAGCCGTTGGGGAAGGCGCTGCCTCTCACATCCACTCGTGGCACCAGATGGGCTGTCTGCTACTTCAGCACTGGTTTGGTGGCAGTGCCACCTCCCTTGGCTGCCTCTCTAGCTGGTTAGATGGAGCCTGTCAAGAGTAAGCCTGAGTTTTATAAATAGGTTTCTGCTCTCGGGTATTTAAAAATACAAAGCATTCGGCTGCACGAGAAAGACGGGTCTGAGGAGAAACAGCCACTTTATCAGGGAATAAATAAATAAAACCCCACTTTGGTGCTGTCCTGGTGACACTGGGGCAGTGGGACAAGTGAGGAGCTGGAGCACGGCCATCCCTCCCAGCACGGGCTGGCGGCCCCAACAAATACAAATATGTAAAATAATGTTTTCCTCAGCTACAGTTTTCACACTCCAGCGTGGAGAAACGGCCTGCTCATCCAGCAACCGTAGAAAATCTCAATTTCCCACATAAAAATATTAGTGGCTGGCTTAAAATATTAACATGTGGATCGCATTGCCCTCAGAAGCTGTGGGATCGCAGTTTAGCATCAGCAGTTAGACACAGATATGGAATTAAAAATGTAAGCAGTGGCTTTTCAGGTCTTATTATGGCAGCGGGGAGGCCCTGCAGGATGGATGGGAGGGAGGGAGGGAGGAGGAACAGGGTGCTGGGCTGGGGCTTCCTCTCCCACTGCCACAACCCTGGGTCAGGGGGTCCCTCGAGGTCACCCCCCATCCTCCACCCGGTGAGCCAGGGTGGAATTGAGCAGGACAAGCCACGTTGGGGCAGTGGGAATTTATGGTAAAGTTGTGCAATATAAGAGTGGAGGGTGTGGCTGGGCTGGTGAGATGCTGGTGAGTGTGGTTAGAGGTGATGGGGATCCCCAGGACAACCCCACGGCTCCAGGGTTCTTCCCCTGGGCATGTCCCACGTGTCCCCATCCCTCCTCCTGCAGCACCCAGGGGTGACACCCTGCGATTTAGGGTGGCTCTGAGGACACATCCAGATTTTGCAAAAGTCAGGGTTCAGCCTGGGGGTCAGCACATGTCCCCCTGTGTCCCTGGGACATCTCATCCTGCTGCCATGGGGCAGGGGCTGCATCTGCCCCCAACCCATCCCATAGAGACCCATCCCCGGACCCAGCGAGGCCTCTAGGGGCTACTGTAATACAAATAATGAATAATGACAATGATATTAAAGTGCTAAATCGCAGATCTTCCACCAGCCCTGCACATCATGACACATGTAAACCCCTCTCCTGAGTAGAGACCCCGTTCCCTGAAGGTTTGGGACCCATGGATGTGCCAGCACCAGCCCAGTGGGCTCCCAGGCACAGCCACTGCTGAGCTGCCCAGGGAAGTTGGGAAGAGCAGAGTTTGGCAGAAGGTTAGCTCTGGAAACAAAAAAACTGGACTAAATTATTATTCCACCCATAGCCTTCACAAGGAAAATAGAAGCAGCAGATTGAGGCCTGTTTTCATATTTGATAGGGAAGCAGATAAATGGCAGGCAGCTTGCTCTGATAAGGCCTTGCTCTGGGCATAACCTCTCTCTCTGAAAGCCTCTTACTATGCATAGAGTCAGGCTATCTGTGCAGCTGCACCTTGACACAAATATATCTGCACCCAAGATGAACCAATTCCCCCAGAAATTACAGGAGTGGGATTGCATCTGGGGAAGGGGCCGCAGCCACCGCTTTGCCACCTTCTTTTTTTAACGATACTTTTTTTCCCCCCCCGAAGTAGCTTCTCAGACAAACATTTTTCCCTTATTCTCCCTTCTCCCCCTGCATCGCTCTGGCCCCTGTGCCAGTGATGAGCACAGAGAAATGGGGATGCAGAGGGGAGGTGCTCCCTTCCACCCCAGGGCTGGCACCCACCTCAGCACTGCTTTGTAGGAAAAAGGGATTTAACCCTCCTGAACAATCTGATGCTTGGAAAGCACCCACAGACATTCCTTTTTTGAGGGGAACAGGAGCTGAGGCGACATCAGTGTAACCTGGAAGTTCCCAAGCATGATTTTGTACAACACCGGTGTGCCCACCACCCCACTTGTGTGCTCCAGAACTTCCCAAAGTCCCAATGAGGCCCAAACCCCTCCTTTTCCATGGGACTGGCTCTTATGTACCAAAGTACTTTGGGAAATGTGCTCCCAAGGCATCAGAAACAGACTTTCCAGTGGTCCCATGCAAGACAGAGGCCATCCCAATGACAATGACAAGTCACCTTAAAGTCCTCTGTGTCCCTGACAACTTCCCTCTGCTCCACTTCAGGAGCCAGAACAAACCTTTTCTGGTAAATATGACCCACAGTGGGGAAGGAGAGCTGGGCCAGGGCTGTGGGACTGGAGGATCAGGAACTGCAAGGCGGGAAAGGCGCTTCCCATCTGCAAGAAAGGCCCCCAGCACAAGGAGAAATATCCTGAGCACTGCCAGTTGCCCGAAGGAGCCAGAGAAAACCAAAGGAAAAGTTAGTCACAAAGATTTGGGAGGAAAGGAGGAGAGATATAATGGCCCTGGTAAGTGAGTACTGAGGAGTTTATAACCAAACCCATATTCATTCCCAACCCTTAATGGCACAGGAAATGTCCTTGCTACCAATGCCACCCCTTTTTTTTTTTTTTTTCTCTTTTTTTAACCAGAAGGGACCGTAAATTAGTTTTCCAGCTGCACGGCCACTTTAAAGACTTTATCCTAATGTTCTGTTTTGTGGTGACATGAGCTCCATCATCATAAGAAGAACAAATCAGCAATTAGTCTGCGAGAGGCATCGCCACGGAGGTAGAACAGCCCCTGGTCAGAGGGAGAGGGAATCCTTTACAATGAAAGGGCCCCCGGGAGAGCCGGGACCTGGCCCTGGTGACGATGATTGATGCTGGCACTGCAGAGACGCACCACACCTCCCCAGAAAATTAAAAGCCTATTTGGTACGGTACTAACAACACATCACATTGATATTGTCTCATTACCCATCAGCACAGGGTCCTCATCTTCCCATTTGTGTGGTGTTAGGGGGGAAAACCCCACAGGACAAGCACTTTTCCCCTTTTCTCCTCATCCATCCCAGAACACGCCTGGAAAATCTGAAAGTGAAGGTCGGGCAGATTAAAGCCCCTCTATCCTTACTTTTAAAAATTATTATTATTGTTGTTGTTGTTATTATTATTGATGTATCACCTCAAAGCTGAGGGTCTGTGGGGCTGGACAGTGCCCCTGCACAGCCCTGCTCCTGGAGCAGCCCTCACTCTCTGGAGCTGTGCCTTCTCCCAGCCTGGCACAGGGCGACGCCGACTCCGTGGCTCCAGCTCAGAGCTGGCTGTGCCGGTGCCAACGCTGAGCACCACATGCCCAAACCCACCCCCCAGGGATCTGCACGCGGCCATAGGAGGGATCTGTGTGAGCAGGGAATGGGCTCGTGCTGCAGACGGAGCCGGGGGGAGCGCTCGGGGCAGGGATGTGGGGGGGACCTGGGAGGGGGGGCAGGTTTGTCTGGGCACTTCACGACCGGCCCCGCTGCCAACTGCGAAGGGCCGACGGTGCAAAAGTGAAATATTAGAGCTTCGGGGTTTTCCCTGCCCCCACTGCTTCCAAACTGGCATCTGTTCCGTGCTGGGTTGGAGCAGCAGATGCCTGGTTGCAGCTAATGACAGCAGTAGTCTGTTAACAGATGCCACGAATCCAGCAACAGCCTTTGTCTGATCCAAACACCAAGTGCTGCAAAGGTAGCGGGGCCAAGGCCTTTCCCTCCCCGGCTGGGTCTGAGCTGGAGCTGCAGGCTCACTCCTGTCCCCTCCCCAGTGCCAGAAGGGACACAGTTCCCAGGGCTGTCTGGACTGGAGCATATAAACCTACTCGTCCCACTCAGACCACGGACAATCCAGACAAACATCCCTCCTTGCTGCACAAACACTCTGTTGGGTGCTAAATCTGACACTTGCACAACCCTCTTCTCATTTTCCCTGCCTGGTTCCCGTTGGAACTCCTGCCAGGGAGCCCCTGGCAGCCAGCCCTGCACAGGCAGGAGTGTGCAGATCACAGCTGTGCCAGTTCTTCCCCGCTCCAGCTCTCCCCATCCCACCCAGTGCACCCAGTACAGCTGCTGGTACGTCCCCGTGCCCCAGCTCGTCCTTCTCCCAGTACTGCATGGTCGAGGTGACATCTCCACCACCATGGTCAGGGTGACATCTCCACCACCACTGACCTGCCAGGGAGGCCCTGCTGCCCTCATCCCAGCAGCACAAGGAATGTCCATTTCTTTACAGGACATTTAAGGACAGGGGCTTAATAAAGCATCCCTATGGCACCAGAAGCCATCCTCCCTCTGCTGTAGCTTGTTAATTGAATTCCTGGTGATGAGCAGGAAGGGTCCCACTGCTCAGCTGGAGAAGCCAAGGCAGAAACAGCCCCTTTCACCCACCCACCACTGAGCCACCTTCCTCTTCTCCAAATTTGTATTTCCTTGGACTTATCACCCTGACACACTAGATAGGCAAGGACAATACGGGGAAGAACCAAATGAAGAGAGTTTTTAACCAACACACAGGAGCCTAAAGGATAATTAAATGACAAGACTTATCATCCCCCATGGGGCATTTCCATTGTATAACAGATTAAAAAATGTTTCCTTTCCAAAGGAAAAACAGTGGCTGATCTACCTTTTGCTGAATCTATTAGACAACTCAGCTGAAACAAGTTTCACATTTTTTAATTCGACCAGCTGATCCAATCCCCTGCTTTTGATTTCCCCAGATGGCAGGAGCAGCTGGAACAGAAAATCCTTCCCTGCCAGCACCACAGCATCACCTGGCCATCGACAGATCGACGTGCCCGGCGCTTCCTGTGGACTGGGAAGGGAAGCAGGGAAGGGAAGCAGGGAAGGGAGCGATGTCAAAGGTTCAAAACGTTTTGATCTTCAGCCACCAAACAAACAAACCAGCCACCCTCCTGCCATTTCAGCCTGGGGAGGCTTCAGACAACACTGGTACATGCTACAGCAGCTACACATTCAGGGGTGCAAGCTGATGGCAAGGAGCCTGTACTTGAGAAAAGTCAATTTTTTCTATTGCGATATACTTTAAAAAAAAATAAAAATAAAAGGATCTGCTTTCTGCAGAGCATTTGCATTTACTTCTTTTTACAAAGAAGCCCAGACATCAGAGCAAAGAGACTGGCCCGTGTCTGGCCTTGCCGGCCCCTCAGACCGGGATGATTAAAGTGAAAAATTAAAACAGTGTCGAGGTTTTCCACGGCCAAGGCGGCACTTTGGCGTGCCCGGATGGAGCCGGTGCTGGTGCCCGGGTGCTGCTTGGCCCCCCCATCACCCAGCACCACGCACGCAATCAACTGTTTACTCGGCATCGGCTACAAATGTGCATTTAATTGGGCACCTTTGCTCCCTCTCCCCCCTCCCCTTCTCCGAGGGCCATCTGAATGCGAGGGGGGGAACAGCCTCCGATTCATCCTCCACCACCCCGGGGTCCCCCCTCCCCTCTCCCCGGGACCCACAAAGGAGAGGTCGCTCCCATGTCAAGTGGGGTGTGGAGACCAGCTGAGGAGCTCGAGAGCTGAATTGTGCCAATTTGTGCAGCCAGCGCCCGCTGACAAAACTCCCGATCGGGGAGGCATGAGCCGGCATATGGTGCCTCACTCAAGGGCCTGTCATTCAGGGGACCGGCAAGTGATGGCTCTCTCACCCTCCCTTTATGGCCTTTCTGCTCCCTCCCGCGGGGGTGTGGAGGAGGAGAGGGGCTCGGCAGCCCCTCTGCCCCCCGCTCCATCTGCACCCCGAGCCAGCCGAGCGTGGACGCTCTTCCTTTATCCCACTCCCCTCCTCCGATGTTCCCCGACGGCCCAGGGCAGGCAGGGACTCGTGTTTGGGCTCGACTCCACGCTGGGTGATTCCCCAAACCTGCCTGTGACCACCCCTGGCTGCCCTTCCCGTTCTGCTTTCCTCGATTCCCGAAGCCCTTTCCCGTCTCGCAGGCAGCCTTCCTCTCCCTCCAGCCCACCCTTTAGCCAGGGCTTGTTCCTGTCCTCAAAGCTGCCCTTTTACAAGCAGAAAAGCTGTTGGTGTGAAAGAACTACGAAGAGCCACCACTTAAAGCCCCTTTCAGGAGCAGAAGGTTTTCAGCTCTCAAAGAAAGAGGTTTTTTGTTCTGGCTTTGATGTTTCTGGGGTCTGGGACTCTCCGCTCTTTTCTCCTCAATTCCGAGCAGGCAGATATAATCACCCTCCTCCTTCCCTGCCTCTATTCATCGGTGCATTTTAAATAAAGTAACAACACAATCCCCAATTTGGGAACCGACCTCAAATTAGTGCCTGCACTGCTCTAGCTGGGGAGATTTAATCAGGTAGTTAAGGCCCCGTTTTGTGAGAGGCTGCAGCCCTTCCAGGGGGTTTGGAAGCTGATCAGAGCAGGGTGGGAAGAGGGGGCAGCTCCAGCCACGTCCTCCCACAACCCCAGCACCCCAGGTTCCAAGGCTCCTGCTTGTCTCCACCCGAGATCCCACCGTTGGGAAAAGCCACATCCCGCTGTGAAGGGATGTGACTTGCCAAGTGTTCTGTGCCCCCTCTCATCCCAGTCCCCATCAACATCCCCATCTGCTCCTGCCATGGATCACACCACGCGTGGGAGAAGGATCAGAGTCAGAACATTGATAGGGGGAATCACATGGATCTGATTCCCACCCCTCGGCTGGCTCTGATGGAGCAGTGCATGCCCTGGTTCTGCCTATGATTACATCCCTATTCAGGGGAGATGTTTCACTTCTAGCAGGTACTTAATCCCTGGATGGATCCCACCATCCCACCGGCGGCGCTTTGAGGAGCAAATCCCTTCCTGCCATGGCCAGAACAGCCCCACACAGGGCAAATCAGTGGGGAGCACACTCCTGGCTCTTTATTTAGGTGAAACAATGGATATTAATGTGCTGCCCCTCGCTGCCCTTCCCCTCCTTTGCCAGGCCCTGCCTGCCCACATTGCCAAGGCAGGAGCTGTCAGGGGATGGAGGATGGGGTTCACCGGAGCATCCCAGCGCCACAGCTGGTCACCCAGCACCTTCCCACTGGGAATGCACTGCAATGTGCCACGGCTGGCGATGGTTTGGGAGCCCCTGCTCTCGGCAGGGCAGGAGTGGGCAGGCAGAGGCCCCAGCCCAGAACAGCCCAGCCCAGCCCGGAGCGTTCCCGCAGCTGCTGCGGCAGTTGGGGGAAGAAACCTTTAGAGACACCGTCTGTCGGCGGCTCCGGGGACATTGTCTCGGGCCCCAGCACACTCCACCCCTTTCTCTGCCCTTCCCAGCACATCTCTCCAGCCGCCCCCTCGCTCTGATTTAATTACAGCGGGCTCAGCCCCGCCGTGCCCAGACGGCGGTGCAGGAAGGGCACTTGGCACCGGGCTGAACTCCCAGAGAACCTTTGGGATCAACTTCCCACTTGCTTTCCAGGCAAGTTGGCCACTGGGTGATGTGCTAAAGCCTGGTACCCACACAGCCCTCCCCAGCTCCCTGCCAGCTCTGGAGGTGAGCTGCCCAGCCACGCTCCCCAGCTAATCTCCGATCGCTTCCCTGGACTTCCACAGCCTGATTTCCCTGAAGTTGCTCAGTCCGCCTTGAATGGAAGCGGCTTTAATGTCAGAGGCAGATGGGCACCTCACAAAGGCCCCTCACCTCTCCAAGCTGGTCTGTCCACATGCCTGATTAAATCCTAATACAGAAGTTAGAATTGATACAGTGGCTCTGGGGTGATTCAATTAGTGCAGCAGGCATGGAGAAAACAGCACAAAGAGATGTGGTAGTTAGAAAGTCATTTTCTTTTGATCATTATAGCATCTCACACGTGGAAGCAGAAAATTATAGGCTCATGCGTCTTTGCTTAATATCCTCTGGGGCCAGATTTGTCGTAACATTGAAGTTAGCTGTCAGAATTGACAAAATCATGTGGTGTTGATGAATTTACAGTGCCGCTCTTAAAAGCCGAAGCAGGATCCAGGAAATGTCTGCCAGACAAATGTATTCAACTTCTATAAAATCACCTTTCCCTCCCATCCCTCCCTCCCCACCCCCTTCCCTTGGCTGCGATCCCTCCCGGCCTTTGTGGTGCCTCCGCCGCCGGTGCAGATGCCGGGCTGGGACGGGAGCCAGCTGACTTCGCGCTGCCCCGTCCCCGTGTGCCGCCTTTCTTCTCGGGGTGCCACAGCCTGCGCTGCCCTGGGACACCTCTCAGAGCACCTGTGCCCGACAAGCAAACATCTCAAACCCGCCACACACTTTAAACGGCGGGATAAGAACCTTTTTCCAGCTCCCAAAGTGAGTTCGGAGAGCGGCAGCCAGCGATTCTCGCTCGGGCTCTGGCTGTCACCACACAGCAGCCACGGCACAAAATGCAGCAGTCACAGCACCCCACACAGCCCTGGCCAGGGATGCTCAGGACCCGGTGCTCCTGCTGTGGCACAAACCCACCCTGAATCAGCCTCTGAGGGACCCACAGGTCTGTTGGAAGGGGTGACTCGGAGGAGAGAGACCCCTGTGATTGTGTGGCTGATGTGTCCCCCACGTCAGGGAGGACTGTCCTGCCTGTCCTGTCCTGCTGGTTGGCAAAGAGATTTAGGGGCAGAGGCACCCAGTGCACCACTGGGTGATGGTGTGGAGAAACAAGCAGTAGGAATGTATAATTGCAGATGATAAAAGGGCATTTCTACTGGCAATGGACCTAATGGGCTGCTGTGTTCTGTAGGAGGGCACAGGATCCATCAGGACAAGCTGCTCTCTCCTTTGGCAGAAAAACCACAGATAAATGTTTGTTCCTGGTGTCCCCTGTGCCCCTGCTGCAGAGCGTGGACCTCAGGGCAGCAAAGAAGAGGGATCTCCTTCCCAAACTCACCATCAAACTGCGGGTTATTGGGAAGGAGGGTACCATTCTCTCTCTATTTTTTAATAACAAACAAAATTATCAGCTGGTGGAGCTCACCCAACTGCCCTGAAGCAGCAGAGAAGCTGGTCCTTCCATCTCCATGGGACTCTGCTCGGAGCAGCTGAACACACCGTAGCACTGCAGCAGTCTGCTGTCACCCTTAGCCCACCTCCCACAGCACCCAAAATTTCCCAGGTGCTCTCTGGATTCTGAAACTAAACATCCACCAACCCCCTGATCCCAAATGCCTTCAGAGCATCTCCCACCACCTCTTCTGCCATTGTCCCACCAGGTGTGGACCATCTCCTTCCAGAGGCAAGCACTGCTTATCCCCAACAGACTCCAAGTTACCAGTGCTGTACATCACTCAACGCTAAAGCAACAACCCACAGGCACAGGAACATACTTATTCCAGGCCGTATTTTCCTGCCCCTGCCCTGGAGAGGTGGGAAGGTTCAAAGGTCCCGTTGCCTCTTGCCTGGAGAATCCCTCTTGCCGTAAGATCCTCAACGCCACAAAAGCGGGGCCGGCGCATTCTAATCACTTCCCTCACCACGGGAGCTCCTCTAGCTCATTAACTGAGCTGTGCTCATTGTTTTGCCCTTGCTTAAGCAGCTACAATATTTCTCCTGTATTTAACACAAACCCCATCTCAGCTGCTCTCTCCATACACACACACACACACACACACATACTGAGGGTCCAGCTTGCAAATTTGGATGACAAATTTTTGTAATTTTTGGGGATTTTTTTGAGAACAGAGAAATATTTTGGCTGCAGAAAGATGGAAATGTTGCTTTCTCACCACACCAGCCAGAAAGGGAAAACCAAACTATGCCAAAGCAAAAGCACATGCAGGGCCCAGCCTGCTCTTAGAACAACATGACACCGATGAAACCAGTGGTGCTGGTTCTTGGCACAGCATGTCCTGGGATGGACCTGCCTCCCGTGGGGAAAACCACTCTTGCTGTTTAATTCTGGTGGGAGAGGGTTACACACTGCTCTGACACCAGCAAAGGCACGTGGATGCCCCACTGGCCTTCCCCTTTCATCTCTTTGTGTCCATTCCTCCTCTGCAGAAGGATATTCCTAGCCAAGTCCCACATGCTTGATTTGAATTTTTTTTTTTTAAATATTTCTAATCAAGAGGTGAACTTGCGAAGGATTTTTTTTTAAAGGTTGCCATCCGTAAGAAAATGCTATTTCTAACCAACTTCTATGATTTTTGGGGAGTGAGTTTTATACAGTTTGTTCATCTTGAGGAATCTCTTTACCTTCTATTCTTCCATCTCTGTCTGGTCTTCAAGATATGCTAATCAGTGTGTAAGTATATCCTTTCAAATAATTATCATACATTATACTCTACTCATCTCTGTATAATTTCCTCATATGCATAATCGTATTTGACTTCCTTATGAATGTAAAAACCATCTTACCTTGGGCAAGTTAATCTTCATTGATTGAATATCAAATTCATTTGAATGTGTTAGCAAAGCCTTCCCCCTCCCTCCTGAACAGGAGAAAACGGAAGAGAAATACACATTTCCTATCCTGCTGCTGAGGAATTTGTGTTTATTTGGTCTTTATTTCTCGTTTTGCTCTTTAAGTCCCTTTTTGCTGCCCCACTTCACTCCACGTTTCCTTTAAATAAAAATTAAAAAGGAGAAAACCCCAATAACAAGGGCGCTTGCCTTGTTTTCAGATGAAAAATGCCTCTTTCTCTGCGCTTCTGAGAAGAATAATTAAGGAACCGCAGAACCTTGATAATAACTAACTTCAAAAGGGCGAAAAGCAAAGCCAAAAGTCCTCAAAATGAAACGCGATCCCCTCGGGAAATGCCGGGGTGGGAAATCAGTCTTTCTTCTTAAAACTGTTTGTGGGCTTCGATAGAACCAAACCTCACGCGCGGCCCCCTCGCTGCTCCTCTGTGTGTCCCACGGGCTCCAACCTGAGGGTGGAGGGTGCCAAGGGAGCTGGGACTGACCCTGACTCTGCTCCTCCTCCTCACCAGACCTACAGCCTCCTGGAAATCCTCCAGCACACCCCTCTGTGGGGTTGGATATGAGGCTCCAAGAGAAAAACTGGGTTTTCCTGCCTGTGACACGGACGAGTGACATCCCAGCCCCAGAAGAAACCCTTTCCTTTCAACAGGGATGGATTTATCACCTGGACAATGGGAGAGAAAACTGTTAAACAACTTGTTTGCCAATCCTATTGGAGCCTTGGGGCAGGAATTGCACAGGGAACTGCCAGAACTGCCCCTCTCTGGGACAGGGATTCCACCCACATCACAGGCAGAAGGTGTCCTCCAAGCCAACTGCTCGGCTGCTCTTCCCAAATCCTAGGCTATCAAACACTCCCAGCTGAGTTTAAAATTTCTCAAAGTTTTGTTTTGCCTTCAAAAACAGGTTAAAACAATAACAAAGCAAAATTTCATGAATCCCAATAACATTCAAATCTCCCCCAGATTAGGCTTCTCGCTGGCCTCAGCTGGAGCGGACGCCAGTAAATCAGCACTGGGGAAATGCCCTGGTGATATTTTCTTATCCAGCATTTAGGAAGGAAATGATATTATCAGTTAAAATCCAACATTTTGGAGGGATTGGATAGAGCCCTGCCAGGCTCCAGGCCTGGGGGAGCAGCCCAGCACTGCTCCACTGGCTGTCCCAGAACTGGGCATCACCCCAGCCCGCGGTGCCTCTGCCGTCAGGTTGAGCAGGGTGGGTGCAGCCCTGGACACCCATGATCACCTTCTCTTCAGCTCTGCTTTCCCCCTTCATACACAATAATCAGTGATTTGTCACTCCTGACCTCCAACAGAGCCACTTTGAGCCCTTCTCCAAAGGCAGCAGGACGTCACCCCCAGGGCCACGACCAGGAACGAGAGCGAGCTCAGCCCGAAGCCCAAACCCTGCAGCAGCGCCCACACAGATGGATCCCTGCTGGCTCTGCCGGGAGCCCTGCCCGCAGCCAGACCCCCAGGACGTCCCTGAGGCCCCCCCCATGCCAGCCCTCTGCCAGCCAAGCCTCTCTGGGCTGCGCTGGGCACGCGGGAGCCGCACAACACGCCGGTCACTGCTCCGCGGCTTCCAGACATCCGACAGCTCGGTTGGAGCTGCCGCTACGAGTGGGCTGACGGATGTCCGGAAATCCAGGCACGGGGCCAAAGTCCACAAATTCTGGCTGGGCAAAACTTCCAGGCTGGGAAACCTGGACATATGGGAGCCCCCGTCCGCGCCGTTGCGAGCCCTGAGCCAGGAGGGCGGCAGGACCAGGTTGGGCAGGACATCGCTGGATGGCCGGGGCTGTGTCTATTTTCAGATCTGTTTGTACCAGGAGGGAAACGTGGTGTACAAGGGGAAAGCTGTTTTGGGGATTGGTGGAGAAGACACCAGTGCAGCACGCAGACAAGATTATATTATGATTAATCAAGTTAATGGACTGTACACTGTTAACACTAAAATTTTCAGAAGAGGCATGACCAGTTTGTGTGATGGGGTTTTGATTCCTCTTGATTAGAATGGGCTAATCCCCTACAAAACATATATTTTTAAAACTTTTTTAATTTCCTCTTCTCTCTTTTAATTTTGCTCTGTAGCTCTGGCAAACCCTCCTGCACAGCTCTCAGGCTCCTTCCCCAGCCTGGACCAGCCTTTGTACAAAGTGAGGGCCTGAGCCAGCAAACCCCAGGGTTCACAGGGCACCCCATGCCTGGAGCAATCCCTTGGAGGTGAACAAGATGATGTTTCAAGGCTCTGTGCTGCCACAGGAGAGGTCCCAGGAGAATGAGGGACATGAAAAGGCAGGAAAGCATGACCAGGCTGCTGGGTGAGAGATGGGGACAGCTGTTGACATAATGTTGGGGCATTTTCCTCCCTTTACACCAATCCTGAAGTCGGCCCTGTCATTTCTGCAGTGACAACTCCTTGCTAAGCAGGTCACAGCACAGATGAAACACCCCGAGTGTGTTTTACTCTCAAAAGTATCGATGACCCCGAAGTAGGTAAAACCACATCATCCCATTCTCTATCCCAGACCCCACATGTCCTCAGGACCAATAATTTTGGGTAGAGAGCTGGGATGAGGTGCTTTCCCTGAAATCCTTCCACAAACTTCCCCCACCCCATGCCTATGGACACAGGGGCACAACTGGCCGGTCCAGCCGAGGTCCCCCGGGAAGGTGACCGGGGGCACTGGGGACAGGGAGTCGCTTTGCCACGTGGATCATCTATCAGGCCCTGGACAACGCCTTTCAATGGGGATTTAATGATGATGAGCAGCAGACCCCTTCCTGCTTTTACGTCACCCCTGGGAGGCTGTGGAGAGACAGGCTTTCACGGCCGGCGTGCACTTTCCCTGACCCTTGAACCTCGGGGCCGGCACTTTTATGGGGATGAAGCGGCACAGTTCCTGTAACCTGCCTCGGGGGCCCTGAAAAATTAGACTGAATCAAAGCAGAAAATGAGTTTTCATTTATCTTGTGATGATGCACGAGGTTACATGAAAGACAAATAGCTGCTTCTGACTCTTCCTTTATCATTGTCACCGCAATTAATAGGCTGTGGCCTTCGTTACTGTGTTAGCACTAAAGAGACCGCGGGCCCCGGGGGACGTTAACGAGAGGAGAAAAGCAGCCCCAGCTCCTGAAAGTTCTGTCATGTTACGATGTGCTAACCTGGTTCTTTCTAACTTGCTGCTGAGGTGTTGGTGACTCAGCCAGATGAGCAGAGCGTTGATGCTGTCGGGGCTGATCTGCTGCCTCCGCCAGCGGCGTCACCGCTCCCCACGCCAGGGGTGGCGAGGGAGGAGCGGCAGGGAAAGGGCCAGGGAACATGGATCAGGGCTTCCTGGGGCTTGAGGGCCTTCAGTGGCCACCCTGTGCTGTGGTGGTGGTCCTCTAGGTCAACGTGTGAGTTGGATGCTCCCACTGGGATGGTGGGAGTTCGCTGGGATGGACGGGGCTTTGGGCAACCTGTTCTAGTGGAGGGCGTCCCTGCCCATGGCAGGGGGGTGGAATAAGATGATCTTTAAGGTCCCTTCCAACCCAAACCATTCTACAATTCAAGTTTCCTTGTCAGGCCCAGCAGCTGTCCCCAAGACTGGACTATCTTCATGGCTCACAAGGCCCTTTGCTGAACAGCTCACAGCAGAGATGAAGCTCCCTGAGTGTGTTTTACTCTCAAAGTATCACTGACCTCAAAGCAGGTAAAACTGCATCATCCCACTCCTTATCCCAAAACCCCCATGTCCTTGACAACAATAATTTTGGGTAAATTTTGAGCTGCTGGCTGTTGCTTCCCAAGCCTGCACATCCTCTCTGCTCACAACTGCATCCCCACCATCCAATCCCTATCCCGACAGAGACAAGAAAAAAGTCAAAAAGTTATTCCCACCATCAGTTGCATGGGATGGGGAGTCATCAGTCACCTGGGACACATGCACCACCACAGATCTTTTCCCACCTCACCAAAGCAGATGAGATGTGTGCTGAGGGGGATGCTCGAGCTGAAAGGGATTCAGGAACACAGCCAGGCCTGACCTCCTCCCCAGCTCAGGGCTGCTGAGCCCTGTGGGATTTGTTCTGCCATCTGCCTGGATTTTGGACTGTGTGGCTCCAAGTGCCCAGAAGCAGCTCAATTTTTCCCACTGCCTTTGTCCTCCCACCACCAAGGACAAAGATCCCGAGGGGTTTCCAACTCTCCTGTCCCACCAGGGCCCTGGGAGTTGGACTGGGACCAGTGAGAACCATCAATCCCACCTGGAGGGAGTTACAAAGCCAAGGAATATATTGGGGTTCAATGTGCAGACTTCTCTGCCTTCAATTTGAGACTACAACACGTTCAAAACTCTTTATACATATCAGAGAGACAAACTTGGTTCTATAATTAGGAGCTTAATTAAATCTACCTCAAATTTTCCGAAGACTTTGTGGGCTCGTGCTTACATTAATTTAGGGGTTTCCCATTCAAAACTAACTCTGCCTTGCAAGCTGGTTTTGACCTTCATTAATTTTTGGTGCTAAAACACTTCTAAAGGGTTTGGTGTAGCCTATTCTTATGTGATTGTGGCACTATTCTCTTTAATTGGTGCTTTTTGAGGTTAATTGAAAAGGAATCCACGACTGGCAAATCAAAATTAAGAGAATTTCGTAAGGATTAAAGTTGTCCTGAAACAGTAGTGAGAAAAAAAATGTTTATCTGGGAAAATGAAATTTCCATGGTAGTGATGTACACCCTGGTCCCACAGCCTGGGTATCCCCCACATCCTTAGCTCTGTGACTGTGAAATGAGGGGCCAGGCAGGGGCTGGGCCAGACTGGGAAGATGCTGTGGGTATAAAGGCTCATTTTAATCTAAATGCAGTTAACGTGCTCAGAGTCATTTGGGATAAATGGGATACTTAAGGACACATGATGGCTAATCTCTGCTATGACATTTGTGGAGGAGGAGGAGGAATAATTTAGACAGAGGGTATTGTGCTGCTCACCAGTTATCCCCTCTCTGCCACCATAAGTGAACCTAATTGTCAGGGGGACAGTGGGCACAGTGGTGGCACCTCCCAGCCAAGGGTGTCACCACTGTTCCCCTGCTCCTCTGCAGAGGCATCACTGACCCCATTTTTCAGATGGGGAACTGAGGCACAGAGTGGTGCAGTAGAGCTGTGGGATGTCTTTGAATCCAGAGCCCAGGCTCCTTTTACACTGCTTGGCAGGAGAGCCAAAGGGGTAGGAAAAGCAGGAGAGAGTGGCTAGGCAGCTCATTTACTGACAGTGACACACAGGTACAGCCCCTGCTGCTCACTTGTCCTCCCTCACATAGTCAGGAGTATTTCTGGGGCTTGTATGGGGGTGCTCAGTCAAAGAATTGCTTTTGTTTCTAAACTTAGAGACATTTTTTACACATTCTTTTCAATGCAGATTCTGGGCTTCGCCCCTCACATCCTGCCCAGGCTCTTTCAAGCACCAATTTCCTGACCTGCACTTGAAACACATCACGAATTATCAGCAGAATCAAGAAAGCCAAAAGATTTTCAGCTGATTTTCCAGGGCCTTTGTTCAGCCTGGCCTTGGCAAAGCCCCTGCTCCCCAGTGCCCCTGCCAGAGCAGAATTATCAATAGACAGATAGTCATTACACTGATCATTGCAGCATGAGTTTTGGGGAACCACAAGGTTGTAGGAGAGTGACAACATCACTGCTTCCCAAGTGCTGACCCCTCTGAACTCCACAGCAAAACTCCCCTTGGCTCCATGGAGCCGGGATTTCGCCCCTAGATGGCTCTAGGATATAAGTTGTTCCAGGCTATGCTGAAGGATGATTTGCAAATCTCCGTTCCCTGTTTGTGTCACAGCAGTGCCTGAGGGTCTGGGTGTTCCCTCCAGGCTCTGGAGGTACCTGGTGTCCCTGTCCCAGAGCACCTGCACAGCCCGTGCCACTCGGTGCATCACAGAGTGATGTCCCTTTGCACGCCACAGACCCCCAGCAGTGTGACATGTGCTGGAGGCCAAAGGAAAGCCTCAGAAGCACTGGCAAGCTGCTCTCCTGAATCCAAGACAACCCCTCATTTGGTTCCTGTAAATGAATCCCCCCAGCTCTGATGTGCTGCTGGTGCCTCAAACAGCAGGGCTGGATCGGGAACATGGGATTTAGAGCAATCACATCACTACATTACTCTGGAGGGACAGGAGATGCATGAGGAAAAGTGGCAGATCCCAGGCAGGGAGAGGAAGAGAGAAAGAGGCAACTTAGGAAAAGAAGAAAGGCAACAGCTCTTCCCTCCTGCTCTGCTGGTGAAGCTTCCCCCACCTACTAGTAATTAAAATCCAAATGATCTGGCCAGGCTGCCCCTGCCCGCAGAGACACATCGCCCATTTCCGCCCCAGAGATGAAAAGTTTAACCACCTTTAATGGACAGGGGGGAGAGCATTGCCATACACACTCCATCACATATTTATGATGCTTGAAAAAAGATCAATAGCAGCTATATGCAGGGGTCTATAAATTTAATGTAGCATGATCATTTAGTATCAGTTGTTTCTTAGATTAATAACACCGGGCTGCAATCCTGAGGTGTAATGAAGTAATGCTGACTGCTTACATACAACACCCACAGAGTTGTCTCCATCACCTCGTCCCTTTGCTAGATGCTGCCTCAGGCAGTGAGAGGGACTCACCTGCCCAGGTGCCTGTGCCACCCTGGGTACCCTGGCCAGAGCTGGCAGCGCCCACCTCTGCTGACCGCCCTGCCTTGGCTGATAACCTGCACAAGAAACAAGCGAGAGGGAGGAAACTGCGCCACAAAGATGTTCCTGGTGCAAATATCTCAGTGTTGGGATGAAGCCCTCCAAGCTGAGCGTCTCCTTCTCCAGCTGGTTGAAGGCAGAAGTGCTCAGCATCCCCCTGCCTGCACTGAGCCGTCCCTGCCTGTCTCCACGGGCTGCCCGGGGGCCAAGGACTGGCTCTTCTCAGTGACCACAATATGTTATGGTTCAGTGGAAGGACCTTAAACTTACAGACAAGGACAAGGCAGTAAAAGATGAAGCACCTGAACCCCCCATTCCCAGATTACTAGACCCCAGGTGTGTGCTAGGGAGCAGTTAAATTTCATCATTACCCTTTCTTCTATGGTATTTTTTATAGTCCTTTTTACTACTGGCACTAAAGGTGCCGGACGCATCCCAGGAGCTAAGAGGACATCACTCGTCAACCTGACTGCTCGCTGATATAAAAAATGACAAGTCCTGGCTTAATCTTTCTGATAACTGTGTTCTGCATGGCCCATCCATCTCCATGGAGGAGTTTTGGTGAAGCCGGAAGACAAGAACATCACAGCATTTAAGAATGAAAAATTAAGTGCCCTTTTTGAGCACAGCATGGAGCTTATTACCGCAGAAGTGTTCGCCTGCTACTCCTCAGGTTGTGTGCATGTGCCTGCACTTGTCTGGAGCGAAGCTCCCGCTCTCAGCCTTTAATAATTTGGCTGGAAACAGGGAAATAGAAAAAAAAAATAAATCAGAGAGACCGATCAACTGATTCAAAAGACCTCTGACTTCAAAGTGGTGAAATCCAGGGATGCAGGGACACAACAACCCTGCCTACAGACTTCCAAATCACTGCTGGGGCTCTGTGGCCCTTTGTGAGAGTCTTACAAGTTTCCTAAAGCTCTAGCTCCTGGATTTAGGGGAAAATAAGAAAATTTTATATATATATATATATATATATATATATATGTATAAAACCAGTGGTCATGGAGGAAAATTTTAAAAAATGAGCCTTAATAACTTAAAGCAAATGCAGAAAACCCCTAAAATTATTACTTTCCCATCATGTTTTTTTTCACTCTGCAAGTTGGCACTGCTAAACTTTATCCCGATGTCCCTGAGACCCGGGGCAAACAGCTGCCCACACTCAGCTACCCCTCACTTGAAGATTTTTAAAGATAAAGCCACTAGCCACAGATACTACTGTATCAGAAAACAGGCTCTTTTCACTAATTTCTTGCTTCTCTGCTTGGCTGCAGTGCAGCACTGCCAGAGAGCAGGTGGAGACCCGCAGCCCCAGAGGCAGGACGGCTCCCCCCCCCATCCCTCCTTCCGTCCACAGATGTTGCAGCTTCATGTGAACTGGCAGCATAGCAAATTGTAATTTAATTAACTCTTAAGCATTCCTGTAATCCAGGCTGACAGGGCTCCCCCAGCCCTTTGGTTCAGGAGCCTGGTCTCCATTGTCTCTTTTGGCAGGGCCGGGGGATTGTTTGAGGAGCCAAAGTTGATGGAGTCGTCTTGGAAGGACGACCTGAAGCCCCTATTCTGGAGCACAGGTTCCCATCACCCTCTGGCTACACCTGGACATCAACTCATCCTGCCTTAAAAAAGCCCAAAGTGCCTTGTTTTCTGCCCTTATTGTTAATTTTAAACACTCAACTGAAAATGACTTTAGCAATGGGAAAAGAGGCAGAAGGATGGTCTCAGAAAAGGTCCCTGTCCTGGTACAGGCAGGCACCGAGCTGCAGGAACCACCTCCAGGGAGAAGGGAAGGGAATTTCCAAAAAAAGTTGCTAAATCCATGATTTTGTCCAGCGACCAGATGAAGAGCAAGTCAACCCCAGCACAGAGACAGTCACCCAACCCTGTCAGAGCCACCCTGAGCCCTTTCCCACATGTGGCTTCCATGGCTGGTGGAAGAGGGGCTTGGATGCCACTCCACAGGCAGAGCTGGGCTGATGCTGAGTGTCCCTGATTTCCCTGAGCCTCAGCTCTCCCTCAGCCACACCAAGACCAGAACCCTGCTTGGCTCTGCAAGGTGAACACACCAGCAAGGAGCTGCTGGTGCCACAGCACAGACGCCACGGAGGAACCCAGACAAGCTCTTGGCCTCGCTGGATGTAGGTCAAAATGCCAGAAATCAAAGTCCCCACAGCCTGTTTCAGGCACCTAATCAGGGATTGTCCTCCTGGGTCTTTTGAAACGGTTCTTTGCATCCTTCCCCTCCAGCCCTGAGGTGTCCCTTTGAGCAAGAGAGCTCCCACGGGCTTCAGTGGGGAGAAGGCAGCCAGCATTAAAACAATTCACAGGGGAGAGGGGAGAGGTGGAAATTTTCCATTGAAACCTACTTTTCATGGAAAATTGGGTTTCCAACAAAATGAAAGCGAGCGCTTTTTCTTTTCCTGCTGTTTTGATTTTTCATCAGGAAATTAAAGAGAAGAACACCGTCACAGTTTCTTTCCCAATTTTTTTTTTCCTTTTCAGCTTCTTTTGGCCAAAGGGTATAAAAGATATTTTGGGTCTCTCCCACAGTTTTTCAGGTTTTTACATTTTCAGCTTCCTGATGCAAACCTGGGATTCTGTGTGGGGGATTCAAACACCAAACTGAGCTCTCCTTGGCTCCCTGCACCCCTCTTGTCCAGGACACCAGCACACTGCTGTATTCACCCTTAGCAGCTACCTTGCTTTCCATAGGATTTTATGTGGATTTGGGGTGTCCCTAATTCTCCTAGTCCTTCCACTGAAGCTATTTGCCACAATACATGTCCCAGACATGATCTCTGCTTCACCCCCTGGTGTATTTTATGCAAGAATAGGACTCCTGTGGCAGCCCTTGCCCAGCACAAAGATGCTGGGCTGCGATCACAGGGCCATGATAAATAACAACACCTCTGGCACGTACAGTCCCCACGGGAAAGCAGGTCTGCTCCTTCCTCTGATGGAAAAGCAGTTCTGCTCCTTCCACCACTGAAGATAGAAAACAATTAATGCCACCCCCAGCACCCTCAGGAGAAAGGGGTGCAGGGCTCAGCCTGGGCAGACGCAGGTCACAGAGCTCATCCGTGGCAAATTTGGCAGAGCAAATCTACCAACCTTTATCAGTGTTGGAGCAGTGGGACCTGATAATTGCACATGCCTCGTCTGAGTGCTTGAAGCATCCTCAATGAAAATTGCAAAATAAATTTTGCCAATTAAAACGCACGGTTCCCTCCGTTCTACCTGTCACCGCGGAAAGTTTCATTTATGAAATGCATTAATCGTTGGATCTCCAAAGCCCCATAAACCTGTGAATCCTGCCTGGTGTATAATCTTCTAATCTCCTCCTCCTTAATCTGCTCACTATGGAAACCCCTGTCATTAGGAAACAAATGGCTTTGTGGGCTGCCTTATTATTTGCAAGGCAAGATGTAAAAGAGGGCGAAGCTGATCGGGGAGGACAGTATAAATTACTGTGGTGTTTACCTCGGTCATGTAAAAGAGCTAAACAGTGACTGGCAATAAAATAGCGATCCCGTTATCAGAGGAAAACTTTTAAAACCAGATTAAGGGGGATGGTGTTTGCATCGTTATCGTGCCTGCCCCTTCCTGCCAGGGTGTTTATCAGGTAAGTGACTCCAGGCAGGGATGGTGCCTGTTCATTTGTTATCAATTCCGTGTTGCTTTGTGAAGCCACAGGTTAATGAAAGTGTGCCCTGTCTCTGGCTGCTGGGGTGGCACTGGGAGCTCTGCCATCCTCCTGGGGTGGCAGACCCAGCACCCCAACACTTGCAAAGGATGATGACACAGCCTGTTCCCTGTCGCTTGGGCCCCAAACCACTATCCATGGCTGTGTCCGAACTGGGAACCAACACACAGTCTTTACTACACCACTTCTGTGGCCAAACCTCATCCTGCACGAGCTGTCCCGTGCCCAGTGCATGGAACACACCTGCCCCTGCCCAAGTGCCAGCTATTACTATCAGCATTTTGGTTGTTGTCCACAGTTCCTCATTTTTCCCCATCCCAGTGATCAGGTTTTACTAATCAAAAGGCGTGGGAGAAAGAAGAGAGAAGATCTGCTCTGTGCCAGGGGAGGGAAAGCCATCAGGGAGCGCCCCGTGCTCCTTGGGGCTGGACATGGGGTGGCAGAGCTCCCTCCTCAGCCAAGACAATTGAACACTCTTATCCAACTTGGAGCAATACAAATTGGGCACTGCCCTGCCTAAAACCCAGCTCAGAGTGACGAGAGGAACAGGAGCGGCGACAACAGCAGAGCAACTAGAGATATGAACTAACCTGCTCCCTGAAAATACCCCCAGGGCTCAGCATTGAGCAAGTGCCTGGATATTCTTAACTTAGAGGACCAAGTCTGATCAATGAGAGGTTGGAACCCTTCTGTGAAATCAAGGAGGGATGCAGGATGCAGAGGTGGAAAAGCCCCGGGCTTGGGTGTGAAAGAACGAGCCAGCCCAGGGTGAGGGGCAGCAGCCACAGAGGGAGTTGGGCACTGCAGATTTGAGGAGGGAATTGCTGCTTTCTCTGGAACAGCTGCTTTCTCTGGAGCCATTCCCAGCACTGACCTTCAGCTCAGCCAGCGTGGCACCCACTGCTGCTGAAACCTCATCCATCAGTGACCCCGAGCAGGGGGAGACACGGGCGAGAGGGAACCAGGGAAAAAAGTAACGCGAAATAAGAAGGGAATTAGAAAAGCAGGGACCCCAATTCTAAATGTGCTGACGGTGCTGTGCTGTAATTAATAAGCACCAAATGTAACAGGGATTCTTACGGCGCAGGGAAGAGCACCTCATTAATCAAAGCCCAAGGTGTCGAGGTGCCAAACAGGAGGAGGACCTGCCAGACACAGGCAGGGAGTGGAAGGGTCCTCCAGAGTGAGAGCTGTGGCTGCAGCATGCCCTCCAGATCAGGTACAAAACACCCTTAAAAACCCTAAAATATGACCCCACACACTAAAAACCATCAACAGTTTAAAGCATAAAGTTCTGGACGATCCCAGCAGCTTTGTCATGCCCGGGAGAGACAGGCACGACGCAGTCCTGTGCCAGCCAGGATCTCATGTGTTACCAGAAACTTCAGGCAGGTCAGAGTTCTGTCACCTACATCAGAAGATGCTGAATACTGGGGTTAGTTCAGCAGCACAGAGGGAGTCTCGGTGCAGCCTCAAGCCCAGCTGTGCATGAGGGGCTTGCTGGAAATCAGGGAGCTGCCCGGGGGCCAGGCTGGCCCCTCACCAAGCAGCAGAGCAAGAGCAAAGCAAAGCTTTAGAAAGGACTAATCATCACCCCCACCCATCTGTGCTTTCTTGTTTCAATGCAGCCTCTTCCCTCTGTCCCTCTCCTTCCCAGTATTTCAATTCCTCACCCCTCTGAGGGTGCCTTCTCTCTGGCTGAGCTTGTTTCACTCATGCCCCCACCTACATCTCTTGGACTGCTTCGATTTTTCACCTTGTTTGTCTGCTAACATGGTATAATTTAAAGAACAAAAAAGGACTATTCGGTTTTTTTTGAGAGAAGAGAAGAATAGAGGCTTGCCAGCTATTTAGCTAAGCCTTCTTTGATAGAAAACTTGAGCAGGCAATCATCAGTAAACCCAGTATTTGCAAAATGGAAATAAATGAGAATCGTGTCTGGAAGCCCAACGTGTCCATCTCCACATGCTTTGTATTGTCTTTGTGCCAAACTGGCTCCAGACACCATCATCCAAATCTAAGTTTGAGAGTGCTGGATGGGGCCTCTAGTCCCAGTCATCACCACTGGTTACTGGGAGCACTGGGAAGGCCATTTTGCATCCTGAGCAGCCTGGCCAACACCAACACCTGCATCCCCAGCTGGTGAAGGAATCACCTGATGCAAAGCTGGACACACACAAGGGCTTTCCACCCTCACCCATCCATCCACAGCAGCACTATGGGAATATTCCCTATAAATATAGATTCATAAACCCAAGAGCAACAACAACAACAACAGCAACATATTAATGCCTCTAGTTGCTTATTCACAGTCAATGGTTATGTTTTCCTTCCAGCAAGCCATTAAACTTGTTAGCTCCTGGTTAGACACTAATTTTCTTTTTCAGAGAAGCGGTGTGTTAGGAATTATGTTAATGAAGTATAAATCAAATCCATGCTTAAGTCAAGAGGCTGATGCCATCTAAACATATCTTACGTATCAAGAGCAATATAATTTCATAGGTCTAATCCATCAGCAGCCAGGCTGGTCAGCTACTTCATTAAAAATAGATAATTAATGTCCACTAATAATCTGCTGCCTCGATTTTGTTGTTCTTGAGGGGGGAAAAGAAAAAAAAGGAGGAAAACTCCACGTTTTTAGGCAGTTTTAAATGGCGTATTTTAAAGGAGCTAATTGTTGAACATTAATTTGCTATCAATCAGGAGTGCAGTTGGAGTTATCTCTTCAGCTGATCACGCTGAAAAGCTGGAAGGGGGAAGAGCAAACAGCAACAGGAGGCTGCTGGGAACGCGAGCTGTCGATAACTGCGCCGGGAAATGAGGAATTCCCGGGATAACGGTGACACTGCTTAGATATGAATGGTGCTTCCAACGTAAAATATGGAGATAACCAGGCAACAAATAGGTCATTTCTTGCAGCACTTCAGCGGCAGAGAGTATCTGTGCAGCACGAGCACCATCTGTTTGCTGTAACCTCGGCGATTTGGGGTATTTATTGGTACTTGCCATTGTCCCAGGACCTCTCTGGAGAGGAGGGTTTGATCTGAAGTGCTTCCTCACTCAGTGTGTGAGAGACATGAGAGAGCTGGTTATCAGTGGGGATGAGGCATTGATCAACTGGATGGTGATGCTTTGGCCCAGGAAAGAGAATGGAAAAGGGAAAGAGAGAAAAGTGGGGAAAAAAAATAAATCTATGTCTCATTTGAGCTCTCCATCATCCAAAAAGTATAAGACACAGAAGGTACCTCGGCTATGCCACACTGAAAAATGTCACACCCTGCCTATAACCATGCCAGGCCTTCAGCCAAGAAATGTGTTGGCATATTAAGACCTGAGAAATCCCAGGAAATGCCAACAAAGTGATGCTGAGGATGGATTTGGCCGACTTTGCAGCCCCCCATTTGCGTGGGAAAAAATAAAGACCAGTTCTCCCTTATCAGCAACAAAAGGAAAAAAAAAAACTGTAAAAGAGACAAAACTTGTGCTTAAAAGCAGAAGCACATGGGAACACGAGGATGGGACAGGCTCAGGGCAAAGGGACTTCTTAAAGATTTTAAGTTGCAATTAAGCAAAGGGGAGAGAAGAAGCACTGGAATAAGTTTTGTCAGCACACCTCCTGTTTGTCCCACTGCTTTGGGAGAGCATCCCTCCCTCCTGCCTCCTCCTCATTATTATTATTTGTGCACGGTGCTCCGTAGAGCAGCTCATAACTCACCCCGTTTATGATAAAGCAGAGCAGTTGTTTTTGGAGACAGGCACTTTGGTATTCCGTGGCCCCAGAGGCTGTGCCGTGGTGTGCTCCCTCCTCCACTCACTGCTTAACGTGCCAATTTTTTCCTCCCCTTTCTCGAGTGTGCCTGAAGGAAATTTATTGCAGCAGGCAACTGCTATGGGCAAATACTAATAAAATGCTGTTTTGCTGCAATTTGTTTAATTGGCCACAGAAGAGAAGCCTTGCATGTTAGATCCAGCCTCTGACACCTCCTGCCCAGTCCACAGATGTTCTCACCATGAAGTGCTCGCATCTCCGTGTTTATGGTGGGGAGAAAACAAACCCCTACTATTAAATCTTTACTATTGCAGCAGATCTGATTTGATTTAACATGCATGTTTACTGTGGCAGGCTGCTGGCAACCTCTCTGATTTATTCAGCCAAAGGTACTACTTAACACACACTCTCCCCTCTTTGCCACCTTCCAGATGCTCCTTCCCATCCCAGTCCCGTAACAGAACCAACGGATGTGCCTTGTCTGGTGGGCAGCAAAGGGGGAGGCAGAGACACAGCTCTGAAACACAGGCTAGTGGTCATCTTGGAGATATTATTTACCATGCTAAATGCAGATTTTATGGCATCAGCTCAATGATGAGGGTCAGGACTGGGGCTTTGCCCCGACTTCCTGACTGATCCAGGGATGTGCTGCTTGCAATTGCAACCCTGGGTTTGTGGGGGACTGTGGTTATCCCAGAGATCAGGAAGCCTGATCTGTATTTTCACAGTGCTTTGGGATCCCTGGGTAAAATTGCTGATCAATGCATTTCAGTAGTTTTCTATTGCTGAGGAGAAAAGGCCTCCCAGAATGTGACTTCCTAGATTTTTGTCGCGATTCAATTTGAACATCTCTGCAAGGGACGGTGGTAACTTAGAGGCCAAAACAGATCTCTCCATTGTTTCATACCAATTTTTAGAAATCACAGTGTTTCTTTACTGGTTTTGAGTTCAGATTTGGTGGGGCAGAGCTATGGTTCCTGTTTCATCCCAGGTTTGCAGGGCAGTAAGAGATTTAAAGCTGCCCTGCCATCCACAGCCTTTGTATGCTCATAGGGTTTGTGTTAAGAACAGGAGCTTAAAGAAACTATTTAGGACATTTTTGATGCTATAAATCCTCCCTTTCCCCCATGTTTTCATGACAGAAACCGAGCCCATCTCTAGCACCAGCCGAGCACACAGGTCCTCTGCACCAGCCAATAATCCAGGAGAAAAAAAAAAGGATATTCAGGCTGAGATGTCCTAAACAGTGATTTGTACACACTGAGAATATTACAGCTCCCCTAGGATTTTCCCTGATACTCATTAAGTCTCCTCTTTGCAGCATGTTTCAGAGATTTTAGGTGTGGGAACTCTAAGACTCATTTACACAGACTTACAACCCGAGCTGTGCCAGGCAAGATTTGTCCTCTCGCCTCGTGCTCAGGTCATGCTGAAGGAGAGGGGGGAAAGGGAGAGAGAGGGGAGAGACAGGCCATAGTGACAGTCTCCATCTCTTCCTCTGCTGCTTCTTGATGATCCTAAAGGTCTTTTCCAACCTCAGTGATTCCATGATGATTCTATTCTTGAGCACGAAGCTGGGACATGGTCACTTCCCTGGGATGGCGAGGGTGGAAGCAAAGCAGCTCTTTGGACTAGTGATGGGATGGAAGCAATTTTTACATCAACTTCAGGTGAGATCAGTTCTAACTGCAGGGTAAGAGGCCACAGACAGGCACAGAATGTCTCCTAGAAAAGCCTGGCTGGTTCTGAGACTGGGAACGGTGGGATGTAGCATTTCCCAAACGGAGCTTAAAAACTCTCCTTCCACAGAGAGCAGGGGCTTCATGAACCCCAGGACCCTGGCTGCCTTCCTTCCCTGTGTCTCTCCATGGGGAGGACAGGGAGTGAGGGCAGCTCCAGGTGATGGAATCACCATTTCAGAGATGCCCATTAATTCCTGTGGGAGCAGGAGCACAGTCAGCTGTGCTGGGCAGGGAACAGCAGCTTCCCAAACACCACAGCAAAACCCAGCTTGGCAAGAGCCAGCAGCTAACTGGGAACTGTGCAAGTTCACCAGTGAGGTGAGTCTGCAAGTCTCACTGCTGGCACAGTGGAGCCCTTGCTGGAAAGTGACAGGAGGGACCTTGCAGAGCAGAAGCTGCCCTGGGGTGATCCCATGGGATTGGCAGATTCAGGGAAATCGCACTCATGCACCTCCAGCCCTCGGTACACACCACCTCCCCCTGCATAGATTATTCCCTTTACACACCAAGCTCTTATCTGAAGGCAGAGAATGCCAACCATTATCCCTGGGTATATCAGATCAGCTCCTCCATTCTTTTATCTTCTCTTATTGAGGAGATTAGCACAGTGCTGAGCTCTGGAAGCCCCCCGGAAGGCAGAGGTGCTGATTGCACAGCAGGGTGAGGCTGTGCTAATTCTAACATGACCTTTTTTTAAAAAAAAAATATACAAATGGGTCACTTTGTCCTGGGTAAATAGGCAGGACATCTCCAGTGCTGGCTGGGGCAGTACTGAGCCACTGTCCACATGCAATGGACAGCACCTTCTCTGTGCAGTTTTTATCCAGATGGATCATTTTGGGAATCAAGAGGAGAGAAAGGCTCACTACCTGGCTGGTTTACCTTCCTCTCCTGTGACAGGGACCCTGCAAGGATGCAGGGCTTGCTCTGACCAGTGCCAGAGGCACTGAGTTCCAGAGGGCACAGCTGTCCCTCCCCAGGGGTGGCAGCCAGGCTGGCACTGGGCCTTGTGGCCAGGAGGGACCCCCCCGAGCTGGGGGTCTGTGGTCCTGCTGCTGCACAGACTGAGGGTCAAACACCCCACGCTGCCGCGCCTGTTTGTGCTCGGGAAAGATTCCAAAAGCCTGCCTGCCCGGCTGGCTGAACTCCTCCAAACTGCTTCAGTTTAAAAACTGGGGCAGGGAAAAAACCTCACGAAAAGAAAACTTTCAGAAATTTCCTGACTCCAACGAGGCCACAAGTACTGGGACAGCCGGTTCCACTCACGCCGCTCCCGACTCCCGCGCGCTGTCGTCTGCCAGTCTCGCCCCGTCTCCCTCAGGTAGCTCTGAAAATGGGTTGAACGCGCTTCTCGGGCCCGAAGCAATATTTCACAGCTCTTATTCCAATCTCTGGAGTTCACTCAATTTATACTTATTGCGCCTTGCTCCTCTCTCTGCGCTGCTTGTAGGAACCCCGGAGCTGTTGCTCACTCCAAGGAATTAATAATGCTCGGCCCCGGAACAGCAGCTTAAATTATTTTGGTTTGTTTCGCGCAAATAGAGGCTACTGGAAGTGCAGGCAGCTGGATGGGGCAGTGCAAGGGATCCTGCCTACAGTCCTACCTGCACTGGGAGACTGATGCCTGCAGAGCAATTCTCTGGTAGGAGGGAGTACAGGAGAGCTGGAGAGGGAGTTTTGATAAGGGTGGAGTGACAGGACAAGGGGGGACGGCTTCAAACTGTCAAAGAGGTTTAGACCCTGTGAGGATGGTGAAGAACTGGCACAGGTTGCCCAGAGAAGCTGCCCCACCCCTGGAAGTGCCCAAGGCCAGGTTGGACAGGGCTTGGAGCAACCTGGGTAGTAGAAGGTGTCCCTGCCCATGGCAGGGGGTGGAACAAGACGAACTCTGAAGTCTCTTCCGAACCAACCCATTCTGCAGTTCTGTGACCCCTTCCCAGGAGCTGGGACAGCGGATGGGGCCGCCTGCATCTCACCAACCATCATCTCCTGGCACCCGTGCCCTCGGGCAGCGCTCCAGCCAAACCTGGGGCTGGGCACGGTGCCACGGTGACAGACGGCCCCGAGCGCGAGAGCCCAGAGCCGCGGCGCTGCCTGGAGGCACCGACTTTGCAGGGCTCAGAAGACAATTTCCAGGCACAGACTCCCAACACAACTCCGCTGGGAGCTGAGGGCAGAGCCAGGCTGCACCCACGGCGACTGGGAACAGAATTCAACGCAGCTCCATAAAGGAGAGGGACCCTCCATGTGCCTCGGCATGGGGGCTGTGTGTGCTCCAGCCGGGGATGTGGAGGTGGCTGGAAGGGCTGAGAAGCTGCTGGAGCCCTGAGTTTGTGGGGAGGGAGAATCTCAAGCCCCAAGCCACACTGCCCAGCCCCAGCTGGAGGAGCAGGCCCTGTCTTCTCTAGCAGTGCACGTAATATCCTTTGCAAAGGTTTACTGAGGTTACTCGTGTATTAAGTTAAGCTAACCAATTTACAATGCAAATGTTACACAGCTTACAAAGGGTAAATGAGTTGTATGTTGAAGGAGATAGGCTTTACCCAGACAAAAGTGGAACAGACCTGTGGCAAACTGCAATTAATGACCTGAACACATCTTCCAGAATGAAAAATTCATCGAGTCCTCTAAGGATATATAGCCCAAGCAGAAGAAATTATTCACCACCTTCTACATATCCAAAGTGTCACCAAGCCTATTTATCTGGCAAATAAAGCACTTCCCTTCAGCCTTAATATTTCTGCTGCCGTATGGTCCAGAAGTTCTGAGATTTTTTTGAAAGTAGATTTGACAAAGAAGGTGCAATTTTAGGGAAGCTGAGAGCGAGACAGTTGTTGGGAGAAGGAAGACTGAGGTAAAACAAGGAATTCCCCCTGCAGTAAGAACAAGGAACAGGGGTAACAGCAGCTGGTTCCTAGCTCTGGTTTTCCTGGAGACTCTCCAGGCAAGGAAAAAACCCTGTCAAGTTGTGCCAGCAACTCCTGTCCAGGTAGAAAAGGAAAAGATCTTGTCTTTTGTCAAATCAAAGTGAATAGTAGCAAAAAGGTTTCTTTTAGGCACATCAGGATGGGTATCTAAATTTGAGACCCCAACCCGTGCTGGTCACTGGATAAAATCCCAGTGGTGACACTGAGGAAGGTGATTCCTAGTCTGACCACGTGCAAAGGGGAGATAAAACCTAACTGTCCCGTTGGAGGTGGCACTGCTGGTTTCATTAATGCATGTAAAGCACTTCTGTGGTCCCCAGACGGGTTGGGAAGTGTTGTTATAAAACTGGGACTAAATCTGAGATATTCTGCTCCTTGCCTGTAATGGGAATGAACAGAGGAACTGCTCAGCAGACCCTCTATGGTTCAAGTGATTCCGTATTTCTTTGTGTTTTACTACCCCTTCACTTGTGGATAAAAAAAGGGAAAAGCAACTATGGATGCCAGAAGTCATTTTAAAGAAAAAGTTTTCTTTTACCATAAACATTAATTGTAAATTTTTGCTCTGGATAGGCACGAGCTGGGGAAGCTCTTGGGGAAGGGGGACAGAGCTGCCACAGGGACAGGGACACAGCTGTCCCTGGGCACAGGGACAACCCAGTCAGGCACCTGCTGCTGGACAGGCAGCCATCCTAATTTTCCTATTTCCCTCTCCTGGTGTGCCTGTGACCCCAACCAGCCTTTCCAACAGCACAGCCCTTCCTAACACCCAAATCCTGGCGCTGGGGATGGAGCAGCCAGCAGCCCTATGCAGGACCCACCCATCTCCTTCACCCAGGGATCTCACAAGGGGTCAAGCTGGCCCAGCTCACCTAAGCACCTTTTTCTGGTGGAGGCAAAACCTGCTGCCATTTATAGACACACTGTCTAGCAAGGTCAGCACCCACATCATCTAAGGGAGAGAGGTTTAGGGGAGTTGAGAAGACTGAGAAGCAGGATGCTGCTAAATTCCCTTCAGCTGCTGCTTCTCCTCCAGTAAACCCGGGTATAAACACCAGGGAGCACCCCTGGCAGGGTGAGCCCAGGCCCCCCCACCCTCCAGCCCCAGCTCTGCTCCCTGCACAGAGGAGGCGAGCGCTGCCCTTCTGCTGCTGTTTGCTGAACAAAAACCAACGCTGTAACTCTGAGCTAACCCGTTAAGCAGCACTCATCATGCCTAATTTACAAAAGAAGGGGCATATTTCAAAATATTTATTCTGCCTTTCCCAGTTGGATTGGCATAAGCATGTGGAAATCTTCGAGGAATCAAACAACTGTTAATCACCTCAAGCTATTCCGGGCTGAGTTTGCTGTGTAAGCTGCCGCCCTCTGTTTACACATAAGAAGCAATGACTCAAAGAATCCTATAGAGACGGGTTTTTTTTCCTCCTTTTTAACGATAAAGGTCTGGCCAAACGGCTTAAAGGGCCCAGCTATTTAGTATTGGAGCTGCACCTCCTCGCCTCCCCCTCTGCCCTGTAATATCCACATTTGTATTCAGCTGGTGAGATGGGGAAGGGGGAGGGAGAGGCCGTGGGTTTCACAGCCCACCCTCCTCGCTGTGCTGCCGGCCCTGGGGCTGGCTTGGGGCTGGAGGGGCATGGATGGTCCTGATGGTTGTGGATGAACAAGGGCAGGGTTGGATGTTGCCAGTGGCCTGAGCAGCATCCCGGGCAACTAATCCCAAACCCGCAGCAAAACTACCCTCTAAAACACACCAGAAGTGGCATTTCGAGGCACAGGGGAAGAAGCAGCATCTCAGCTGCGCGGTTTGGACCTGCTGCCCTTTCTTGCTTTTCAGGTTGCTGTCACCCACGCCCTCAGCACCCGGCTCTGCTGACCCCAAACCCTTCAGCTCCACCCCAAAGACGAGCCTTGCCCCCACTCCCGCCAGTGCCTTGCACAGCCTGAGGACAACAAACCCAGCACCCACCACATTCCGTGCTTTTCCAGTTAAACCAAGCTCCAGCCTCTTCAGAAGCAAAGCAAACCCACCAGTGCCCCTCTCCCCTTCCCTTTTCATCCTGCTGCCAGCGAGAGCGCGCGCCGGGCTCTCCTTCACGCCGTGGCACTGGTGCTGAATGCTGATGAGAAATTCTTGGTCCAACCCCAGGCACTCATTTTCAAGTAATTAACTTGGCACCACCACAGCACACAGCAGATCCGACTCTCCTGACCGGGAGATAACTGAATTAAAAGGCCAGGTGTGGGATTATTTATGGCCAAACTTGCCTCTTCCCCACTCTCCCGGTTTTAAGTCAGGAATTATAATTTTTATCCGGGCTCTCTGTCTTCCTACCCACCCTGGAGGCTGACAGGTTTCTTTGTTGGGCAGCACAGCACAGGGGCAGCTGCAGTGGGGAGCAGCACTGGGGTGCTGGAGCAGATCCCAAGGGTGTCCCATGCCTGAGTTGCCCCCTCTCCCCACTGGTAGAGCAGTTTTGGGGGCAGCTGAGGCTTTTTACCATTCCTACTGCTTTGACATGCTGTACATGACATCACTTATCATCAATATATCTTACTCCTGAAGCCATGTGGAATGAATGAAATCCCTGCCTCTCCCCAAAGTTCTTGGCCAGAGTCAGAGCTCCTGTTTGCTGCCCCAAAACCTGCTGTTACTGTTCTCCTTCCTACTTCCCAATAAACCCTTACCTGGAGGTGCAGAGAGCTGTGAGTAGGGGCAAAGGAGGATGTTGTGGTGGGGAAGGAGGGTGGTGTGGTGGGGAAAGCTATGGGATGGAGAACCAGGACCTGGCTGCTCCCTCCACACGCCATGGAAAGGCCTCTGTGATGCTGCTGCCCCTCGGCCTGTGCTGGAAAATTATTCATGACTGCAAACCCTGGGGTTTTCTACAGAAAAACCCGAGCCCAAATGGATGGAACAAAAAGAGGTGACAGACATGGACCTCCTGCCCACCATGGCCCCATGGCTCCCAGCACCAGCACTGCTCCTGACGATGTCCCAGCAGCAATTTCTGAGAAAAAAAACAAACTGAGGTTCTATTTTATACCAACATGGGCCTTCTCATGCCAGAACCCACAGCCATCTATGCACATACACCTCTGCAGGCCTGCCAGGAGTGACAAAGGAGAGGTGAAACAATTCCCCAGGAGCAGCAGTAGGTGAAGGACTCCAAATTCTCCCTCTGCTCAGCCACTGGTGCTTCCCTCCTTGCTGTCACGGCTGACAAGTGTGGGGCTCGAGGTGTGCTGCTGGGGGGCAGAAGTGAGTAAACCCAGCCCCCAGAGGAGCCTGAGTGGTCAGGCACCTGGATAAGTGGGGATGGGATGGGAGGAAGCCATCCCTGCTCCCAGGGATGCTCACAGAGGAGAGGAGAGCTGCTGCCATGAGGCTTGGGGAGGAAGCTGCCGAGCAGTGACATATGAGGATAATGAGTGCTGACATATGAAGATACAGCCAAACTGAAAGCTACATCCTATTTAGCTTTTAATTTGGATGCTCATAGAGTGGATTCTGAGGCCCTGCTTCATCACAGCTCTTAAAACAGATCTGACTTAGAGGAAACAACCTGATGTGAAACTGCATTACTTAAAAAACTTGACTTGAACACCAGCACCCGCTTCCCTTGACAGCTGCCCTGAGAAATCCTGTGGCAGGGCTGAGTGGGACTGGAAAAGGCATCCCAGTTTGGGAAACCCACTTGCTTTTTCCATGGGAAACCACGACACGCTTGTCTAAGTCACATAGGTTGGGGTCAGATCCAGAAAACAGAGGTTTACACGCTTCTGAACCTCCCAGAATCCATCCCAGCATGAGCCACTGGGAGCAGAGCCAGCATGGAAACCCCAGCTGCAAACCTCCAGCACCAGTTTGGGAACCTTCTGAGCATCTCTCTGAGGGGAAATGCCAGGGCACAGTAGTTGCCGTCTCTTCCTCCCGTGGGGACAGTGGGGGACAGGAGGTGCTTTGGTGCCCCTCTGCTCTCCTTGGGGCAGTGCCCAGCCCTACCATCAGCATCTCCCCTCCTGACCTGCCCTAGGTTTTCCTCTTGGCCCTACCATCAGCATCTCCCCTCCTGACCTGCCCCAGGTTTTCCTCTCCCACTTTGCTCCCGGCCAATCTTCCAGGTGCTGAGCTAAACTGGGGAAGGGCAGCTAAAGGTTTGCTACCTGCAGCTCCTGCTAATCGCATCCCAGATTCCCCCCGGGGGCAGAAAACATCAACCAGAATAAAATAACAACAAGGACAACAATCACACGTTACTATTTTCATCTCTGCTTTGGCTTTCTCCTTTTTTAAAAGTAATTCCTGACTCGCAGCGCCGAAGAGGCCCCTGTGATCCCCGGGTAATGGCCTGCCCTCTATGCAGAGTGGAATAGAGTTAGAATGAACGCTCCAGAAACCCTGACAGCCCGTTTAACAAGGTGTCTAACATCCCATTTCCTCTGCACTTCCTCTCTCCTTAATCCTTTTATGCGAAGCTCACTCAGGAGTAAGCACGTGTGAAATTGAGGACTCTCTAATACACATTGCTCGACACAGGCTCACTGAAATGGAGTGTCTCAGCCTTGTTCCGTCAAACAGTGCCAAGAGGAAGCCGACGTTAATCAAAGAGTCTTTTCCATGTGTCCAGGGCCTTGTGCACCCGCAGAGCAAATAAACAGCTTTTCCTCTGCCACCGCTTCCCCAACACTTTCATCTCCCGAAAGCTCCGGATCCGACAGGGCAGGTCGGAGGAGCAGGAGGGGTGAAAATGGAGGGAGGCAAAAGGGCAGGGCACACCCGGCTCCCGCCTTGGGCAGGGGGTGAAGGGCTCACCAGGTTTTGGTTTCGCAAATAACATCTCTGTGGGCAGCACGAGGCAGCTCCCCGGGCTGCAGATGCTGGTGCTGGGCATCCACAGCTCTGGGAGATCCCTGGAGCTTCCCCAGGGCAGGGGCAGCGTGGGGCAGCAGCCCGGGTTGGATGCAGGGACAAAACATGCAGCTTGGGAGAATAAAGGATTGGATTGAGCTTGGAGCAGCTCAGATCTCCCAAAACCTGGATTGAATCTGCCTCAAGGATTATTCCCATGTTTCCCATCAGTTCTGAGCTCCAAGCAGCCCAACTGCAAGGTTTGATGGCAGCAGTGCTGGGAGTCAGGATCAGAGACTTGGAAGGGACCTTAAAGATCATCTAAAATCATCTGGTTCCACCCCCCTGCCACAGGCAGAGACACCTTCCACTAGAAGAAGGGCTTGTCAATCCCACATAACCACAGCCAGGGCCTGGCTGGCCCTACTAATGCCCAGGGGAGCTCATGTGACATTGGGATTTCTCACAGAGCTGCCCAAAGACGGGCAAAAAGCCCCACAGAGAGGCCAAGCTCCTTGCATGGGGCTCTGTGTGTTGCATGGCACCTCAGCCTAGTGGAAGGTGTCCTTGCCCATGGTAGGAGAGTTGGAATGAGATGATCTTTAAGGTCTCTTCCAACCCAAATCATCCTGGCATTCTATAATATATTTATTATAATCAGCCCCGTTCTGCAGTGAAAAAACACTTATAATTTTACTCAACAACTAAGATTTTTCATCAAAAAGTCTTTTGTTTACTAGAGCAGGGAAAGGGAACACCAGAAAGGAAACTAAATGTCCTCCTGATAAATTCCCAGGAAACACTCCCACTAGTTTTGTGCACTTTTTTAATCCCAAGCCACAGCCACCTAAGAGTTGAGCAATTCACTCTTTAACACTGGGTCCAGCTTATATCAGGAGGATAATATGCTCCAGTTGCAGGCAGACAGACTTGATCCAATAGGTCTATTATCTCCCCCCGTTACTGTGATCCTGTCCTAATTAGGATCTCACACAGACCAGATACACCAGAAGTCAATGACAACTTCATTTATCCAAGGGCTTCGGTCTAGGGAAGCTGTCTGGTGTTTTTAAGTCACCATCAAGTAGGTATTGATTCGGCGAAGTCAGGAAATGATACTTCATTTACGTGCTTCAGCCTGGAATTCGGGGTGCACCTCCCTGCTCACCGGGTGGCCCCGGGATGTGGGGGCTGAGCTGGGTCTGCAGTTTGCAGTGAAAACACCTCATTTCCTTCTCACTCTGCCCAACAGACTTTCTGAGGGTTAAAATTCACGGCAAATCAACAAACATTTGGATCAATAAGGGTTGCAGGGGGAGCGATTTGCATCGGTGCTCTCCAAGCCGTGGGGAGAGGATCTGGGGAGAAGCACACGATGGATGCTCAATATTGGGGTTTGTGCGGAAAGACGGGAGAATCCCCCTAATTGCACGGTGGAACGCAGATTACAGGCCTGGGGATGATGAGCGGCGCTAAAACCCGGCGCCTCGAAATAAATAAACACACAATATAAAGCCCCAAGTGAACGAGATTTCCACATTATCATCACACCGTGTAAATGATAGCGTCCCCCCGGATTAGCCGACGGAGCGCGGGCCGGGGCGCTGCGAAGATAAGGCGTTTTTAATCTGCACACATAATCAGCTGAAGGGAAAAAAAATGTAAAATGCTAATAACAAATTGGAATTCAATCTAAAAAGGGGATGCAACAAACACCAGAACCGGTGTTTTTTTCCCCTTCTTGCCTTTGGGGGGAAAAAAAAAAGCAAAAAAAAAGAAAGCGCGAACCGTTCCCTGCTCCTGCCGCCCACCTCTGGCTGTTCTTCCCCTTATTTTCCCCTCCAAAATGCTTCATTACAACACTTTAGGGGGTGAAATCTTCCCATTAGGAGCCGGGTTCCCATTTTCTCTGCCCCATTCATCCAACTTTATGCTTGAAATGGATCAGCTTCCCTGTGACTGAAGCCAGAGTGGATCTCCCCAGCCCTCGCTCGCTGGAACACTATAACAGGTAAGTGCTACCATACATCATCTTAAAAGGTGGCTTATCTGGAGAGGAGGTGCAGGAAATATTGTGCGAGGGACTGTCTGCATCTGAGGTGCAATCGGATTCCATTTTTCCTTTTGAAATAGGGAACAGCAAACATGCTGCTAACACCTGAAAAATCATGTCACAGCCCGTGGCAGCAGCGAGGGACAGGCTCCCTCGGCCAAGGGGGCTGTGCCAGGCAGGCCTGGGGCAGGTAAGAACACAGGCTGGACCATTCCTAATTGTCACTAGGAATGTACCTTACCCCACCAGATCCCAAAGCCTCGTGGCCAGGTGGGAGCTGTCACGCTTCCACTGGAGCGTGACCCTCGGGCCGAGGCCAGGGAAGCTCTTTTCCCTATTCAAACCAGCATAATGTGAAGTGGGAAAGGCAATTTTTCTTCCTAACCGCGCCGATCCCAAGGGCTGCGCCTGCACGGCCGCATTGCTGAGGCGAGTCACATCCCTGGGCAGCACAGGATGTGGAGCTGGGAGGCTCCGCATGGATCTGAGCCTGGCAGGGCCTGGGGGCTGCTCCGATTATCGGCTGTGACCTTCGGAGTCGGATGAGCCCCTCTGTGCTCACCCCTCAGCAGAGGGACTGGCCTTTCCTCCTGCACAGAGCGACGCCTTTACGGCCAAACCATCCATTGCTGAAGCCTTAGAAAATGTTGCTGAGTAGAATTAAGAGACATCCTAAATATTTTACTCGGTTTCTGCCTATTCCCCCTTCACCTAAAGCAAGGAGCAGCAAGTCCTTGCCTCCCAGATCCCAGCACAGCCACCACCCCAAACAGCCCCATCGCCACATCCGAGTGACCAGTGGTCCCTGATGAGCTGTTACTGTTCATCATTAGGTTCCAGAATCAACATCCCGACCTGAACAGGGGGTAAGGCACAGCTGTGGTGCTTTTTTAATGCCCTGTGCTGTGCTATGATGCCAGTGCTGCCCATTAGGAATTGCATCCATTGGTAACACGCCCCCCCAGCCCAGCTCCTGACATGCAGTGAGGTCACTCAGACTGACAAAGGCTCCCCTGAATCATTTAAGGCTTGTTCTTCCACATCCCCAGACACCCAAGGCTCCGTGGAGGAAGAGAAAATCCAGCATCAAGGCAGAGATTTGGGGTTAAGCCACGGGCTGCTGCAAACCACGTAAGCCCCGGTGACAGTGTATTTATTTCCTCCCCACGCCTGTGCTCAGACGCTGCAAACAGGGCAGATTTCCTATTACACACACGCACACACACGGCCAAATCCTGTATATTGGGCAGGAAGATTATTGAACAAAAGTAAGTGATAAAAGCACGGGCCAAAAAGATGTGTTATAGTGTTTTCCTTTGAGGCAAAGACAAAGAAGACACTTTGCTGTTTGTTGTGCCAGAGAATCATCTCTGATTGTTTGTGTCACGGTGGCAGATAAGTGCAAAGGAGATAGATGTTCTGTCTCCCAGGCACAGTTCTCATCTGTATAGTATAAATTTATGCCTGCTGGTTGCAAGCCTCATGATTCAGAGGCTCTGTGACTGCGGTCTGAGCACAGGGAAGCCACTGCCTTCATGCCTGACGTCGATCTGCTTCGCCCGCGTTGTCACTCAGCCCCTGAGCACTGTCCCCTCGAGTCAGTGTCACCCACTCCCTGCGTGGGCTCTCACCCTGCACCCAGGCCTGTGCCAGGCCGGGGCTGGGCTGTCCTGCTTCAGCCAAGCTCATCCCACCAGGCTCTGAAACATTTTCCCCTCCTTCCTGGGCTTTGGGATTCTTTAATCTTCCCATTCCCCAAACGCGAAGACGTTTCTCTGCACAAACCAAGCATGTGGGCTGGAAAGGAGGAAAATGGCTTAGGAGGTGGCCAGTGCCCTGAAATTCCATTTCCCTCCTTCCCACGGCTCTTGGCCATCACATCTCATTGCAGAGTGATCTGCAGAACAGCAACGCTGCCCAGTCTGGATTTCAGGAGCCACATCTATGGCTGCCTGTTTGTGTTTGAAGCGTTCACTATCAAGATAAATATGTAATCAAAATAATTATATTCAAACTGAGCTGAAAGAGCAGCTTGGCCTCAGCGTTTACTTGCTCATCCAATATCCCACTAATTAAATGGACCTTACAGGGTGTGCTGAAAGCTGCCAAAATCAGACCTGGAGAGGTTAATGAGGCAATGGTAAAGTTTTCTTACATGGCAGCATGTAACTGTAGCTGACACATATTAATGCACAGACAATTAACAAGGACCGGATTTGAGCCTGGATCTCCCCCACCCTTTTCAATCTCTATCTCTGGGTTTCACTTCATGCTGCAATGGGAGCTGTTCCCAGAGCTTTGCTGCTCCTCACTATCCTTCAGCTTCCTCACACCAGGATGGTGATGTACCCTATTCCTGCCTCATGCTGCTCCTCTCTGACACACAGCTTGCATCACTCCTTCCCTCTCCCCTGCCTCCTGGCCAGTCCCTCTCACTTCACAGAATCACAGATTCATTTAGGTTGGAAAAGATCTCCAAGATCATTGAGCCTGTCCTTTGATCACCACCTTGTCAACTAGAGCAGAGCACTGAGTGCCACATCCAGTCATTTCTTGAGCCCCTCCAGTCATCAAAGCATCTCTGGGCTCTGCTCCTGCCTTTACCCCCTCCGAGAGTTTGTTTATTTGGGTCTGTAAACAACCCCAATTTCCACCAACTCCTGATTGCTTAATTTCATGCTCCTCTGACACAAGACCAGTATCTTGGCTCATCTCCCTACCCCCTTCCTGCAGGCAATCACTCACACATCCAGCCCCCTCCCCTCTTCACCAGCTTGGAGCGACCAGCCAGCAAGGGGATCCCGGAGGAAATGAGCTTTGCTCCCATTACTGGACGAACTGGAAGGCTGAGGGAAATGAGGGCTAAGCCCAGAGATTTAATTTCCCCCTGTGATGATCAAGGGACTTTAATTTTTTTTTTTTTTCCCTTTTGGTACCTCTGAAGTTGGAGGGAAAACAGCCAGAGCCAAAGACAAATGAGAAAGTTCACCGGAGGCTCCGGATTTCACCACAAATCACCTTGGTCAGGGAAGGTTTTATTGCAGGAGTTTCTGGGTTAATCCAACACGGGAGCAGAAGTGCTACCAACCCGAGAGGCACGCTTGCTGCTGGAGTCAATGATTACCTGCCACCCTGCATTCCTGAAATCAGACCCAAACTCACTCAGCATTCCCGGGGTACCCACATTTCCCAGAAGTTTTGTGAGCAGCAAAGTTGAAAAGTGAGCTCGTGCTCCTCGTTTTGGGTCAGTAGGCATTAGCAAAGCCCTTAGCACAACACAAGCATTCCCAGAAGAACAGTGATCCAGCAGTGGCTTTGCTACAAAGCTCATGTTGCCACCTTTAGAATGCCAACATGAAGGAGAAATCCTCCTAATTCTCATTTTCCTGAAGCAACTTGCTGCTGAACACACGGAAAAACAGGGAGCCAGGGCAGTGCTCAACTCATGTGCTCAGTTGCAACCTTCCTTGGGGTAATTTTATCTCAGACTTTCCATTCCTGTGTTTCCTCACGTTGCTGTGTTGCTGTGACAGGGATACAATGGTTTGGGGATAGATCTGAATCCTGGCATTCCAGTGGTGCTGGCAGTGAGGTCTGGGAGAAGCCCAGGAAATTCCTCAAGCCACAGTATACAAAACAGGGAACATTTTACCAGCAAATCACCCACCCTTGGATGCCAGTTGGGACTTCTTTGGGAACTTTGCGCCTCTTACCCTGGCACCAAGTTCCTTGGAAAGGAGGGGTTGGCTCCTGTGTCATGCACATTGTCTTGCAAGATTGATTTTCCACCTGTAAAAGTGATCTACATTCTCCTTCCTCTCCTGGATGCCTTAGTCAAAAGAGAAAATGGATCTTTTAAAGATACATGTATCCATCACTATTATTTACACTCTAATATGCGTACGCAGCTCTGCTCCAACAAGGGAAATGTAAATCAGATGGACATCGTTCCCTGAATGCCCTAAAGAGCTCCATTCCCCCCAAATTAGAATAGAAAATGCTCTTTTAAAATGCACCTTTAATATGTAAAAGCTGCTGCATCCTGACTCTAAATAAACCAAACTTGAGCTACATGCCAAATATCTTAGATAAAGGACAGGTAAGATGGTAGTATCTGGCCAAGGAATCGGTCCTAAACAGCTATTTATATTAATGCAAAGAAGGTACAATGTTCTTCCTCTTGATATATGCTGCAGTGGGATATAGTTTTGTCCCACTAGTGAGAATAAAAACGTACAGTTCATGATAGGCAAAGTCACATGTGTGAGATAAAAAGCTCCAACTATAATATATGTCTTCACCATGTATTCTCTCCAGGATTTTCTTTAGATCTTTGGATGACAACAAGAAAACACTTACTCAAGGTTAGACACTGCTCTCTGGGCTTTTTAATAACCATTCCCCATATCCTGGGGGATTGCGTCTGTGAAATAAGGCAAACTCAACTCCAGTGCCTGGACTTGCAGAGACACGGCAGAATCCTTATGTGTGCCTTTGTTTCTGCTTGGCTGTGCATGCGAATGAACTCTGTGCTGGGGCCGAGCTGAGGGTGATGAACTGCTCGGCGCAGCAAAGCCCCAGCCCATCCCTGGGAGCTTTTTCCAAGAGCAGGAGCAGAGCTCCGGCAGGGCAGGGACTGCCCGCACCGGGAATTCACCGACGGGGTCAACGCTGGGCCTTCCAAACGCCCTCAAACTTTACGGACGACCATAAAATCCAGTGGTTGCACTGCTCATCCCTATTAAAAGGAGACCCTCGCTCGCAGTGAGACAGAAGGATTGGGTTTAAAAGCAAACCCCTCGTACACAGGCAGCTGGGGGTGGCAGGGCTGCAGCCGAGGGCTCCCCTGTGCCTCGTGGCCAGCGAGGCTGTTCCTCTGCAAGCACGGAGCTCTCCCCACAGGCCCCCGATAAATCTGTGCTGTCAAACAGTGTTTCCCCGAGCAGAGATGGTATCTGCCCCGTGCCCTGCTCGGCGGAGGGAGGCAGGGACCGCTCGGTCCCTCGCCACCGATACCATCTCCCGATGGAAACCGGGAGAGATAACGCGGAGCAGACGTGCAGGAGCACAGCCCTCCTCCTCCTCCTTCTCCTCCAGGCTGTGTGGCACAGCCAGGCCAGCACAGGGACACCATCACTGTTGGGACTGGCATTGGATGGAGGCTGGGGATGAACAAAGCTCTGCGTCGCTCCCATCTATCCGGGGCTTCGTGCCAAGTAAATCCAAAGGGCACGGACATACAAGGCACAGGCATATTGGAGCCAGTCTCAAATGAAAGTCTGTGTTGTGTCCCTCAGTTTGGCTTTCGGGGTTTTTGGCTCGCTTGCCCTTCACATGCAGAGTTTTCCCTTTCATACAGTAAATTCACAAAAGCCCACACCCACAGGGACACAGAAAGCATTTCACCTCAGAAGCTGAAATTTTAGCACGTGACACGGTGCAGCTTCCCAAGCCAGCAGAGCAGAAACAAATCCATGCTGCTTCCACTCCTGCAGGCTTGCTGGGACCAGCTGAGGGAAGAACTTGGCCCTCTCTGCCCCAGCTGGACACTATAATCCCACCCAAGTCAGGACTACACTGAAATACAAATGGATTTTAAGAGGGGAGCTACTGAGCTTTCTGCAGCTCAGGCATCCTTTAAGCATCACCTTGTCCCTGACTATCCTGGCGCACCAAACTGCAAATGCTCCCCAATTTTTTTCTCTCTTGCTGCCAACTGATAAATCCACTTCTACACCCTCTGTCCAGCTGCTGCTTCACACAGGAGGCACAGTGTTATAATATGCTCAGCTTGATATTTCTTCCAGCCCCAAAACAAAGCTTAATCAGGCAGTGAAAGCAGTGGTGAAGACGAAGGATTCTGGGGATGGTTTTCCTTCTGGGTTGCTGCTTTTTGACACGTCCCCTGGTCCAGCAATAACACATTCTCCACTTTGCATTAAAAAATACGTTAGCATGGAGGGTTTTTTTTGTTGCCAGCCAAAGGGAAGGGCAGCACCAGGAATCCTGAAGGGAGGAAGGACAGGAGGCAGCCAGGAGTCCTGAGGCAGGGATGGCCACAAGCTCCTGTGCCACGGCGGATGGAGAGGAGCCAGAATTCACCTCATTTACTACAGTCTCTGTTTATTATTATCACTGAACCTCTTTTGTAATTCAACAGCACTAATTGACTCAGATCACCAGAGCTCAGGGGAACAAGCAGCCGTGGTGAGCAACGGCTGGAAAGCAACACCCGCTCGGAGTCTGCCGGGATGCCGAGTGGTAACACCAGGACAGGCCCACAGCTGGGCAGGAGTGAGACCTACACAGTGCTGGGCAGCTCAGCTCAACTTCTACTGCCCCACAGACAGACACATCAAACCCCAAAATCAGTTCCAAACAGTCATCTGGCTACGTAAATCCATCACGGTGTGATCCCGCCAGGAGAACACGTGTCCAGGTATCATCCTGGTGACCCGTCAGCTGTAAACGACCCAGGATATTTTGGAAGGGAAAACAATTTGCTTCCCCCATTTACTTCTTTCTCCTGCTCTTGACCCCGCGAGCGTGCGAACGTTTTCCCCGCGCCTCCGCCGCGGAAGAGACTCTCATCAAGGAGGAGTAAATCACAATAACAGGGAAATAAACCTTCCCCCGAAATGATTCCTGGTTATTTATTTATTTATTTATCCGCCTTTCGCTCCGGTCTACGCAAAAGTGCATAAATTGTGGTGGTGGCTGCTGGGTGATGAGCAGCCCAGGCTCTGGCAGAGCATCCCTGCTCCCTTCCCTGCTCCCTGCTCCGGTCGCGGGACGCGCCGACGCCGTTTCCCTTTAAATCTAACTCAGGTAATGAAAACGCACAAGAAAATAGTGCGGGTGCATCTGGGAGCAGTAGAAAACAGTTAGATCTTCATAGAGCCATAAAGAAGTAAACAGTAGGCTGCTATGAAGATCTATGGGACCCCGCAGTGCCATTGTCTTCAAAAGGAATTAAAAACAAATTGCTGAGGGCCAGCACATAATTTAGAGACTCACGGCAATTTTATGACTTGCTAATGTTCCTAATTACATGCCCGTGAAAGGCTTAATTAATTGGGGGATGTAGCAAAAAGTGGAGCCTGTGTTTGTTATCATGGTTCCACTGCATTGATTTTAGTGCCTATGGAGAATTTAGGGCCTCTTTATTTGCACAAAGAAAATGCAAGTCTCTCGAAAAAATGCACATTAAGATCAACCCCTCGCTGCTATCTAATATACTTTCCTCTACTTAACCAAAGTGCTTGTAATCATATTTTGTAAATGTTGGTGCCGTTAATTGCATTGTGAGAGAAAATAGGTTCCGCTCGGCTGGTTGTGGAGAATTTTATAAAGTTCTTTTCCTGCTCCCAATTCTGAGGACTTGGAGAGAAACTCATCAGAAGTTGCTGGGGTGGGCAGGGAGCAGAGCTGCTCTGCTGCTCCCCGTGTGCCAGGAGGGTCAGTGGGCACTGGGGCATCTCCTGAAGCGGGGCTGAGGTTTTACCTGTGCCCTTCCAGCCTGGGCACCTGGGGAGCTCTGGCACAAGGAAAAACTTCTGAACCACCCAAGATGTGAGTGTGGCTGAACGTGAGCCCACGAGCACAGGCTGTGCTTAGGGCCTGCTGCTCCCAGGGGGTTTATGAGTGGTGAGGAACCATTTCACAGGCACTAGAGTGGGATGAGAATACTCACAGAGGAACCCCCAGAGCAGCACGTGCTGCCAAATCACCACCTGCATGCTGGGCATCCCTACCTGGGCATCCCCATGAGCCCTGACCCACAGTCTCTTTCTCAAAGGAAAACAGGACAAGTAAAGTTTAGTGTTTCTGCTAAGTTGTTTGAATTCAAATTTCAATTACATTAAACATCACGAACAACAAAGGTTATTTTTATCTCTAAAATCCCTCCACAAAAGGAAACGTAGCGACACCGGGTCCAGAGGAGCTGCCAGTCTGTCCACACAGCAAAGGAAAACACGCCCAGAGGAAAGGGAGGAGAGGAGCAGTGCCTGAGCTGTGAGGGCCCACCCAGCCATTGGCCACCCCAGTTCTCCTGGGGAGCCACCAAAACACCAGAAGCAAACGAGGAGAGACAACTCCAGCTCTAACATCCTCCAAGGGTGGGCAGGGGGCACGGGGAAGGTCGGCCAAAGAAATTTGGAACAGCAGTTTTGGTCGGGACAACACTCCTCAGCAATCAATAACTAAATTTGCAGGGGTGCAGCCTGGGCAGCCCCTTGCTGCTTCCTCCTCCCTGCACCTGCATTTTCCTTGCAGCAACGCTGCAACGAGGAGGAGAAGGGAAAAAAAAAGAAGGCAAAGCCAAGTTCGTCTGCTGCTCTTGAGAAAAGCAGACGTCTCTCGAAATATAGTTGGTGCTTTGACGATAAGACCTTTGACAGAAACATGAATGACATGAATACTTTGATCTCTAGTCTCAGAAGCTTCAACAGCAATTATGAGTCAAGAGGGGTGAATATGGGCAGCAGCTAAAGCAATGCCCTGGAGGGTGCTGATGCAGTAATTAGAGAAAAAAAACACGGAGCATCTCTGCCTGCACCGCGCCGGCGAACCAGGGAGGAGGTGGGCCAGGGGGAAAGCTCCAGGAAAAAAACAACTCTTATTCTTCTGAGAGACATAAAATCGACAAGACTTTATACATTTCAAAGCAAAGATCTTCAAAGACAGGTAAAATGCTAATTCTGCTAATGTAGGTTTTTATGTATATGCTCTGAAAAGGTAAAGCAAATTAATCACCAGCTTTACCCCCTAATATATATCTGTGTTACAAATATATTACAGCATGTCAGATCTGAGGAGATATATCTGAACAGCGGTGGTTAAAAGAGCATTTCCCTTTTCATGCTCTAATACAGTTATTTTGATCTTTCAGTCTTCATATTTTTTGTTCTCATCAAAGGAATGATGGTGCCAGAGATTAGGGATGTTATTTATTTCCCTCTCACTGTCCTACCCATGTTAATCACTTGTAGTGTCAACAGCTGCAGCAGCAGCAGTGCCGGCAGTGCCCGTGCGAGGCCACGCTGCCTGTGCTGCCTGCACCCTGCTGCCTGCACTCTCCCACCCACCCAGCACCAGCATCCCTCAGGATCACCTCCAAAAAAACCCCTGACCTTTAAAATGATGGAAATGCTATGGAAATGGAGGGCAGGGAGAGAGCAGAGGGATGGCATCAGGGAGGCACAGCCCTATCCCAGGCAGCAGCGGCGCCCGGCTCAGCCTTCTGCATCCCTGAGGTGGTTGTGGAACCCAACAGGAGCAGGAATCACTGATGGTTTGGCAGAGTGGTTTTAGGCACCACCAGAAATCCCTGGTCCAAACTACACACAGCTTGGAGACCAGGGAGGTGGAGAGGACAAAGAGGGAAGGAGGCAGAGGGACAGGAGATCACATCACACCACCCAGTCCACCCAGTGCCACCCTGGCTGGTCAACCAGCACCAGGTGGTTTGGGCACAGGGTGACTTGGGCAGTGTCCCTTCACCCCTGGCTAAAAGGCTGCTTTGTCCCCGAAGGCTTTAGCTCTCAGGTAGCAGGTCCATGTGGATCTTGCCCCTGGAGTCTGGGCTGTGGCTGTGCCCCAGGCTGGGCAGAGCTGCCTGCTGACCCTCTGCAGAGCACAGTAACTCCAGCAGCTCCATCCAAACTCTGCTTTGAAGGACTGTGTGAGACGCCAGAGTTTAAAGACCAAGTGCAATAGCTGCTGGCCACTCCTGCAGGCAACTGGCTGGGATGAATGGATGAATTTGTTTAGAGTGGAAGCTGGTGATAAGCAGGTATCTCCATAATTATTTGCAGAGATTAACGGAGCAGGTGCACTTCGGGCATAACTAATCCTTGAGAGACAAGGAGCAGGAAGAGACTGCAGGAGCTAATGTCTTTGAAATAGGTTAAACCAGTGACATTGCCCACCATCAGCATTGTGTTCCTTGCCTTTAAAATGCTGACACTTACAGGTTTGATGGTAACTAGACTGCATAGGGGCACCTTTGCTTTCACATCAGATCTGCTGACATGAACAAGAGTCGATTCAGATGGGCATCCAAACATTAAAGTCCTTCCCTATTTCCATAAAATGATTGGCAGGATGCCTACTGCTAGCGGCTGGTAGCGCTGCCGATAAATGGCATCTTGATAAAAACTTTGGGCTGTTTTAAGGGGAAAAAAAAAAAAAAGGCATGCTCTTATTCTAATTCACTCAGCTTCTGACAGGTGAGATGTCTCGTCTCTCAAAATTAGACCCTGGTATCTTTGCTGTGTGTACACAGAGGAAACAGCCTCCAGGGGCTGGGGCAGGAGCAGGGTGTGCCCCGTGCTCCTCCCTCCTCCTGGGCAGGCAGCCGACCCCACGGTGGGGCATCTCCCCCTTCCCTGGCACTGCAAACGTGCAGCTGGGTACTCAGCAGAAAGTGCCTAAAATACGGCAAAGGTTATCCCCAGGAAAAGAAAAAGGGCTTTTCCTCTCCAGGTCCTGAACAACTGAAGCTTTCCAAGGAGTCCCGCAGGCAAAATCTCGCTGGAGCAGCTGAAATCCGGGGTCATTCCTAAGACACAGGGACCCAAACCACAGAACCAGTTCCTTCCTGCAACTTAAAAGTTCACCTCGCTCTGCCTCTGCAATATCATGGACTTCGTTTTCTCACGCAGAAGTCATCTAATTACACTGTGAAGCACTGAAGGGTAACACAGAGGGGTCCAGAAACATTCCCTGCCTGCACAAGGGTGACAACCAAGGACAAGAAACCTGCTACAGGCAGCAAAGCCTCAAAGAATCCTTGTTGCTGCTCGGAACAACCTGAGTTGGAACCAGCAGCAGAGCTCTCTTAAACCAACCTGTGATTTATGGAGCTGCTGCCCTCCCCTTCTCCTTCCTGCCTCCGTGCTGCCTCCAGATGTGCTGCCAGCTGTGGCAGCACCAGCACTGAGACTGAATTAACACATCCAACCACATGGACCCATCCCAGCAGCATTCCCACATCCTTCCCGCAGCAGCACCAGACCCCAGCCTGGCTCTGCATCCAGCAAAACCAGTGGTACCAGTTTGTAACCAAGCTCAGAGACACAGATCATCCAGAACACACCTCGACGCAGGCACTGAGACCCCCCCAGCTCCACGGCAGAGGACCAGGCCCCCAAAAGTCTCCAGGCAGCCCAAGGAGAGTGGGAACATGGTCTCCCTCCATCGCTGCTTCCCTGCTTGAACCTCCTCATGGTTCCTGGGCAGCCCCTCCGCCCCGAGGTTGGTTGTCCATAAGCACCACCATAACGAGCGCAATTAAGAGCAGTGACATCCCTACCTTGATTCCCGTCATGGTCCACTGGAAGCTTCTTGGAGAGCTGGGGCTTCAGCCCTGCGTGGCCATCATGTGATCTGACATCGTGGAGAATTTACTGGGGAAACAAAAAAAAAAAAAACCCCACAAGTGTGAAATGCGACTGTCGATAAAGTAATCCTCAGCAATCAGACAAAATTAATTGTGTGAACATCATTGATCAAACCCACTTAATACATCGGGTTTGTGGAAAGCTGGAATGTAATTTCATTACCAATCTGCTCCATCCTAATGAAATTTCTAATAACACTCTAATTTTGATTTCGGTTAAGGAGAGAATGATGGAAATTTTCTTTTGCTTCCCTTGTAAGGTTTTATTTTATTGGTTTTCTGCAATAGTAGGGATACTAATTTTTTTTTTAATTTGACATTTTATTAGCATGGGGTTTAATATAGCAACACAGATAAAAAACAAAATTACAAAACAGACAAACCTTACAGAAATAGAATTAATGCCAAACTTAAGGAGGCTAATTTTAAAGAAATTGATTTATTTTATAAGTGGTGATTTGGACTTTTTTTTTTTTTTAAGTTTTAGTTTATTTTTCTGACCCAAAGTGATTTAAATAATACCAGTTTGCAGTTCCTTTTATCTGGAGTTCTCAGAGAACAATGCTGGAGGAGTTCAGCCACATGGGAGAGGCACCAACATGCCTGTGTTTGTAATGGGTAGATTAGGGTGAGAAGACCCTGGTTCTACCCCATGTCAGGGGCAAGGCCCCTTTGGTTTGGACATAACCAAGATTTCACCCTTTGGGTCAAGTTTCAAAAGACACCATTCAGGCTTCCAGACTGGAGCAAAGAGGAGGGTTAGAGGTTAATCACGTCGGGAGTGACGGAGCATCAGGCAGGTAACTAAACGGAGGGGTTTGGGATTTGCAGGGGAGCCCCTGCGTGAGGTGCCCTGTGCACCAGGGTCCTGCCTGCACTACCTGGGACCCCCATCCAGAGGGGATTATAGCAGAGGAAAGCGCCAAAATTAAAGAGGAGGAGCAGCAGAAATCAAACTGATAGACCTAAGGATCCCAGCTGAGGGTGAGCATCCCCCTGTGCCCGCCGCATCCCTGGCTTCCAAGGGAGCAGGTGCTGCTGTACAGCAGTGGAGTGCCAGGAAAGAGGGGCAGCCAAGGCACAGATCCTCGGGCCACCCTGCTTTGTACCAGCTGAGGGTGCAGGCAGCACCCACTGAGGGGGGAGTTTGGGGCAGGACAAGTCCCCTGTCCACGCTCAGGGCTGCAGTCACTGCTGGAAGGATCGGATCCTCAGGGCTTCTCCAAACTGCATTTCACTGAGGGCAGGGGGAAAGCCTGGAAAAACCAACTGTTTCGTTTCTTTCTCTGCTCCCAAGCACTGAAGATGCTCAGTGTTGTCTGCAGCACGCACGGGAGGGCAAGCCCTGCTCTCAGAGCATCTGGGCACCGCTGATGCCTCGTCTGGCAGCGCAGCCAGCGAATGGAAATCACCTCTCCCCGGCCAGGAGCCACGTGTGGTGGGATGCACAGGGTGCACACTGGTGATTCACAGGCATCTGGGGCCTCTGGCTGACGGGGACGGGATGTGACGAGCAGACAAGGGAGCACGGAGCGTGCATTGCTTGCTGCAGGAAGGTGATGCTCTTTGACTACTGAACTGGGGCCTGTCTCTGGTATTTCCATTTTCAGCAATCTGATGTGTTTTGGTGATTTATTCATGACTGGTGTAGTGAAAAATTGGAAAAGGCTAGCGGGATAGCCATGGCCTGGAGATCCAGCATCTGATTGAGGCTACAACTGAATTACTGTCAGAGGCATCATGCAAGGTTTACTCCGGCGAGTGTGAAGTTGAATCTTTATATTAATAAGTGAACATGAACTATCAGGGAGACTGGCATATGTCTGCTGCCGGGCAGGTCTGCAAAGGAGCTGTCAGATCAAGAGGAGGCTCGAGCAGACAAATGGAGAAGCTCCAGTGCCCCCTTCATGCACTACAGAGGTGTCTGCGGGCGCTCACCGGAGCCGCGGAACGGGAGAATTTACTGAGGCACAAAGGCTCAAAGCTGCCTCGGCTCTGACATGCACTAAATCGCTGGGTGAAGGAAAGCAGACAGGGGAGACTTGGCTTTTGCTCCATTGCTTAAGCACAGGTGAAAATCCAGCTCCTTGTTCAGGCTCCACCACGAAAACACGGCGAAGGGCACAGGGGGCACATGGTAATACTGCATGTCAGGTCCCAGCCCCACCAGAAGCACCAGTCCCCAAGAACTGTAACTCAGAGAAGCACCTTTAACATCAAACAAACCCAGGAAGCCCAAACCTACAGCACACACTCTACAAAAAAGGTATTTTTTGCCCCATATCCAAAAAGCAAAAGGAAAACGCCCTGGTCAGTGCTGGTTGCACCTGTGGGGGTTGCCCTCCTCTGTGGCCTCAGGACTGGCCCCTTTCAGAGCTGCCCCACATTTATTTTCACAGCAAGGACAAGAAAACACTTTCCATCTTGGCTTCCAACCTGCTGGGTGTAAAAGGAGGGGAGGAAATGCCCCTTTCCACGAGGTTCCTCCCCCAAATCCGAACTTATGAGAAAATAAAATAAAGCAGCAAGTAATCCAAAGGGAGTAAAAAAATAAGAGGAAGCTAAATGCCACATTCCAGTAACATCCTGCCCAGTTGCTGCTCACACTTCTCACCCCCCAGCTCCTGACTACCCAGAGCTTGCTTTGGGCCCATCAGAAAACCTGCTGCCCTCCCTAACTAAAACCCCAGACCCCATGGGGGTACCTCGGGGTCTCAGACACCCAGGATGGATGGGACAGGGGTTTCTCCATCCCTGCTCCCTCTGGACTGCTGCTACCAAAGGTTCTCCTGGATGCCCTCAGGATTCGCAGGGAAACAGCCCCCAACAGGTGAATTTGGGCTGTGAACTCCACACCGTGGAGATCAGAATATAAAGCTGGGACCTGACTTTGCTCTTGATGTTTCAGCTTTGAATTTCTTGGCAACCAGACTGAACCTGTCCAAGGATTCATTCCAGGCCTCCTCTGAGCCAGGCTGTGTTTAGGTGAAGCTCAACCTCACAAGCACCTCCTGCTACCTCCGAGCAAAAATATTCCAGAGGAGGTGAGCCGAGGTTGACCATGGGTGGGCAGTGGTCATGCCCCAACCTTCTCCTGAGATGAGACTCCTCCTATTTTTGGTGGGTTATAATCCTTCCACTGCTTCCTCCTCAGTCCCACTGCACTTTGCTAATCATTAACGCCGTCGCTGTCCTTGGCGAGGGGCAGAAAAGGGACTTTTTCTCTTCCCAGAAAGGCAGGAGAGCAGATCTCCTAATAATTTATGGCTCCAACGAAGTTGCAGAGCAGCAACCAAGTATGCAGAAAGGTTGGGGTGAAAAATTATTTACAAAGTGAATGCCCTGAAGACACTTGTACTGGACAACAATTACGGCACCTTAATTAACTGAAATTTAGTTCACCCGTCGACTGAGGCATGTCCAGTGCTAAAGTTATGCCACTGCTGCTGTCTACGACTGGTTAATGAATATAAATCAGATGGTTTATAGTTAGTGAACATGTAATAGGCTTGCAATGAGTTGAATTCCAATGCAAAATGCCTGGGGATAGGAACATGCCATCCATAAAATATATATAAATAACAGATTTACATTTCTACAAGGAAAAAAACAAAGCCATCTTGGTATTCTCCCAGCTTGACAGACCTGTGCTCCAGTTCCCCGATGAGACCTGGGATCAATAAGGAGGAATTTAAGAGTCTGGTCGCCCAAGGTGCAGGGAATGAAAAGCCAAAACTCCTCCCTGCCCTCCACGTTTCCTTCCTGGCCACTGAGCCCTGGCCTGTGGGTTTGTCATGTGCCCGTTCAGAGCTGCCTGGGAGCAGTGCCCGAGGGGCAGGAGCTGAAGGTGACCCCTGAAGGTGCAGAGCACCTGGTGCTGCTGCCAGAGGCTGAGCAGAGGCAGCTGAGACCACCAGAGAGAGCAGTGCTGCCTTTGCTGGGCTCTGAATCAACACCCAGGGTCAGTGGGGGGAAGCAGGGCTGTGCTTTTCCCGTGGCTCCTTCTGGATGAACCTTAGCTGAGATCAGAAGAAAAAAGCAGACAGCTAAGGCTCCATCTCTAGAGATAATTCAGGTTAAAAAAAAAAAAACCACAACACCCTCCCCCTCCTTCTGCAGTCAGCCATGAGTGCAGGTTGCAAGCAAGCAAATCTCTGCAAGCCTCTTACTTGAAAAATAACCTCTATTTGGTGCCAGCTGTGTGCTGGGTAGGCCTGGCCAAAGAGCTCCTGCAGCTGGGTAAAGCTTTACCCACCCTTGGCAGCATCCAAGGTGTTGTTCCGAGTCAGGGCTGGGAGACTGTTCATATTTGGGGTGCACTGCAAAGGAGCCTCTCACCCCCCTCCTGGCAAATAAAGCTCCTTTGGGTTGCTCTGTGCTGGAGTGCACAGAGGACGAGGTCCCCCAAATCCCAAATTCCTGGGGAGTTGTTGGCCTGAAGTAGGAACAGCCATCAAAAAGAGACCCAGTGTCAAAAAACCCCTGTCTCAGCTCTTTACGTTTCCTTGCTGCAGAAGCAAGAAATTGTGGACTTTATTTATTGCCCAAATTAGGTACAAGAAAATTATTTTCTTAATGTGAGACTTGATGAATGTTCTCAACTCTCCACCCTGCTAGGAAGAGGGGGTTACAATGAAAATTATTTACAAAGCATGTGCTACCCTGCAGGGATATTTATTCAGGCAGGGGATGTTTCCGCAGATTTTGTTGACAAAGGCAAATCAAATTACATTTTTGTGAACATTACAACAAGCATCTTGATTTGCTATGGACATCAGCTGGCTCCTGACAAAGCCTGGGAAGCAGCTCCGGCCCAGCACCCTCCAGGCACCTACAAAGGTGGTCATTTTTGGGAACAGATGGATAAAACACTCTGCAAGCTGTTCGCGCGCTTCTAAATATCGATTTCGAGGTTTTATACCTTTGAAATGTGTATTAGTTGTTATAAGTATGACATTCAGAGGAAAGATGGTTAATGGCTGCAGGAGCAAGGCGAGCTCTCAAGAGACCCTGCAGGACCCCCAGGTGGGGTCACAGCTCACAGGCAAGGGCAGGACTGGAGCTTGTCCCTACAGGGCTCAGCTGAGCCTGCACCAAACCCACACACCAGAACCTGCAGCCCCTGCACTCTCAGGAAAGAAAGGCTGCTGCATGACCAGGGCTAGGATTTTTCCCAAGGATTACACTACCTACATATGGCATCACAACACAGCTTTTCCCCCCTCCTCTTTGCATTAAACCTCTTTCCTCCCCATATACGTGGAAACCTGCCGTGTGTTTTTACAGCAGTGTGACTGCAGATGGCATTGGCAAGTGCCACCTTCGAGGGGACCTCGGAGCTGGGAATACGAAGGGCACGGGAAGGTCAAGGTGTCAGCAAGAAACAGCAGGTAAAAAACATTGAACTCAGTCATAAACATCTATTTTCCACCCTCTGCAGTGCAGCTGTTGGATCAACACATACACACATTGGGCAAACTGGTGTTACCTGTATGACACGAGTGCATTCCTAAGAACAGGATATATACACTCAGCTTCCCAAGGGGAAAACATGGATATTGAGGGTTCTTCCCTGCAGCAGAGAAAGGCATGGCACGAAGCTGCAACTAGGAGCCCACAGTGGGCAAATTCATAGGAGAAATGGAGGTGAGATCATGAGCAGGGTGATCACCAAATCTCTGAAAAACACACCACGGGAAGGATGGATCCCATCTCTGCCTGTCTCTTATTGGGGCTGAGGTTGCCCACCTAACACAAGTCCGGGGGTACAACATAGGCTACTGGTCTCAAAATCCAACATAGTTACATAAACTCTGTGATACATAAAGCCAGATTAGATAAAGCTCTCAGGATTGAAAAATCCAAGTATTTTGTGCCATGCTGCAGTGTGGGTGTTTCTGGCTGGTGAAACTCAGGGGCTCATCGTTAGCCTGGGGTCTGACAACTCTGTCCACAACTGCCAGGTTGGGAATGGTTTGGGAAGCACACAAAAACCCCCTTGGACTTACAACGTGGATTCTCATAGCGGGAAGAAATGGTTGAGAGCTCCTTGCTAACAGGAAAATCACTTCAGTGCAACATCGTTGATCCCCTCTGATTAAACCTGTGGGTCTTAAACTTGGTCTTCAATCAGGTCTCTGAGAAGTCCCAACAGATTACAACATCCCTGTGCTTAGCCATCATAATGACTTGCAAGTGATTAGCTTAACCAGCATTTCACCCAATTCAATTTCCATGGATGGCCTATACGTACCAAGAAAGACGTTCACATTAATTTTTACATAATTAAATCAGGAATGACCCCGGTGCCAATGAAATAAAACCTTGATTCTTCCTGGGCTTCAGTGCACTCGTCTCAGCTTTAACCCTCAGAACACAAGACTGACTTGGCTGGAAGGGATAGATGTGGCTCTGGATGTTCTTCCATGCCTCTTCCAGCCCCTTTGCCATTCCCAGACTGACTGACCCCAATATCACCCATCCTGCTCCCAGTTCCCAATCACAGCACCAGAAAACCCCCTTGCATGGACAGTCCTGCACCTCACTTCAACTTTTAGAGGGTGACACATGAATTTTCTAAAAAAAAGCCTAAATGAGGAGCACAGCAACTCAACAAGCCTCTGATGAGCGATGGCCCAACTCCATGATTTCCAAGGAGCACCTGCCCTCGTTCCCATCCACTGCCACGAGCCACAATTTGTTTCTGAGTCCATCACAAGCTGCGGCAGGTCCTGAACACTTGGAAAACCAAGGGGGCAACACGAGGGTGGAGATCAGGTCTTCCTGCAGGTGCCCTCCCAGAAGAAGACCTCCCTTCCTTGGCAGCCCATCCCAACAGCCCCAGAGACTCCCCCAGCCCTGCTTCCTGCTCCTGCCGCTCCGTGCCCGGGGTCCTGACCACTCACTGGGATGTGAGGTTGGACTCTGCAAGTTAACGAGGATAATTACCATGTGTTTCATTAAACAACCCCCCTTTGGAGGCGGCAGCGATTACTCACTTCTACTGTAATTTTAATTGGTGGGCAAACATGATCTTTGCAGAGACAAAGCCTCATTCTTCTCTCTCTTGTAACAGTTTAAATCAATACTAACCCGCGGCTGCTTGGAAATATTTAATGAAAACTGTTTTGACAGAAAATTGGATTCTTGATGAGACAAAAATATTTGTTTTCAAGGCAAAAAGTTTTGCTTCGTTGAGAAGCCAAAACTTTTTCAATTTCAACTGGAAGGTCAAATTGCACAATGCAGCCCTCACCCTCGTTCAGCCTGTGCTGCTGATATCCTGGATAAATGGAGGGTGTGCAGCAACCACAGGGATGAGATCTCATCCCAGGCTCTTAGGGCTGGAGCCAGGAGCCCTGTGGCACCCATGCAGGAGACAACAATCACAACCTTCATGGTGTGACTTATCCTGCTGTGACAAACACAGGGGACCAAGGGCACGTGGCAGGTCCCAGAAGGAGGAGCAGGAGTTGGTGCAATGGCCTGAAGTGAGCACACACATCACAGCAAACAGCCCGGGGGGTTTTGCCTTGTGCGTTCACCTTGAGGTGAAATTAGTGATGGCAAAAAAACACCTTACTCAGGTCTTGGCTAATGATTATCCCATTAAAGAATCAGCTGACATCATATCATTTGGTGGTTTTATAAACCTCAGTGACAACAAGACTGATGAGACCCAAAGCCCCGACAGCTCGGTCTGCCCAGAGAGGAGGAAGGTGCAAGGATTTGCTGTTTTACCGGATCGGGAATTTCACTGAAAAAACACAATCAAATAATGCTCAGGAAGGCGGGTAACCTCTGCCTGTCCCCAGAAACACACGGGCACTCACACCCAGCCCTCCCACTCTCCTGGCACACTTCCATCAAGCCTAGAAAATGCAACTAGAGCAACTCACAGCGAGCGGCTGGGCTCACCCGCTCCCCACACCTCGGCAGGGTTGCAGGGTTGCAGCAGCCGTGGGGGAACTCTCCCCGCTGCTGAGCCCCCCTGGAAGGACCCAGAGCCCCCCACTGAACACCTTTGCTCAGTGACCCCCAGACCACCACCCCTGAGGAGTGCTGAGCTTGGACTCTGTGAGCAGCAGCACCAGATCACACCCCGGCTCAGCCTCCGCCAATTAGGGACAAGGTGAGGTCAACCCAAAAAGTCACTCACACGGCGAGAGTGTCTGGTACAATTAGCCCATTTAACTAAAAAGGAAAAAAAAAAAAAGAATTCTGTATGCTGCAGTTCCTCTCCTTTCCCACATCCCTGCACTGAAGACATTGTTGCTGGCAGGACAAAACATAACCTCAAAGGACATTCACTGCGCTTGTGATGCTCAGAGATATTTGGGGGGCACACAGGGCCTGCCTTGCTCATCTTAAACACTCCCATGAGCAATAGCCAGCATGTGGCTTCCACTATGGTTTATGAATACACACACATATATATATATATACACATTATTTAATTATTTTTTTTACAACTGTGCCAAAAAAAATTAGCCAAATAAAATAAAGCCTTGGCCTAAGGCACTGCTGTATCCTGGCATTCCATATTATGCATTTTAGAAGGGGGAAAAAAAAAAAGAAAAAAAAAAAAGAGCTTGCTTTTCCCCCCCTTGCCTGGGTGTCATGAGCAAGAAATGAGCAGCTGACCTGAGTTTGAATTTAGAGTGTTCATTAATAGGATATTATGCCATATGCTCAGCACACTGTCTTTTTTTTTTAATGCAGCCGCCAATTTGAGAGAATTTCTAATTAGTAATGGTATAATGAGAGTATTCAGAGGCTAATGTGGTGGGTGGGGAAGCGAAATAGATCGCTTGGTGTGGACTGGAAATATTTCTGTTCGAATTCCTGGTGAAATAATGACCCGCCGTAAAAGGCTGCGATCTTTGACAAATGAAGGACGCTCGGGGAGGTTACATTAACTGCGGAGGGAGCATTTATCAGAGCGGGGGGAAAGGTGAGACAATTTGGGCAGGCCGAGCTTAACGCAGGGAATGGCTGGGAAGGAAAAACATTGGAGCTGGGGCTGGGCTGCAGCACAAAGGAGGCCCCGGGCGGGAGAGCCCCTGGAGGGAGGAGATGCCCGGCTGGGCGCTGGGAGGGGCTGCAATGCCAGGAGCCTCTTCCCGAACTCCCAGGGGCCTTTGACCCTCTCTGCCACACGAAAAACACAGCAGGATACAGCAGTGGGACATATTCAGGAGCAGCAACACCAGCAGCTGCCCAGAGACTGCTCTGTTGGAGTCTGAGCCAGGGGTGTGTGGAGGGTGATGGAGTCGGGGACCGGGGAGGTGTCCAGGCTGCCCAAAGTGCCTCTGCAAAGTGCTTTTGCTGAGTATTTGGGGGTCACATCATTTACTGTCAACTCTTACAGAAAATTAGGGTTAACAAGGCATAGATACAGGTGGGTGTTTTCTGGGAATTTGGTGGTATAAAGCGTTCAATGTATTTTGAATAAAATAAAGCTTTGGATTTTGGGAGCTGGCGGAGAGCAGTGTCTGAGGCTGGCACGTGCTTTACCCTCCCCTGTAGGGTATGGGCAGGAGATAAATCTACATAAACCATGGCACAGGTCCAGAAGAGTCCATCCTAAAATCTCAGAGCACATTTCGTTTCAAACTAAGTAAGAATTTTTTCTCCCAGCCCATCTCGTGGTGTGGGGAGCGTGATTTTTACAGAAGAGAAAAGGGACAGACTTTCCGTGGTTTGCAAAAAGTCAGGCTGCAAGACAGAAAAATGCTCCTTCCCATATTAAAGAAACATAGAACTTATAAGTTGTAAAGAAAATTGGAAAATAAAAGATCTTCCCGGGAGAAAAGGAGTTTGATCTGGGGTGGATACAGGATTGGGCTGTCCAGTCTAACAGCACAAACCCATTCCTTTGGATTCAGAGGGAAATTCCCAACAGCGACAGGGAAAATGTGAGTGTTATAAGTTTAAAAAAAAAATAAAAATAACGAAATTATTGTCTTTCTCCCACATCCCAGCCAGCACTAAGTCACTTCTCAGGGAATACACCCCATGCTGCAGAGGACAGCATTCCCAGCCTCTGGAACGCCGTGGCTCCTGCCCGCAGCCTCTGCGCGAACACATGCAGATTCCTTCAAATGAGCCATCATTAATTTGCCTTTTGATTGGACCAATTAGATCTTTAACACTGTAGGAAATAATTTTTTACTAACGATTAAGCCGCAGACCAGGGGTTTTCCTCTCCTGTGGAAGGGTTTTACTGCGTTACCACCTCACCTCCAAGGAGGCCACTAAAGTTCTACGACCGCGGGGTCTCCCCGGGGCTTCTCTTCCCTGTTGTGACACACACGGATTTTAGAGAAACAGATGCCACGGGAACGAAGCAGCCTGAGATGGGTGGTAAATCACAGAATCCCAGAATGGTTTGGGTTGGAAGAGACCTTAAAGCTCATCCAGTTCCACTCATCCTGCCCTTGGACGCTTCCAGGGATGGGACAGCCACAGTTTCTCTGGGCAACCTGTGCCAGGGTCTCTCCACCCTCACAGGGAAGAGTTCCTTCCCAATATTCTGTCTAAGCCTGCTCTCTTTCAGCTTAAAGCCATTCCCTCTTTCCTGATGGGGGATTGGAACCAAGCCCCAGACCAGGCTGGGTGTGCAGGGACCGGCCAAGCCGCCCCACGCTCCGGGATTGTGTAAACCCTGCTCGGAAAATTAAATATTCATAATGCTCATATTAGATTCTGGAGCGCCTTTTAGGAAGAAATAAATGAGATTTGCTTTAAAAGAAGGAAAAAGGCACAGGGGCCATGTAGAACCAAGCCACAGCTTCATAAATAATGTGTTTTTGTGCCAACACTCAACAATTAAAAGGCTTAAGATTCGTTTGGGGGAATGAATCAAGCTTAAAATTCATTCTCCAACCCTCTTCCACGTGCACAGGAAAATTAATGCATTCACCAAATATATTTTTAGAAGGGATTTATTCCTTGCTCTCATGCCATCCTTATTTTCCAGAGTAATAGATGTGAGTGGTGGAGTGTAAGCAAGGTTTTTTCCCCTTTTTTAAAGTAAATCTCCATCTTGTTGACAGTCGTGCCCAAATCTGTCAGGGCTGAAGGCTCTGCATCGTCCAGCTTGTCTCTATCCTGAGCTGTCCTCTCTCTCCCTGTGCCTGGGAAGTGAGCAGGGACAAAGGCACGGTGCAAACAGTGGCACCAGGACAGGCTGGCACCTCCTTTTCCCACCTATCCCAACATTCCCAACCCTGGGCAAGGGAGAGGATGGAAGGGGCACAGGCCATGCTGGTTACTGGGAGGTAACAGCCTCCCTCTGCCCCACTGCTCCCACCCCCTCAACCCCACATCCCACCAGGAACATCCCCCCCAGCTCATTTCACAGCCCATTAGCCAGAAATAAATATTAATATAATACGATATTATTCTGATGAAAGTGAAAAATGTGACTATAATAAGGCTATCGTGTTCTACTTGGATTAATATGCCTGTTAATTAGCAGCAGTTCCTGTGGCCCTGCAGCCCAGCAGGTGGCCCATGGTGAGCAGCACTCAGTGCTCACCTTCTGCAGCTTCCTGAGCCTCAAACCTCCCAGCTACCCTGGGCAATTCCGCCCCAAAAGTGTTGAACACCCAAATTTCAGAGGTTGAGATGGTATTTTTCATTCTACAGCCCGAGTGGTTGCAGGGAAGAGCCTGCCAAATGTCTGGGTTTGCAAAAAAAAAACCCAAACCAAAAAAACAAACAAACAAAAAACCACCAAAACAAACAAACAAAAACAACAAAAAACCCACCACCCTAAACAACCAACTCAATGCCTGCTATCAAACTCAAAATGGAACTTCCTACTTAATTTAAAAACATCTGTAATGTTAAAGGTGAAAAAACCCTTGGCAAATTTGGTCCAAAATTGAAATTTCAAAACAAAAAAACTCAAAAATTCCACTTTCAAGTTGCCAAAGGGAAACCTTAATTTCCTACCGCCAAAAAATTAATCTCTGATTTTTTTTCTCCCTGAAAGCACTATCCTAACCCGGCCTGAACTTCAAAAGGGGTTCTGTCATCCCCAAATCACATTTTTGTGACCAATATATGCATCCAAAGAACTCCCTTTCCCAAAACACACTCCAGTTGATGCCTATACTGCATCCCACAGCCACCCTGGGAAGTGCTGGAACTCTCTGGAGCCACTGGAGCAGGGCATTCCTGGGAGGTTTGCAGGGAGCACGGCCACTGGGGAGCTGCAGGAAGGCCCTGGTGTGATAAAAATAACCCTCACCACAAGGAACCAGCCTGACAGGGACACTCCCTGCTCCGTGCTGGGGACCCAAAGTGTCTTCTGCAGGTGGCCCCACGTCACACGGGGATCACCCAAACCAGCCCCAGCCCACCTTGGCTGCACGATTTTGCCAAAATATCCCTCTCCCCCTCCCTGCACCGTTTCATTAAACTTCCCACCCCAGCTTTGCAAATTTTCCATGTCTGTTCCACCCTGACACACAAATTCCCACGAAACCACTGCTCAGGGAGCTCCTGCTCCTTCCCGGCACGTGCTACGTCCTCCTGGGAGGTGGAACGGATAAAGCTGACACCTCTGAGGAGGTCTGAGGATGAAAAATGTTATAGATGTGACAAATATGTGTCAGCACAGCCCCGGGGCTGGCAGCTGCCGTGCCCTGTCCCGAGCCACCCACGCCGTGTTCGCCGGGAGACGGGGCTGGGAAGAGCCTCATATCCCAGGGAAACGCCGCAGCTCCTGCCAGGGCTCCTCTCCCTTTAAAATGTTATTTGAGAAGTTTTGCCAGCTTTACTTTTGCACAGCCTGGTGCTGTTCATTTTAGGTTTGCTAGAAATGTTCTCCAGCTGAATACTGAGTGAAATAAATTCAAATCCTACTCTGCAAATGACACTGCACATAAATATTCAGTAAATTAGCAGCACACTTTTATAGATTTATCAGTCATTGCTGGCACAGAATGACAGGCAATGTTGTAGCTGAAATATTAATGCTGACAAATTAATGATTTCTGAGTAAATGATGTCATTTTTGCACCGTTTCATTAAAATTTACTCACTTTCAATATCAGCTTCATTTCTACGCCAAAAAAAAATTAAAATCATTTTCATTCTCTCTCTCTTTTCTCTTTCCCTCTAGGAGCCTTTTTTTGAACCCAAAGGGCATAAATTTCCTACACCCACAAGGAAGAAGAGGGGCTGAAGTTTGAGGGGAGGGCAGGAAGTGGAGCCCTGTGCTGCTCCAGTCCCACCCTGCTCCAGCCAAGTGCTCCCTACCTGGAGCCCCAACAGGACCCTATGGAATAATCCCCTGCCTTTGCCAGGACCCACTTGCTGCCTCATTCATCCTGGAGCCTTCCCACCCCCCAGGCCTGAGGTGAGGAGCTGCAGAGGTGAAGAGGGGAAGGTCAGGGTGACCCCCCAGCCAACCCTACGCACACCGAGAGGTCAGTGGATGGAGCAAAGGCTCTCCCAAAAGGCAGGGAAGCTTTCCCAAAAGGCAGGGAAGCTCTCCCATGTGTTCCCCAAAGCAAAGGGGTGGGCACCTGTGGAGTTCACAGCAGTTTTGAGAAGAGAAAGCTTTTCTCACCCACAGGGAATCTCCTCCCCAGAGCCTTTGCCACCCTCTGCTATCTTTAATATGCCACATTGGGTATTCCTGGCAAATTACCCCATCAAAATTTTTCCTGCCCTGTCTGTCATCCTGGACAGGGCTGGTGACATCTCTGACAGGTGACTGACAAAGACAGTTGTAGTGGATAAAAAAAAAGGGGGGAGGGGGGGAGAGGAAAAGGAAAAAAAAAAAAAAAGTCAGAAAGAGAGCAAGAGAAAAAGAGCCCAGAGAAGGTTTTACCCAGGGTTCCCTGGGCTGAGCTATATCAGTCAATCTCCGGGCTAATTCGTGTCAGTACTTGTTTCCTATCTCCTTGAGTCTCCAGCGGAAGGTTGATAAAATTGAAGTGGAAATGAAGTTGGATGCACAGGAGGATACATACAACAATAGCCTGGTGAAATGGGTTTGTATCCCTGATACACTCTTTGGAGCATCAGGATTCGTGGTGACCTTGACAGTGTCCTTGGGAGGATAAAATAAAATAAAAGGGAGAATTTCCACCCACCAGAAGAAATTTAAGCAACATTTACCACGTCGGCTCCGTGGCGTGAAGGAGCGACGCTGGCTCCCAGCGTCGCGTACCCGGATTATTTATCCAGTGGGAATTTGTGTTTGCACAAGTACTTCCCCAGCTATCTGTCTAAAATGCAAAGAGAGAGCCTGGTTAGAGCTCTGTGCGATGCCATTTCTTGCAAGAAAGTCTCTGTTGCCTCAGCCAGTTGTTGATGAACAGAAGAGAACTTGTGACAGTTCAAATAAAGTGCGGCTCGGAGCGTGTGTGCAGCGTGTTCCTCTCCAGGTGTCAGCACCACGTGAGCACAGCCTCTGAGAGAAACTCCACCAGGGCACTCGTGGCTAAATACAAGATGGATCTCTGTCTGCCAGCCCCCTCAAAATGAAAATATTGGGAATAACTGTGGTGATGGGGGTGGGAGAGGGGGAGAGAGCCCACAGAAGTGTTGAGAATGTGGGAAAAGAGGAGTTGCTATGAAGAGTAGATACCAACTAGGAATATTAAATCCCAAGAGGCAGCAAGTTTGCTTTAGGTGCTTTTTCTGTTCTTACAGATCCCATAGACCTTGGGTTCAGCACTGACACAAGAACATTCAGGGTGTGTGGCAGAGCACTGGTAAGAGCCTGCTCCGAGCTCTAGGGAGACATGACCAGGGGAGTTTTCCCTCTGGGACTGAGGCCATACAGCAACTCCAGTTTATTTTGACTGAAATGTTTCTTAATTCTAATTTGGTGGCACTGGTGGTGAGAACAAGGACACGTGTAGGGCCGATGCTGCCCCTCAATGCTGTCCATGCACCTGAGGAAAAACAGCTGGGATCAGCACCTCCCTCAGCAATCTCCTGCCTTTTGCAAAGACCTTCATGCAAGACAGATTTGAAGCAGCATGTTTAGGGCCCCGTGCCCGAGAAGAGGCTGTTCCCAGAACAGGTGCAGAAAACTGAACAAAATGGTTTAACAGCATCAAAACAAACAGATCTTGGGAATGCTCAGAGCGACATCAGCCTGGCCCTTAGTCATGGAGTGAAGGTGGAGTTAAGACTCTGTATTTACAAGAAATTAACCCAAACCTACAGTAACCCTCTGGAAGGGCAGGTAGCACCCTGGGGCGGGTGCACCCCGAGCCAGCAGCACCCAGTGCCCCAGGCTCCCTGGAGCTGGCTCATAAAAACCAGCTGGGTTTTTCCACCCCGGGAGCTGTGAGAAACTGATGACAACCTGTTTGACCGCTGACCTCTGAACTTGACCCCCTGCTAATACCTTCAGCTGCTGATTGTCATGGGTGGCTGGCAGAGCCCTTTGTCTTTTGCTGTTTTGGAGTCCAGACAGATAAATGATTTCTATTTGTCCTTTGGCGCAACGGAAGAGCTGATCGATATTATCCACGAATGATGTCAAGGATTTGTCGCCACAGCTTATGAATGACAAAACACTACCCAAAAAAACACCTTTTGGGGCAAAAGATTGAAAGCTGGAAAGGTTTATTGATTTTTGCTTTCTTAAATAGCAGCTCAAGCCACAAAAGAGAAAACGAAAAGCTTTGTGTGCTAAAATGCAGCAAAAAGCTTCCTCGAGAACAACGATTAGATCAGCTCTTGCATTTAAGTACTGTGTGCCTTGCCACAGTCAACTGCTCAATTTTGTCTGCTAAGCCCACTGCAATTTCCCCCCATTTTTCCTTATTTCAAAAGCAGTTGTATAGTGAAACACTCTGGAATAAAATGCATCTCTGCTCTTGGCCACCGGTCAGCGAGGAGAAGGCAACGCGTCTCCCATGGGGGCAGGCAGAGAGCTCAGGAGAGCAGAAGAAAAGCTTTTAGTTCCAAGGGCTGGAAAGGTGGGCTCAGGCCCCACCTCTGCCCTGTGCACCCCAGCACATCCCTGTGCTCCTCTCGGGGTGAGGGATGCTCTGGCTGCACAGCACTCATAGGGTCGTGGAATTGTTTGGGCTGGAAGGACCTTAAAGATCATCTCCTTCCAACCCCCTACCATAGGCAGGGACACCTTCCACTGGACCTTCCTTCCTAAACCCACCACGTGCATCAGAAGATCACAGCACAGGACATTTCCTAAGCAAACACCAATTTAAGAGAGAGCTGACAAAATGAAACGGGTCCCCTCAAACATCTCCCACGAGCCTGGTTTTGTGCCTCCTCTGGAAAAAGCAACATTTGGCTTCTCTAGAAAAGCTTGCAGTTAGGCCACACAAATGATGTTTAAAGGGGATCTAAAGGGGGAAAAAAACCTGGAGCACTTCTAAACCCCAAATGTTCGTGGAGATAAGGATCACTGGACTAATATGAATTACAAGGAAAGGGAAGAGCAGAGATGAGACGGTCTCAATCCAGCTCCCTGGAGCCAAGGAGGGTGTGTGGGCAGGTCTGGGTGGGAGCACAGCAAAGGGTGCTGAGCTCAGGGCACAGCCCCAGTGCAGGGTATCTTTTCCCACCAGACCTTTCTGTTCCCAAGCTTTACACTGCTCACCTTTCTGGCCAAAAAAAAAAAAGCTTCAAAACTCTGGGCCAGCCCTAGATGAAACCAGAGAGCTTCTCCCAGCTCCCACCCAGCCCCAGCCCTGCTGGAAGTTCAGTGAACCTTGCCCAGCCCTCAGGTTGTGATAAATGCCTGCTCGGGGTCAGAGGGTTTGGTTTTGGCGGCACAACTCCGGCTCCAGGCAGGGAATCACCTTGGTTTAAAAGGCTGGAGCTTCCCAGGGTGAGGGGAGGCTTCTCCTCCCAGCACGGCTGATCTGCACCAGTAACAAAACTCAGCAGATATCTTTCCCTGGGAACTTTGACCACTGAAATGAGACAGCCCTTGGAAGCACTTCTGCTGCGAGGACACGGGGAATATAAAAGCACAGAGAGTGAAAGGGACCTCACTCTCAGCTCTGAGCAAGTTTACCAAGCCAGTTTTGGAGGAACCGGGTGCTGTGTGACCTGTGCTCCTCCAAAAACCCCACACGAGCCCACTGAGGGGTCCAGGAGCACTCACCTCCTGGCTTGGAGGCCTGTCATGGCATTACAAACGATCCAAACCACTGAACGCTCTCTGGCCACGTCATTCCTCTTCCCCCCACTTTGAGCTTTTATTTTGATCTGCCGAGTGTGTCCCACCGCCGGTGCCGAAGGAAGTTCCCGAGACAATGTGCACTGTGTGTTGTGCTCGTGGCACTCAACCTCCTCATTTGTACTCCTCGGGTCGCTTGACAGCTCGTTTCCCTAAATTTACAGAGCTCACATTTCATGTATGTATTATTCATCATGAAAGAATCTAAATTCCTGCACAATATCCTGAATTGGGGGCATAAACTGATTTAAGCACCTGGCTGAGGGGCTGGGCGGCTCCAGCTCTGGGCTCTTCATCAGATCCTAGTGAAAAGGCACAGCCTGGCTTCTTCTTTCAGAATTGAAAATTAATCAAAAACGCCTTATATCTGAACCCAGCCCCCTAAAGAAAGGATCCGAGGATTTCTACTCATCCCTGGAAAACTTGGCATCACCTTTCCCCGCTTAGCGGCATTTTACACCCCGCTTGCGGCGGCGGAGATGCTTTCAAGAAAGTGTTTTCTAAGTAATAAAACGCCTCCAAGTGCGGGGATTAGACATAATCCAATTCCTTTATCAAACAAAGATGCCATCGTGGCCTCTGAAACACAAAGGGAGAAGTTCCCTCGCTGTTTTCCATCTCACAATTATATCACATAACACACTCGCCAGAGGCTCGGCCGGCGCCGCAGACACAGCGCCGCGACAGAATGAGAAATGGAGAGGGCTCGGCCTCCCCCGCCACCTGCTCACGCTTCTGCATAATCTGGGAGAGAGGGATTAATCCCTGCATTTTCCTTTTCCATCTGCATTGCATCAAAGGTAACCCCCCTGTCAATCCCGAGCCACAACCCACGTGTAGGAGCAGGAAGGGACCCTGCCCCGCCGCAGATTCCGCGGTGACGAGCGCGAGGCTTTCTTTAGGGGTCTGTTTTGTTTGATTCAATTTTTACACGTGGGTAAAATGTTTTGTGAAATTTCCACCGTGGGGCGTTGTAATTAAAACCAATGAACTCGATACAGGCAGGCGACTGTTGTAGGGCTGCCTTTGTGTGTGATTTGAATACCCGGCAGCGGTGCTTCGCTCTGCACTCGGCGTTTGTTTTTGGATGCCAAGCGCTTTCCAGAGGAGGTGCAGCTTGGAGGGGTCCTCATCAGTTGAGAAGTGCATCTGGTTAAATGATAAGGATGCTTCTTACCCCCCAAAAAGAAGGAAATAAAAAGGAATGGCAAAACAAGACAAGAAATAACTCCACCCCAAACTCTGTAGAACCTCCAGCTGTTCCTCGATACCCAGGAGCCATCACGTTCTTCCAACTGATCAACCTTCCCCTCCACTCCTGAGCAATCAGACTTAGGAATTGAATTTCTCGTGCAATAGAACCCTGGCATTCCAGCTGCAGGTTCAGAGGAGATTTCCCTGCAGAACTGGCTATTCCCCATGCACAAGAGTAATGAAATATCCCAGGAGCTGTGGTTTCAGCAGCTTGACCTCACCAGCTTGAAGGAGTTGGGTACTGGCCCAGGTGCAGAGTGGGGTTGGAAGCATTCCCACATTTCTGGAAGTGGAGCTGGCAAGAAGAGGAGCCTCATATCTGCCCCCCCTTCTCCAAGAACTCACTGCAAGTCCATGTAACAGACTGACTCCGAGTGTAGCTCTACAGCCAGAAAATCTTAGATCTGAATTTTACAATATCAGCCTCCATCCTATTGGACATCGATTTTTTTCCGCTAAGTCTCGGTGCAAATCCACAGATCAGCCCATGCACGACAGGAGAATTAGAAATAAAACTTAAATATTTTCATGATTCTTTTTCTGGACCCGGCAGCAAAACCTCAGCAAGTCACCAAAAATCTTCGAAGGAAACGCATTCCCTTGAATTTTGCTCCACCCTTTGGTAGTTAGGATTACATAAAGAAGCCATATAAGGGACTTGTATTACAGAGGAGGGTTGGTGGGAATCAAGGAGCACTGGGGAGCACCAAGCTTGTCCTTTTTCCACGTTGACCTATTACTCTGTCATTTTATCTGCCCAAGTCGGAGCCCAGGCACGGGACGACAGCCTGATGTGAATTAGTGCAAGGGCTATTCACCACCTGTTTGAACTGTCAAGTTATGTGGGAAAGCATATCAATTAACAGCCCTGATTATCTCATCAGACTTCCCATCTGACAAAACAGTCACCCCCTTTCCAGCCTAATCCCCCCGGAAAGCCCTGTCCGGGGCCGGGTGCGGGGCGGCGATGCCCGTGCCCTCCACTGTGTGCAGCCAAGGAGTTTCACCCTGCAGACAGCAGGTATTTGGGTTGGATTCCCAGGAGCCTCCTATGTTCCCTTATAGCTTAAAAAGCTGGGACACCGGCCAGGAAAAAGGACCTTCCGTGACCTGCTCTTAACCCCCGAGGAAAGTTACACAAACTCTTTCACGCTTCGCTGGGATCGCTGTGTAGGAGTTGGCCAAAACAATACTTTCCCTTGTGTTTGCCTACCTTATTAAATATCAATTAATATTTATGGAAGTTTATAAACAGTGCAGCTTTGGTTTCAAGGGTGCTTAGAAATCCGATCTCCTCCTCCTCCTCCTCTCCCTGCCCCCAGCAGCATTTCTCCTGCTCACTGCTGCATGGTGAGAGCTCCCTGGGGCTGGGGGGGGCTCCTGGGGCTCCCACCCCACTCTGTGCCCCAGCCCTCGCTGCCTGCAGCCCTTCAGGGCACCCCCAGACCTCCCATCCTGCTCATCCTCTTGCAAAAGTCCGAGGCCAAGTGAGACACGGCGGCACAGACAGGATCAGGCCTGATGGATTTATACCGAGTAATCTGTATTTATTGCAAGTCCATTCCCCCTCCCCCCCTTTTTTTTTCCCCCCTATTGACACACTACTTTGTTTTAAATTATGTTTAATTTAAAGGATTTTTCTGTACCCTTATTTCCCAGGAAGAGCCTTTCTAAAAGGCTCCCGCTGATTAATTGTCGCTGGGCTCCTGCCAAGTGTTGGAAGTTTTACATGTAAAGAGAAAATACGTCTCTCTCTCCACTCGCCCAGGCCTTTTCTATTTGGTACTTCAGACTATTTTACAAACATATGGCCTGTCATTCAAGCCAGAGAGCACCATCCTGCTGTCAATATTTCCCTCCCCATCACCAAGATTAACATCAGAGGCTCCGGTGGCGGGGGCTGGGGGTCTCGCCTCTCACCCCAGCACCACGCTGCTCCTTGCCATGCAGCAAACACACTCCCTGCAACAACCCAACGCCACTGAGAAATTGCTCCTGCTCCTGCTTTCACTTCTCTGCTTATTTTTTTACCAGATAAATCAGCATAGCACAGATGTTCATTGCCCCATTTTTCACAGTCCCTTTTTAAATTTACTCTTTATTATTTGTAGCAACTTGGAATGCTTGAAGTTTAACAATATTAAAAAACAAGGATTTTTTTTTTTTCTTTTTTTTTGCCTGCCCTTGGCTTACCCTTCACGTCAAGCTGAGCACTGCGGTTACTACAGTGGGGTGTGACACCACCATGGCAGAAGCTATAAAATATTACAGAGTTTGCTTTCCTTTTATTTTCCAAACACAGACCACAGCCAACACTGTCAGCAGCACAAGCTGACCTGCTGCACTCACAGCCAGGGGCACAGAGGGCGGGAGGCCGCAGGGATGGGCAGGGGGAGGCTGGGGATGGACACGAGCCCATCACAGCACCTTGGGCAACATTTTGCTGCTCTGTCCCCGAGCATCTTTGTGTGTGAGACATCACAGAATCATAGAATGCACCTTAAAGCTTATCTTGTTCCACCCCCCTGCTGTGGGCAGGGACACCTTCCACTAGCCCAGGTTGCTCTAAGCCCTGTCCAGCCTGGCCTTGGACACTTCCAGGGATGGGGCAGCCACAGCTTCTCTGGGCAGCCTGTGCCAGGGCCTCATCACCCTCACAGGGAAGAATTTCTTCCTAACATCTAATCTAACCCTGCCCTCTGCCAGATATAGCAACACCTCCCACACCTCGGGTGAGACACATCAAAAAGCACCGTCCCCTAATGCCATCTCCTCCCTGAGCACCCCCTGCACAGAACAGGCACCTCTGGGTGAGCTGCAAAGGCTGGTGGCAGCTCATCCCACCTCTCTGGGGAAGCTGGCTGGTCTCTTGACCACGGTGAGTGATGCCAAGGCACAGGAAAAGGAGGCAAAGGAAAGCAGCACCAGCCCCTGTGGCTTATCAGGAGGGCTATCGCAGGGACCATCTGAAGGCCATTAGATAAGAGGGTGTCAGGTTTAATACATCAGACAAACCTGTGTGCTTGGCCTGCCAGACCATGGAACCTGAGAGTTTAAGAAGAGAGGGGATTTAGGGCTGGATTCCTTTCTGGGCTTCCAAAAATAAACTTCTGCAAGCCCTCTTTCAAAAGCAACGCTCATTAGAGAGAACGGAGTTCAGGAAAATCTGCTACATTTTCAGGCACATGGAGGATAGTAAGGAATAGCAAAAATAAAACAAAACAACCCCTGCTAGCAAATAAACCCCTTAATCTCATGCCCTGTTGTTATTTCTCACTCCTTCTCTCCACACTCACCCCCCAAACCCATCTCCATTTAATGCAGAAAAGTCGCCGCGATGTTTTAATAGCTCGGATCGATGGCAACCCCCCCCTCCATCTTTCTGGGGTTTTTTTTTAACCTCCAAAATTATTTTAGGCAAGGCTGGGTTCATTTTACCCTTATTTATTTATTACTTAATCGGTAGAGAACCCTTGAGGCAAAATAGCCTCGTTTGCAAGAAAGATCAGGTGCCAGCAGCAGCAAAGGCAGAGCCACAAATCAGTATGCAAAGCAGCTCCCGGCCGCCACGGGAAGGATCTCCATGCAGCACATGTGTTATTTGCTTACATTACTTAACACAGTTTAACACGTCTTTCTAAACAGAACACTTGTTTATAAGAGCCCACAATATGGAAGGGCGAGGGAAGTTGTTCCCAAACCATGATAAAAAATTGCAAAAGGCGTTTGCTCGGGGAGAGCAACCCAAACAACGCTGAGCAATCAATGTTTGCCTCGTTAACACGTCCCATGGAAGGTGCCCTGCCTGCCCATTAAGTGTTGCTCCTGCGTGTCTCTCCTAAATCTTTACATTTGTTACTGTTAATTATTATTTATACCATTTCATTTGCTCTGGAACTGGTAGAAGGTGCTGAATTATGTGGGGAGAACGTCCTTTCACATTAAAAAAGACTTCCTAGATCACAGAATCCCAGACTGGCTTGGGTTGGGAGGGACCTTAAAGCTCATATTGTTGCAACCATCCTGCCATGGGAAAGGACCTTCCACTAGCCCAGGTTGCTCCAAGCCCTGTCCAAACGGGCTTTGGACACTTCCAGGGATGGGGCAGCCACAGCTTCTCTGGGCAACCTGTGCCAGGGCTTCCCCACCCTCACAGGGAACAATTCCTTCCTAATACCTCATCTAACCCTGCTCTCTTTGAGTTTGAATCCCTTCTCCCTTGTCCTGTCAACTATACAATCTTTTAAATAGATCTTCTGCCCCATTTTAGACCTGAAGGGACAAATGGGCAAATTTTATTAGGATGGGATTTTTGTGCTCACTAAATAGAGGTGTGTTCTCACCCCCTGCCCACACTAAACCCCTGTGGGTCCAAGGGATGGAAAGACCTCCCTGCTGGAATAAGCCCATCCGTTGAAGTGAAACACCTGCAACTTGCTAAATGTAAAATAAGTTCTTAGAATCACAGAATAACCTGAGCTGGGAGGGACCCACAAGGATCATCAATTCCAACCCCTGCCCCTGCTCAGACACCCCAACAATCCCACCCTGTCCCTGAGAGTGTTGTCCAAACATTCCTTGAGCTCTGTCAGCCTTGGTGCTGTGCCCACTGCCCTGGGGAGCCTGTTCAGTGCCCAACCAACCTCTGGGGGAAGAACCTTTTCCTAATATCCAATCTCAGCCTCCCTGACAGAGCTCCAGCCGTTCCCTCGGGTCCTGTCACTGTTGTTCATTGTTAGAGGTTTGCCTAAGCTATAATTTCTCCAATTCCAATGATTAAAGGATTCTCTCATTTCTTTCCCTCATCCCTATGTAGGGAGACAGGTAATAGATCCATCAGATAACTGGCATTAAGATGTCACTTCAACAATAGCGTGTCCTGAATGGGGAAAACAGCAAAGACCGGGATGAAAGATCTGGGCTGAGGGACGAGTGTGAAACCCATGTCCTGGGCTGGAGGATGACATGATATCACCACACTAAGGACAGCTCAGAGGAGAGGGAAGGGAGGAATCAGCTAACCAAGAGGCAGCACATTCCCACGGATCATCCCCCATCTCCCATTCCGGCCACGGAGCCGGAGGGGTATGGCTGCAGTCAAACTCAATAACGAGCAGCATTATAGAGGGGTATTTAAGTGTCAGCAAACTTAAGGCTGGACGTCTGAAGGTACATTTCTTTAATGAATAGTTTTGTTGTCTAGAGATATTTACAGCCTGTGTTGGCAGCACTGCAATAACCCCACAGTGCAGCGCTGCTTACGGAATAAAATTACTTGCCTTAACCAAGCATACTGTAAATTTTCCAGAGCCAGCGTCCTATTGAAAGCAGGGCCTGGCTGTGGGTTTGCATTTGATTTAAAGTAACATGTCCCTTTGCTGCTTTCTGGCCCTTGGCTTTACACAAGACCCTCTCTCCATATGGTACCTCCCCATGGGAGCACACCCGCAGCCAGAGGTGCTCCCAGCAGGATGGGACACATCGTACCCAGGGTCACCCAGGCCTCAGATCAGTGTCCCCAAAGGCTGTGAAACAGCAGGGACCTAATTCTGCAGGGATTTATGCACAGGGGTGAACTTCAGCCATAGAGGGGGATCCTTCTGCTCTCAGCCAAAACCCTTCCACAGGCCAAGAGCACACACACAGGCCCATAGGACTGGCAAGTTCAGCCAGGTTTGTGTTTTCCTGGAGTGAACAAAAGCCAGAGGAAACGCAGGAGCCTGGCCAAACACTTTCTTTGGGTGTGGATTTTTGTTATGCCCCAATCTACCAATCCTGCCTAAATACAGAGCCTCTGCTCCCAAATATCTGACATAACCCAAGGAGCCTCCTGCAAGACCTGAGTAATCTTTATCAACTATCATGAGCCACAGCTCAAGTTTGTAAAACAGTGATTTAAGAACTTTCTATAGTTTTTCAGTGCATCTGTGTTGTTTCACATGGATGCACATATGGAAAAGTAGGAAAATGCAGAAAATGGGAGATTCTCAGGAGGAAAAGCGAGGCAGGGCGAGAAAAAATTATCAGAACTATAGAAATACTCTAAGGTTTCCAAACAACAGAGGAGGAATGACAGTAAGAGCTGGCTGATGGACACAGGGCTTTCTGTGACCTCAGCTCTGCTCCTGCGTGTCCTCTGGGAAGAGGAAGAAGGAGCAAAACACAGTTAATGATTAATTGCACAACCCAAAGCTCTCCCACGAAAAAAACCCTTTTGACCACGGAAAGTTTTATTCTCCCACTCAATAAAAGCTCACCCCCAAAATCCCACCCCTGATGGCATCATCACCCTGCAGCCTGTGATGCTGGAGTGACCCAGAGCCACCGGGGCTGCGCCCGCTCTTAACCCCCGCGCGCGGAGACACTCGGCTGTGACCTGCCATTGATTTACAGTACAGTGAGGGGACAGTGGATTAACAGAGTGTGTGGCTGGATCAGCTTCCAAGGCAGAAAACAAGCTCAGCCTGGCTTAGATCCGGGCGTGGGAAAACCCAGCGCCGCCCCCTCCGAGGCTCATCCGCAATTTACGCTCCCGGAGTTGGGTTTTTTTTTTTACGGCGTCATCAATCAGTCCATCAACAGTCTCCAGTTAGTCCAACATGCCAAACTTCCACGGAGCAGCACTCCCACTCATCCCTCTTGTTTGTGTTACTGCCAAGGGGAGATGTTTTCCGGGAAGAAGAGAGCAGGCAATGAACTTGAGTGCGCAACCTCTCCCTGGGTGAAGGTGGGGAGGAGGAAGAGTGTGAGGTGCAGTTCTCCTCCACAGTCAGTGAGTAAAAATAGGGCAGAAAGGAAAAATCATGGCACGAAAATAAGAGTGACACAACCAAGGGGAACAAGGGAACACCATAACGAGCAGAATTTGTTCAAAGGTATCAAAGTGAATTTGTTCTGCTGGAATAAATAAGGAAAAATACGCTGTGATCAAGAGAAAGAATAAAAAACTGCGTTGGGAATAGAAACTGAAGCAAGGAAAATCCCAAGACTTCTCATACATATCACTGTAATACAACATTATACCAGAAAGACAATTTGGTATCAGAATTACTTATCCTGAAGAGCCAGGAACATCCCAAAATCAGATCACACTTTTCATTAGCATTGGACATACCACACCAAAGGCAGGTAGAACTGACACGCCCAAGGGACATGGTCACAGGGGCCCTCCAAGAGCAGCTCTGGTGCTGCAGGATGCGGGCACAGCTCCTGCTGAAATCCAGGCACCAAACCAGAGGGGTGCTGGGACGAAGGCTCTGTCAGTAGCTCTCAAACACCTCTCACTTTTCCATCCTTTTATTTTTCTTTTTTTTGGGGGGGGTTGTATGGGTGGGGAACACCACTGACAGCCCTTAGTAAAGATAACATTTACCCTTGGGAGTCTCTAAAGAGACTTTTGAAAAACACTCCATTTTGGGCCTTTGGGAACAGATCAGGTTTCACAAATCCCCAAATCCTGCAGTACCTGTTTCCTTAATCCTTTGGAATGCCCTCCTGCCCAACATACAGCTCCTGCTGCACAAACTGGATGCTTTGTTGTTATTATCCTCAGTATCCTGACCAGGGGCTATGCACAGCACGAGCAGGCTCTGGGTGTTTACATTTGCCTTTCAAGTGGCATTGCCTCCTCTCTGATTCTCTTTCCTTCCACTGAAGTCCAAACACACAAACAAACCCACTTTTCCTCAGAGCTGTCTCGAGCAGCATGTGGCTGCTGAGAACAAGGATGCACCACAAATTAACAAGGATTAGGAAAGAGAGGGTGATGGAAGCGATACTGAGGATTTCCACTGGCTGTGGTTCATGGACACCTACAGTTTGCAATGGATACTGAGCCCAGTCTCGGTTTAAGCCAACTCCTCTCCGAGATCAGGTGTGAAGTAGATGAAATCTTTGTCCCACATCCAGAGGTACCAGTACCAGCCCCTCCATCGGGCAGCACGGCAAACACCAGACCCAAACCTCACTTAAACCAGCCTAGTCGTGGTGGAGAGGTCTCCTCAGAGCTCCCCAAGGAGAGCACATCACAAGCACCACCACCCCCGTCGCACCCGGGCGCGAGGTCCCGCTTCCCCATCTGCCGGAGCCAATCCGCTCCCGTCACGCCTCATTCCTTTATATTGGTAAGTGCTAATGCTGCTAATAAAACCCTGTGCAAGAGCTCTGCTCTCCTCTCCCCTGGTGCTTTTTTTTGCAGTTTGCCTTTTGCTGTTTTCCGAGCCGGCACCTCCCCACCCCAAAAGCTGTTCCCTCCCCTGCACGGTGATGCCGCCGCAGCACGTGGAGATCAAACCCTGGCACCAGGGAAAGGGTTGCTGGGGGCAGCTGAGCCTGGGACATCACACTGCCCCACCAAGGGACCCTCAGGACCCAGACCTGTGTGGTGTCTCCCTGCTCAGGTTGTTTAAACACTTGCTGACAACTGAATCAAGGACGCTGCTATGGGGTTCTGCTGTTCCTCACAGGGATGGGACACCAAGGCAAGGTGGCCCAGACCATGTCAGTTCATGGACCACAGGGGACCAGAGGATCCTGTTCCACTTGGGCACACGGAGCTCAGGGAGACACATCAGCCTCCTCCTCAAGGCACTGCCACCATGCCTTGGAGGAGGATGAGCCCTGAGGCACCAGCTGCACCTCACCCCAGGGAACACACTGGGCTTTTTTCCACTCAGCTGGGCTAAGAAGGGCAAACTGATCCAATCTCGCTATGGCCTGGAAAACCCCACCAGCAGCTTTGAATTCCAGTTGTTACTGAACGGGGCCAGAGATTCTGACCACTACAAAGGGCTCCAAATACATCTGCAGGAGAAAACTTGCTTCCTCCTCCATTTTGGAGTTGCAGCAGAACATGAGCAGCACACTGGGAGCAAACCCCCTTCTTTACATAGATGGTCCCTTCTGTATCTCCCAGGGACTGGTGAAACAGCAGAGCTGGTAAAATTTGGCCCAGCTGAGCACTGAGAGCATCCCCTACCCCTGTGTGCGCATGTGCCCACACTCACACGGCCACAGCACCCATCCAGAGCTGATATGTCTCTATCTGAAGTGACACAGGCAACAAAAGGGATGTTCCCCCCCCTCCACCCGTCCCCATCTATTGAGTGATACAGATGGGCAGTTCGGGAGGACTGTGTGCACATATGCAGAGATGCTCTCGTGTCCTTTGACCCCTCATCCCTCCATCATGGGAGATCTATAACATTTACAATCCAAAAAACAAAAGAGAAGGGAGAGTAGGGCCAGAATTCATCTTCCAGGCTGACACCTAGCGTTAATTAACGACTTAAAAATCAATGACATAAGGGACAGGCAGCAAATGACACCTCCATGCAGAGCCTGTCTGCTTTCAGGAGCAAGGAAAAAATATCTTGGAGGACAGCTTTGATGCACACTGTACAGGGGGGACTGGGAGGAGTGGAGAGACTGACACCCCCAGTCAGCTCTAACACCCCAAATTCCACCACTGTAGCTTCCTATTTTCCAACCACCACAGTGCCAGGCTGGGGTTTCCCCAGGGATGCTGCTCCCAAAGGTATGGGAAGCCTTATGTGTTTTAAGCTGAACATACAACAAAAGCACTGGAAGGTCTAAATGGCAGATGTGCTTTTAAAAGTTGTCAGAGATGTTTTCTGCTGCACATTTCAGGGCACAAGAGGCTGATGCTCTGCATGAAGCCATGATCCTGGCCCACAGCTCCAGGTTTATTCTGGGCATCCTGTGCTGCAGGTGAAAGTAAGGCAGCTCCATTTATTGCAGATTTTAGCAGCACAAGGGAGCCCCAGTGGTCCCAAGGTGTTTTCTGGTCGGGCTGATTTTACACCCACACCCCTCTTCAGTAAAACTGCTCATGGTAACACACCCCTGTGGGATAACACAAGGCCAGTGGAGTATTTTTAGCCCTCAAAAAAACCTTGTGAGTGGTGAAAGCATCACTCACAGGACAAACACAGCTGAAGCACCTCCAACATCACCACATCCCCAGCGTGGTGACAGCCAAGCCACCTCACAGGCACGGCTGTGCCCACCCTGTCTGGCACAAAGTGGGGGCAGGATGCCAGTGGGACCCTCTGACAAGGCCAACCAGCATCTCCCACCCACTCATCAGAACAGAGAAATGGCAGAAGGGAATTATATCTTGGATTTAAGTTGGGAGAACACAGACATGGTTTATGGACAGGGTTTGGGGTTTAGCTCACGAGCCATCAGAAAGGCAGGACTGTTATTTCCCTTCTAGTAGAGGTGTGGGAAAGGAAGCCAATCCTGCACTCCTCTCCTTGTGGCTGTGCTCGGGCAGTGGAGCATCCCTGTCTCATGGCACCAGGCACTGGGAACACAGACTGGGAGGTGAATTCCAGTGAGATGGAAGGCCGGGATCATCAGCGAGCCTTGCAGCTCCCACTGATCATACAACAATCCACAACACGCACCATTCTACAAACTAATCGAGTTAAAACAACCCAAACCAACCCTCAAAGCAAAGGGTAGAGGTGTGACTCCAGACACTGCCCATCCCCAGGCCTGAGCACTTCTCCTGCCAGAACAGCCCCTCTGCTGAGAAACTTTTGTGCGAGGAGCCGTGTGGAGGGACGGTCCTGGAGAGCAGATGGCATGGCTTCTTTTTTTTTTTTTTTCCTCTTGAAGAGCAAACCTTTCTGGAATACTAAATCTTACAGGAGCTGTAAATGTCAAATTTAAATTCATACTTTGTACCACCTTTGATTTCAAAGAGGATTACACCTATTCGCTGAAAGCAAAGCAACACCAAAGCTACATGAAATGGAATTACGACTACTTAGGCCTTTTTCTATTGCCTCTTTATATTGTTAACTCCTTCCAATTCATTAAGTCTAATCCTTATTAGGCTAAGTAACACACATATGAATAGACAGGACTGGACACAGGAGCATATGTGCCTTTTGTATCACTTCCCGGTTAATCCCTCGCCCGGGGAGGGGACAGACCCGGGGAGAAGTGGCCGCTCCTCTCCCGTGCCGGCCCGAGCAGCATCGCCCGGCGGGGAGCCCCGACCGGCCTCGGAGGCCACCCCGCAACACCGCTTTGTTAATCAATCTGCTCCGGAGCCGGGGCAGCCTGCGAGCCGCCCTGGGATGGAAACCCGCCGGGCTCCGGCCATCCCGCAACTTTATAAACGCGTCCCGACCACGCGGGGAACTTCACAAGGCGGGGAGGGAGGGATGGGAAACGTGTTTTGCAGGGGAAAGAAGAGCCTGTTTCTGCTCTGCCGTTTCTAGTTTGCCGCCTCCATCACCAAAAACCCTCCCAAAGGACCCCCGGCCGCAGCGCGTTCTCCACCCCCAAGGCTCTCTCGGCTCTGTTTATGGACTTGCAGCTCGAGCAGCAAGACTGGGAAAGGGATAGGAACTGTGCACCGGGGTGTCCACCCTGCACAGACAAGTGCCTCTGGCAAAGTGCCTCTTGCACGTTTGCAGCCTGGAATCACAACAGAAAACACTCAGCTCCACGCTGAGCTACACGTACAGCAGCAGCGTCCCCCCCTCTGCAGGAAAAAAGGGTAAAATTCTGCTTTCCCAGGCAAGATTTAAACCAAAAACGATCTGCGTGGCTCCACAGCAGTGAGTGAGACAGGAATCAAAGTATATAAAATAGATATTTATACAGCACCAGCGTTGTTTTAAAAACAATAAAGCAGCAGCTTATGTAGTCTCTTGCATATTGCGGACATGAAATAAAGCCAAGACAGGAGCTAGAACATCTAATTCCCTGGCTGCATGGAAGAGAGAGAGAGTGATTCAGGTTTACAGGGTGCCATTCAGTTTTATGACAATATCTCCTAATACAGCAGGTTTATCAATTGAGCAAAAAGGCACAACGGGGTGTGTTATTATTGGAGCCTAATCTCATGCCTCGGGTGTGTTGTGCGAGGCACAGGGGCAAAAGGCCACACCACTGTGTGATTATCCAACAGCAATGCTCACTCAGGACGCCGTGTCTGGATTATAAAGTGGATTGGCTTAGGTTTTGAAAATGAAATGTTAACATTTGTTGCTTAGGTTTCGGCTGAGGATGGATCTCCCTGCTGTGGGTGTGAAGAATGGATGGCACAGACAGCAGAAAAGCAAATATCCTGCTCATGTCACTGGGTCTCCTCTTTGCTCTCAGGCTGCCCGCGGCCTCGGGGTGCCACACTGCCTCCAACCAAACAGTTTGGGGAAGAAAGGGTCTTCCTGGGCCATGAGAAGGAGCTAGGACATGTATTTATGCACAGAAACCAAAAAGTACAAGTTATCTCGCTGCAGAGAGCCTCACTGAGCAGCTCCCCAATAAATCAAATGCTCCTTACTGAGGGACAGTACTGAGCTTCCCTACTGGGATTCCTGGTCATGGAGGAGCCTTTCTCAGGCCTCAGTCTTCCCAGCCATAAAACAGACCTAATCTCACTTCTCCACAGATGTTCCTGAGGTCTAGGAAGCCATCTGAGATCCCAGGCACCTGTGCAAGAGCCACTGAGCAAAGGACTCGCTGGGGTACAAACAGAGCACAGTGCTCCTTGCTGGATCGGTCCCATTTGTGCCAGTGGGGCACATGCAGCACACCCGGAGGGAGAACAGGACCCTACAGGTTTTAATTAGCACTCTTCCAGCAGCAAAGTTCCTGTCTATTGTCACTTAATTACTGTGTATCCACCCCAACAGACATTAAGCTTTCCCTGTGACCTCTCGCTCTCTACACCCTTGTCATTCTCTCTCTCAGAGCCCCGCGTGACACTGGGGAAACGCGGAGCAACTTCTTAATTAATTGGACTAATTAGTCTCCTGGATGGCTGGACAGCTGGACCCTATCTCCTCCCCGATCTCCTGGCGGAGGGAACAATCCAATCACGGTTTGTTCCTCCAGAGTTGACGAAGTCCCGGCGCTGCCCGTGATCTGGTTCCCATTAACCCGCGTCCCCCGAGAGCTCTCTGCAGGATGAAGACGTTTTCCCTTTGGCTAATGAAGCCCACAGCAAGGCCAGGCTATTGCCACAACAGCACCTGGAAGCCTCAGCAGGGTCAAGGTTTCCCCCTCAAGCCCTTCCTTCTTCACAAGGTTTATAACGTGGCTGTTAAACTTTGCTCTGGCTCCAAACCCTCCCCTCACCATAACTCTTTACACCTTCCAAAACTACATTTATGCCTTTTTTTTAACCCTTTGAATCAAACCTGATTTTTCAAAAAAAGCAATATTTGATCCTCCTGAAGGGGTATTTTTCTCTTCCAGCACCCTCAGACCTGTCACCAGGGCTCCCTCCTGGCAAAGCCCTCACCTCCTTTCCTTGCTCAATAAACTGCAGCGTTTTCAGTTCAGGCAAAGGTTTAGATCATGCCACAACCACAAGGGTTAACCTGCACAGCTGGATTTTTTGTATTTCTCAGAATAAATGGACTTTTACTGTTTCTCAATGGTTTTCTGCCTTTAGAGAGCCCAGAAGTCTCTTTGTTTTACAATGGGAATATGGGGAATAATTGTTCCAGACTGTCAATAATACAAGGAAAGAAAGCAAGGAGAGCACGGGGCCAAAATTAGGAAGTGGTAGCTGAGCCAGTGTGGGGGGCTTGGGATGGGCAGCAAGAGCTTGCTGGGGTGGGCAGTGCCCTGGATGTGGTTCACTCCCAAGGTCAGGAAAAAGAAGGAAAAGGAGGAACCTGGTAAAATGCTCTCTGCAAGAAGAGTGGTAATTTCTTGAACTGACACAGGAGGGTCTGCTGTGGCTTTGAGCTCAGCCATGTCCCATTATCCACAGGAAACCATAAAGACATCACCAAGGATACAGCCAAGTGCAGGTGCATCCACATGGATCTCTGCTCCAGCCCACTGCAACCCCTGGAAAAAACTCCCTGGGAACCTGTAGCTCTGCTGGGCACTGGATCACTGCATCCAGCATCTCACCTTCTCGCTCCAGATCAGATTTTCCCACTGATCCTACTCCTGCCTCACATATTTCTCCACAGGCATGTTTAGATCCAAAGGGAAAAGTCACAGTTTCAGTATGTTTTCACCATGCATCCACACACTACAAACTGGGGAGAAAGGATAAAAATATTTTCTATATCTGAAGAATTTTTGCAATTCTCCAAGTGCTGGGATTTTCTTCCAGATCTGCTGGATGTGAACTCCACCCAGAAGCAGAGAGAGGGATTTTTATTTCCTTTTTTTTTTCCCCACCCTGTGTCTATTATTTCCTTAGGGGCCACAAGATGCTCTCCCCAAACGACACAGCTTTAAAAGAAACTGGGAACAGCGAGTATCCATCTGGAGACGTTAAAAAAAAAAAAAAATACACTTGGTGCATTTTGGAAGCAAATTCCAAACAGCTGAACGATGCAGCAGGAGGGAAATGGGAGGCAGCCACGGTGGGTTGACAGACGAGAGGCAAAGGAACCGTTAGCTACAGGAGCAGCAGCAGCCACATAACAGACAGCAGTCGAGTGCTGAAACCTTCTCAGGGCGAGCAGCACTGCCAGGGATATAAAAAGATACAGGATTCATTTAGATCAGCACGGAACGTGTGCTCTGGGGCGGCTCTGCCTGGACCGGTATCCAGCCTCTCTTGGCAGGAGTCAGATAATTTGGTTGGAAGGAAAATGAGGAGGCAAGGAAAGCCCTTCCCCAGCACAAAGGCAGAGCTGATGTGTCCCCTCCCCTTCTACGGCCCGTTGCAATATTGTCGGGGGGACAAATTAAAATAAATGAGCGAGAGGCATCTGGGAAGGCTCTTCCCTCCTGGTCCCAGGCAGGAGCTCAGGGAACTTTCCTGAATGCAAGGAACTAAACAGTGAAACAGAAATAGGAGGAGCTGAAGTCTCCCAGGCTGCTCAGGGCTCTGGCAAACCTCAATCCCATCATCCCTGTGCAAAGTCGGGCTCTAAATCCCCTCCCTCGGTTTAGAGACTGGTTGTTGCAGAACCTTTACCTGAGCTGTCAGGTTTTGTATGAGATTGAAATGAGAGTAAGTGGGAAAAGGGAACAAATAATATAAAAGGAAAAGACTATTTTCCAAGCATTTATCTTTTCAGGACATGCCACACCAGACAGAAGTGAGCAAGTTTCAGGTGCTTTGGTCCTTAGTCAAGAAAATGATTAATTATTCTACTCCTGGTGACAAGTGCTGCAGGACCAGGTCAGTTTTGGTGGGGGCTATTATGTCCCTCAGCTCAGAACCACCAAGTCCCTTAATTTGTAAGAGCAAAAAATGACTGAAAGAGTGCAAGGCAACACCAGAGTCTGTACTGCCCAAAATCCAGGGCTCCAGACCAGCAGTCCCTGGATTCAAATGCCAGTAAGATCCACTGAGCTGGCCTCTGACTTGAACTCACACCCAGGAATTTAACAGACACAGTTCCAGTGGTTCATCCACAAGTTTTTTTCTTTTCCCTCAAGAAATGGCATTTTGTTTTATAAAGACATTCAGCCTTTATTTATAAAACTTGTGAGTGATGGAGCATCTACCATATCCCCTGGCAATTTTCTCCAATGGTTAATTACTGTGACTGTCAAAACACACACTTCAATTCTCATTTGAATTTCTCTGCCATCAGCCTCCAACCATGGAACCTTGCTCTGTATTTTATTTTTTTTCTTGTTCAGCTTTAGAGTCTTTTACTGTCTTTCCTTCTTCCCCACGCTGGTATTTGTAGATTATGACCACATTGTCTTTTAACCTTTTCTCACGTAAAGATTGGTTTGAACTCTTTGGCACCTGATATAAGATTATCCTAATGCACTTCTGCAGTGCTGAGAGGCTGCAGAAGGGGGCAAGGATTTCAGGCATGAGGGACTGTAAGTATTTGAGAAGAAAGACAATCAAGCCCTAAAGAGCAACCTGTACAACTCCCTCATCATATCCATGCTGCCTTTCTGCATATTGCCTAAACAATGCTCATTTAAACACACAGAAGATAACAGTTTAGAAGTCAAAGACATCCAAACACCCCTGATAGTTTGCCTGTTGGTCAAACAAATGGGCTAAATGAAGTCCTCCTCCCTAAACACAGCACTGCCCACCATCTGAGCCCACAAACCATTCAAAGGATGGTTTCCCAGTGCCTGCAGCACTGAGCCCCCACATCCCATCCTCTTTCTGGAGGGAGAGGAGACACTGGACATGCTCCCCCCCCTCCGAGAGCCTCGTACCTCCCACCGATCCCGGGGAGCAGCTTCCAATTCACTGGCAAAGCACCAACTATTACCTTTTTAAGTCGTGTATTTTCAATACATACAAAGAACATGTACAACAAGGTTTTGCTGTGGTCAATAATCCCTGAAATGATGTTTTCAACAAACCTCATTTCAAGTCTAGATCTGGAGTAGAGAAGTGATTGGATGAAAGGCCATTATACGACTGCTGTAATTTATTCTGCAGAGAGCTAAAACCACCAATTATCTGACATGAATGACACCACTTCTTTTTCTTACCAACACAAAGGTGCACAGTATCTATTTTCCGAGATCTAATTTAAATTTTAAAAACCCTCCTACGCTTAAATGAAAGGTGGTGGATACAAACCAGCTCGAGTCAGAAACACTGAGCAGAAGTGAGAAACCCAAGCCAAGGAGGGCACTCCACCCCTGGGTCCCCCCCGGTTCTGTTTGGGCTCCTCGGGGAGCAGCAGCTGCATTTCCAACCACGCTGTTTGTGGCTGCATTAACTCTGTTTACAAGCAGCAGAGCTGGGAGGAGCTGGTGGTTTATTACTTTGGAAACGGGGCTGTAAAAAGCCAGGGTTTTAATTCCACACAAGCTAAAATCATCCACGTCAGGCGAGGCAGAATTTGGCAGACACATGACACATCAGCCACTGGACTGTGGTCGAGTTTCTCATCTGGTGTCTTGCAAGGTCCGAGGTGCAGCCCCCAAGTGCCCTGAGCAGGTTATAAAGTTAAGCAAAAAAGCCCTCTGTATAAAATCAGAGGTGTTTATTTAAGGGGCAGCGTCCTCTGCTGTGCTCCCCTCATCCACAACACCTTCCTCTGGCTGGGGAAACCGGTGACCCACTTGCTGGACCAAATTAATTAAATCCCATTCGCTCATTAACACCAACGAGAGAGCGAGGGCTTATTTTAGAACCGCAATTATTTCCCGTCCTCTCCTCCAGAAGGACCCCAGCACCAAATAACCGTTTGCGTGGCGCTCGTGACGCTGCCCAGGATGCTGAGGCTCAGGGAGAAGTTCTGCAGCACCACTTTGAGCCCAAGCAGCGGTCAAGTGTCTCTGGGGATGGTCCCTCCCCATGTAGGGAGCTCAGCTGATGCCTTGGCTGTTAATTTACTGCAGGGAAAGGCTACTGTGCTATATTCTGGTTTATGGCAAACAGGGCAACACCTTTTAAACCGACAAATGTGAGCGACACGGGAAGCCTTTGACAACATCTTGCCAGCTTGCTGCAAGGGGATGGGGGAGAGCAGCCTGGATCATAAAACACCAGCTTTAAGCTTCCACACTCACCAAAAAAAAAAAAAAATTTACAAGCAAGAGCAGGAAGATAAATATAATTACAATATTCTGAAAAGCTCCGTGCACGTGTGCATCTATTTCGAATATTCACCAGGGGAATTGCAATGGCTTCGTGCTGCTGCAGGGTGGTACCTCCAGCTCTGAACAGGCAGATCCAGCTCCTTGCTTCAATGAGAGCATTCTCGGGTGGTTTGAAGGGGAGAGGTTGGGGAGAGATTGAGATTTACCCTTCTCATGTTGCGTTTTCAATGCCGATTTCTGGAGCTTGGTACAAGACAGGGAGTGAGGCAGGTCAGGCCATTCTGCACCAAAGTCTGAGCAGCCCATGGCAGGAGGGGGAAAGGCAGCCTGTGCACAGGAGCCCAGGAGAATCACAGCCTCGCTGGCTCTCAGTGCATTCAGAGTGTGCCAAGGGCCCTCCCTGAGCTGCTCACCAGCAAATAACAGAAATTAATGTCTGATCTGGCATTTTGAAACCTCTGAATTAAATGACAGCATTGTAAATCCACAACGTTATTTTTAAATGTCATTAGCATTGCTGATGCTTCAGGTCAAACCTGAGTGTGAAACTGTAAACAGTCCAAAGGAAAACATTAGTGCTCAAAGGTGAAAAAAAACCCCACCATGAAAAAAAAAAACCACCACCATTTCTGGGATAGGGATATACAGTTTTCTAAACTAGTTTGAACTTATTGCAGCAGCTCCTATTTATCTTGAACAACGACTTCATAAACTCCAATTCCGGGACTAAAATGAAGGCAAACACTTTTTATGGACTGCCTCAGTTCATTTAGTTCAATTCATCATAGCTTTGTTGATGTAACTTGTGAGTGAATCCGTTCATGCCGCGCGGGTTTATGCCGGCGCAGTCCTTTAGGGATGGTAAGTGAGATGACTCCGAGCTGTCACTTCCTTCTCCCGATGTTTTACAGCCACTGCTGCTGCTGTAGGTGGTTTCTGCTTTTCCTATCACGGTGACATCTGAGTGCCGCTTTCAATGAGGCCAAATGGCCAAGTTCTAGCAGGTTTTGGACACCGGGAATTAATCAAAGTTCAACGTTTATGTCCCGCGCTCATTCATCAGCGGGAGCAGCCAACCCCGCTCCAAGTGAGGACACCTGGGTTTTTCCTGCTGCTTTGCTTTCCCAGCTCTGCAGAATCGGGGAAGTTTGGTCACAGAGAGCCGGTTTGGATCAGCACAGCTGGTCCTGTTTAGCATAAACCCCCTCAAGTCCCCTGTCTGATCTCGGGCATGTCACCAACCTGCCTGAGAGCCAGTTCATCAGCTGGGAGAAGGTATGTGTGACATGCAGAGCTGTGTCTGCCCAGTTAAATGCTGATTATTTTAACCCTTTCCTATACGTGTCAGCCAGAGGGGGGGGGGGGGTTGAGCCATCTGCCTTTGGATTTTTGTCATCCTTCTTTACCAGGACACTCTTTGACCATTTCCATTTTGCCTTCACCGTACGTGCTTTCAAAAACCCGCACAGAGGTGATGACACATGGATAAGCACCATGTAGTCAATTAGAAGGTGAATTTTTCTGGAAGCTTTTCAGCACACAGATTTGATGGTTTTTGGCCTCTTTGGTGTTGGATTCCTCCTGCTGGGGAAGCAGGAGGCGGTCTGGGAGGTGCTTGCAGCTTTTCTTTTCCTCTCCCTGCCATGAGCAGGGAGACAAAAGCGATGGATGCTCCTGCGGCTCCCGACTCCCTGGCGCACACACTCCCTGCGCTGCTGATCTGCAACATATTGTCTCTGACTCACTGGCGTTTCAGGAGAGGAGTTAGCCCGCTGTGAGGAGGGAGGGATGCCTCGGCAGTGCCCACGCTGCCAAACCAGAGCCCCGTGCCAGGCACCGCGTTATCCACCCACGGAAAAATAGGGCAACCGCGTGCGCAGCCCTGGAAGCAACCGCTGAAACCCTGGAGAGATTTAACTCATCAAACGTGCCCCGTGTGATGGAGATGTTATCCAGCCCTCTGCAGAGAGGGCTGGAAAATAGCTGTGGCGCAGGTTTAAAGTGGCTGCTGTTGAGATGTTTCAAGGAGGGCGAGTGGGTGAGTTTGCGTGGACAAGTGCAGGAGAGAGGGAGAGAGCGCGGGCAAGCAAGCGAAAGAAATATTACATGAAATAAAGAACCAATTAAAGGGGGGACACAGTCTCTTCAGAGTGATTGGCTCTGTCTAAGCAGAGAACTGGAGCATTTAACCTTTTGTTTGTGTTTCACCCAAACGTTGCCTTGCTATCTGCCGGGGTCACAACCAGGTCACAGCCACAAACCACCGCGGCCGCCGTAAATCACCGGGGCCGGGATGCAGCCAGTGCCCAGGCTGGCCTCTGCCCAGCCCTTTCCAATATGCCTGTCACCCCTGGAAATGGCATTGGGATGGCAATCAGGCACAAATAGGATTTTGGTGGCAGTGGCTGCCGTTTGCTTCTGAAGAACTGGAAGAAATCCAGACCTGAGCAGGATGGATTTTGCAGCAGCGCGGGCACTCCTCCATCGGTGCAGCGCCGGCTGGGGCCCACGGAGGAGGTTGTGTCAGCTTTACAACAGGATTGATCTGCCTCAAGGCTCATGCTGGGAGCAAAGTTGGCACTTGGAGGCTTCATCCAGCAGAGAAATGAGAAGCCTGAACCCTCCTTTTGGAGGAGCTTCAATTCTAAGATTGAACACGAGACAGTTTTAAACCAAAATTTCCACGTGTGGGATACAAACGTAACAGGAATTGTTTTTTCTCAATTAAAACATTCTCAAACCCCTCACTTTGAAAGGGAACTCGACCAAAAAGACAATTACAGTTGTTCAACTGTTCACAGCCCAGAGGTGGGGCTGTTGAGGAAGCACAGCTTCCATCAGGACCTGCAGCTCTGAACCTCATACACAATCCAGACTGAAATGCTGATGGAGCATGAGAGACCAGGCCATCCCTCATGCAGGATAAGCCAGTGGAGACACCCCAAGCCACAAACTCATCCCTGTGTTTCCCTTGCAACTCTCTGACAGGGGAGGTGGCCCAGGGATCCCCACAGCCCAGCCCTGCAGCCAGTTAAGACTTTATTCCCTCTAATAACTCAAGATTTGACGCAGAAAGCCCTCACTAACCCTCAGCCACAACTCCTTTCTCATTTAACAGCAATTTTACCACGTTTTGCCCACTCACCAGACGCCAGCAACCTCTTTTATACTAAATGGCATCAGTTAAGAGCCCATTAATTAATGCACCAAGGAGGAAAAGAAGAATCTAATGGAAACAGGGTGGGTTGAGAACAAGAGGTGCCCTTTGTGGTCATGGAGCACTGGAACACCAAGCATGGATTTTTCATCTTAAACACAGGTTTACTTCCCTGCTACAAAAGTAATGTTTTCACAGTTGTGCTGGGGTGTGGGAATAATCTGATATAAGTAGCCTAAGTCCCCTCTACTGAGTGTGCCCCATCCAAAGCTGCGGGTGCTCTTTTCATAGGCTACCTTCAAGAGGTTGTCCTGAAGGAATACAGCCAGAAGAAAACTGGATTTTACACAACGAATAAATAAAAAGCTTTTCCTGCAAGCAAGAATTTTTCAAACAAAGTAAAAACCGCACGAGAAAACGTTAATTTAGTCAGACTTCCAGCTTCTCAAAGAAAAAGAGAATCCAAAATAGCCAGTCTTGTGAAACGGATCAGGCAGAGGGCAATTTCGTAACTTATATTTTGAAAATTGAGACCGATTTATAACGAACCAAAAAATTCCTCCCTTCTGCCCAGGTTGCCAATAAAAAGCACGTAACTTTTTGAGAGCCTGCTAGGAGGGAAGGAGTTATTGTCTCCTCGGCAGTCGGCTAAAAAAAAGCGCTGAGAGGCAAGAAGAGAGAAGTTGCTGCTCCACGGAGCGACCGCAGCCGATCCATCCACGAGGAGCTTAGCTGATTTACCTAGTAATCAAATAAATTGTTTTGCTCCATCTCTCTCTGGGCTCAGGTTCTCTATTTTATTCCTGGCGCTCGAAGCGCCGAGCGCCGGCACAGCGCGCCAAAAACGGCGCCGACGCACCCGTCCTCTGCTGCCACCACCCCACCAGGCACCAGCCTGACCTTCACACTAAAACACCCCTGTTTGGTCTCAGTGCAGGAGTGCTGTGTGTCCCCCCGTGCCCTGTGCACGCTGGGTTTGGGACACCAACACATCCCAAGGTCGCCCGCGAACTCTTTTCACGGCCAATTTGAGCACAGGCAGAGGGACGCCGTGGACACCTCTGCTGCTGTTCTTCCTCGCTGCGTGTCCTTCACCCATATCACATGTGCCTCTTTTTTTTTTTTT
>NW_020897794.1:858755-867884 GCF_003984885.1 Neopelma chrysocephalum | reverse complement strand
CCCTAAACATTCCTAATGTGCATTGCCAACTGCTCACTGCACCTCCAATCATTTGTATGACAGGGAAGGAACCTAATCCTGAATCTGAAAAACTATGTGATGGAGGATTTACAGTATTAGAAGGCAAACAGTGGCAGGTGTAATTAGGAGAAAAATTTGTCATGCTCTTGACTCTAGGAGAGAATGAAAGGTCTGGAATAGCAATCTCCCAAGTGTTTACCCAATGTGAGCGCACACAAGATGGAAAGCACATTTCCGACCACGGACAGATTAATATTTGATGCCAGAAAGAGAAATGCACGCTGTTCATGTTTATTTAGGATATTGTGAAATACAGTGAAATTTGCAATTTTATTGGATTCAGGGGTTCTGTGTTTTTGAAAAGTCCTAAGCTACTGTATGTTGGATAAGGAGCACATATGTTGGGAGTTTAGACATGCCAGCTGCAGGGAATGAAAGGGCTTCCCCTCCCCCTGATTTTAGAGAAGAGGGGGGGGGGAAAAAAGAAGAGATATAAAAAGATTAGCCGCAGGATAAACTGGGAAAACTCCACTGAGCTTTCTGTGTCTCTTAATACTAATTTTAGTGGCTAGAAATGACACAAAGGAAAATTATATCTGGGTTACTTTGTCAGCCACTGCAACTCTGAGACGTGGTGTTAAAGCAACACACTCACCTAACGGGCTGGGATGGGACCCATCCTTGGGGATGCTCTGCTTTGCCCAGTGAGGGTGCATTTCAGGGACACATGGCCCTGATCACATCCCTGTCCCAAAAGGATTCCCAGCACTACAGGCACTTCTGGAGCTTTGCTGTGGTAGGACATAAACACCCAGTTCTGCTCCCAAAAAGCTCTTCTGGGAAGATCTGCCACCCCTTCCCAAGTGACACCGTGGCACTGAGGTTTTGCCACATGGATTCCCAGGAGGATGACAGCAAATAAATCAGCAGTAAGGGGTGTGAACAGAGTGTAATTTTCTTTGTCTGCCCTTCCACTGAGGTGCACACATCACACATGTGATCTGCTCTTCCACAGCCCAGGTCCCAAAAACTGCTCCTACCCACAAACCCCAACAAATCCTCTGCTGTTTGGACACCTCAGAGCTTTTCCAGGAAAGATTTTTTTTTTTCCCCTCCAGAAGTTGAAAATTTGATCGCAAACAAAGAAAAACAACAGAGAAAATTATGTGGATGTGTTTAAACCACGCACAAACCCTTGTGCACATCACAACCCTTCATCAGAGGGCCCTTCGGGCTCTCATTCTGAGCTGGTTTCAGGGTTGCATGAAGCCACCCAGAGCTGGTACATGGAAACACAGGAATGGGAACAGTAACTAGGTCTCAGGAAAACTAGAAATGCAACTAGAGGCCAGGTCCCTGGCAGCTGTGCTCTGTCCTCCCTGCATGAACTGGTGTCCTCTCCAGTGCTGTGTGACGAACACATCTCCATACCTGTCCCTTCCCTCCCTCCCAGCTCAGGGCCCTGGGAAAACAAACAAATCTTGTGACCTGCTTTTTGGAGAGTTTTACAGTGCTAGTACTGGGATCCAACCTAAATTTCAGAGTGAGAGTGGTGGAGGTTGGGCTGGAGAAGCAGGGCTGAGCTTCCCAGCGTGTCCCTGTGCCCGGCAGCTCCCGCAGCCCTGCTGCTGCCACTCGCAGTCACACAGCACATCCCTGTGTCACCAGAGAGTGCTGGTCCCGTGTCTTTGTCCCCAGAGACACCACCTAAGCCTTTCCAGAGGTCTCCTCAAAATTACAGCTGGGGTGGTGGTGATAACACATGTCAGAGTTAGAGGGAAATCAGGATATTCTGCGTGAGGAGGGAGGAGGCAGTTTGCTTCTCTCATCCCTCTGCCCAGATGTGAGCCCAATAAAAGGGATATAGTATTCTCCTACACATCATTGGGCAGGAGAGGAAGTGTGTGACAGCTTCCATATTCCCCACCCGGCCCGGGTAGGGAAGGAGGATGGGAAAATTCTGCTCTCCCACTCGGCAGAGCTGGGATACCCCGTCACCTCACAGTGATCCAACACACACAGAGATGGACTGCAGCAGCAGACATGGAATTTGTAGCTGGAGGAAGGACCATAATAGAGGGAAGGAGATAGAGAAAGACAGGAATAAAGGGGAAATTACACTGAGGGAGGCAAAACCCGGAAAGAGATTTGTGCAAAAAGGCAAGGAAAGAATGAACTGTGAAAGCAATAAATAAAGCAGGTTAATGAAAGAGGCTGAAAAAAAGGTAGGGAAATGTTATCACCACAGTGCAGAACAAGAGGAGGGGAGGGCAGAGCAAAGGGTGAGGTGGGAGGAAGAACACGTGTGAAGGTTACTGGGCACCTTCATCCATTTCTGCTCCGAGGACGTTCCCTGCCTTTAAAATATGTAAAGTGCCCGGAGAGGCGCAGGGGCCGCACGACCCCGCGCCACAGCAAGTGACCCAAAATGGGGACGCCGGGGTCAGTCCTTTGTGAGAGGAGACACCTCTCACAGCTCTCCAGACAACTGAAATATGAGCAAACCTAGTTAATTAACCCAGTGGTGGGCAGCAGGTAGAGGGGAGAGGAAGAGCCGCAACGTTCTGTGTGCTGCTGCCCGGGGGTTCCCGGATTTCCTGGTGCTGCACTGGACCCCAGGGCACAGTTAAAAAAACTCTCTGAACTTCAGGAATTTAAAATTCTCTGACTGTCATAAAGGATTGTGCTGTCTGTAACTGCGTATCACACGCACAGACCCCAACTCATTGATATAAACCCCAAAAAAACCACATTTTATGTAGCCGTGAGTGAATGTACACACTGAAGTCTCCTAAGAGGTTTGCATGAGACAGACTTTTCCATGAACCCTATGCAGCTAAAATTAGTATGAAAATGGTGGTGTTTCATAAAAGAAAGATATGTGGATGCCCGTAAGTGCCATTTTATTTCTCAGTGAGAGGATAAAGTGTTTTTTCCTACATAATTTTTGATGTAGAGGCTAAATTAGGCCCGAGAAGAGGGACAATACAACTTTAAACATCATTAGTATTCAGTCTACGTAAGCCAACCAACAGCAGTTATGTATTTTTGCAAGTATGCATATAATTTATTGTGGAGAACACAATTTACATGGGTAGTCGATGCCTGTTTTATAGCCTCACAAATAGATGTATGAACTCAAGCATATAATGGCTCAACCAGCAGGCGCAAATACGTTCTAAATCTTCTAAATGTGCTTCACAAAAATGTAACTGAGGAATATAAAACAGATCAATTCTTGCATGTTATATATTGGTTTTTGATTTACAAATCTAATCTGGGAAATTTCTTTAGAAATGAGTGGATTTTTTTTTACTGAACTTCTTCTTTTGCAGGATTGTGCCAGTCCAATCCTAGAGGATTCCCTTCTGTATATGACTGGATTGAGAGGTTTTTTATTATTATTTTAATCTATGTAGAGAATACAGTATATATTTGTGGCATTTGATTTCACAGCTTCCTGTGTGTCCTAGTGCAAATTTCCCAAGAAAACCCTTTTCTGTTATTTACAAGCCCATAACACACAGTGTGCTTTATCTATGCCGGCCCTAATTAGCTTCCCAAAAATAAATGGAAAGGGAGAAAAAAAAAAAGGAAAAGAAAGAATAAACCCCCAAACACATTACAGTGTGGATCCTTGCACATCCTAGAAAGTTGGCAGTTTCATTTCTAATTCAGGTGCAGGGGGAAGATAAAATCTGGGTGTCTGGAATAAAACACATTTCTAATGGGATGGAACGACAATCCCTTATTACCTCCCACCATTTTTCTCATAGTTTTGCTCCAAGTACAGCAAATCCCTGTGCTATATTTTTTCATAATGTATAGCTTGCTATTACCTCTCAAGAACAATTTTTATAGAGAGGGTGCCCTGTTCAATAGATCTGTAGTGTCTCCAAGGGGGAATTCACACAGGGTTTTATTTATGGTTACACTCAACTGTACCATGTTGCCAAGCTTTCCCCCCTTTGGATTTGTCAAAAAAAATATTCCTCTCTCCACCAAAGCCTCTGCATCACATGGGTATTAAGATATAAAGGAAATAATTATTTTGCCCTTTTTAAGACCCTTATAGCACTTGTTCTGATATAACATCAAAAGAATAATAATAATTAGAAGAACAAAGTTGGGTGTTTGAATATCAGAGAATGAATATTCCAAAACACAGGTTTTGCTTTGAAGCCTGGATTATCTGGAATCTCCAGAAAGATGATTGTTGCTGCCTGATTGTATGTTTGCTGACTTACATACGAAGCATTTATCTGCCTCCAAAGGTTTTTGGCATCATCTCGTCTGATACCAGAGCACAAACAATTTAATTATATCGCACCCCTCAAATATTCTTCAATTTAGATTTAATTTTTTAGCCCTTTCCACAAACACCCCGGTATTTTCTGTGCAATTAATTATAAATTGAAAAAAAAAAAAATCACAGGAACTTAAAATCAAAAGCAAACCCACTTATCATTAAACAAAATGAACCCCACCTTGTGCTGACCTTTCCTCTGGCATTAATTGCCTCATGGGTGCTGTGTCTGCCTGTGTCATTTTGGGTCCCTGTCTCAGGTGGGCACTGGCAGAGATGCACAATCAAACCCAGTTTTCCAGAAATGAGAGTAAAGCCAGAACCCTTTGCTCCAAGTCACAGCGACAAAAAGAAGCAAAAGGCTGAAGCATCCTGCAAATTTCGCTGTCGCTCTCCCACAAAAGTGCATCAAAACCACTTCTTTTTCCACTGGGAAAACTGATTTTCCAGAAAAGGAATTAGTATTTCTAATTTTTTTGCAGCACAAAGCCTGCAGCTTGTCTGTGGAAAGATCAGTGTCCCAAGTGACAAAAGTTCTGAGGAAGAAGGAAAACGCTCTTACAACGATATTTCAGGTGAAAATCCACACATTTAGTTACCACAAAATAGCTGTAGGTTGTCCTTTCTGTTATAGGACCTTCTACAGCATTTTCTACCTACTGAAGGCGACCTTGAACCTTAAACCAGCCCAATTCCTGTGAAAATCCACCTGGCACAGCCCAAAACACTCACTCTACTTTGCAGATACAGCATGGAGGTTTTAATGTGTCTTTATTATTATATGCAGCTTAGAGTCAGGAGATCCCCAAGCTCCCCAGTATCTTCCCTAGGCTGCAGGAGCAATAATTGGGAATTCAGTGGGTGTTTGAAGGACAAAGCCAAGCTGCTCATGTCCCCCCAGGGTGGTGGGTCACCAACCATGAGCAAAAGGCTGTGACACTGTACCTGGTCTACTCATGAGGGGTTTTGGTTTATAGGACACATTTCCAAAGGGCTGAACAGCAGCTCTGCCCATTCCATCCTGAGATTCCCAGTGATCCAAGCCTGGCTAACAGCTCCACACCAGAGGTTTGCCTTTGTCAGGACAAGGACGCTGGAAGATCACCCTCCTCTAGCAAAGCCTCGTGCAGCACCGCACATGGCTGGGCTGGACCTGATGACCAGGTTCAATTCTCTGCTCCAGAACAGCAGCAGCAGCAATTAGGGAAAATTTGGCGAATTAAAAATACCCGAGTCATCCACATCCCTATTTCCCTGATCACTGAGCAGAGTCTGCACTGGTGAGAGCAGCCCTGAAGGTCGGAGCCCTCCGAGATCGCAGACAGCACGAATTGAGGTCGAAGCACGGCGGCTCTTTCAAGGTGGATATTTATACAGCAGGAATCAGAGGGAGCCCAGACTCGCTCCATGTAGGACAGCGGAGAACCACCCAGACAACTCTGAACAGAGGCATTTAAGCAGAAAAATATCAATAGGTCACATCCAGGAGGAAAAACTCTTTGGAAGGTTAAAATGAGTAAGATGACGAAGAAGTACCAAGAGACGGTTCCGCTTAAAATAAAAAATGTAAATGTTTCTACCAAAAAGAAAAAATTGTCAGATCACCTGAGGATAATACTCTAGGGCCAGCCATTGCAGCTAAAAACAGTGAGAGAGCTCTCTCCTCTGGAAAATCAGACTCATGGAATGCCTGGGAGCTCCAAGTGACCCAAAACACAGGAGACCAACACAACGCAGGCTCTCCATCCCAGGGCTGGGGGGGACCCCAACCTCTGGGCAAAGCTCTCATGCCAATGTCCTCAGCAAGGATGTTCTGCCTAAGTCTTCCAGGTTACTGATGATTGTAATCCACAACTACCCTTGAAGAGCCAATACAAATGCAATCCTTAAATCCTTAGTGCTGCTGCAGTCACTGGAGACTGGGATCGTCCAGCCCAGGAGTCCTGCAAATGTGGGTTTAGAGGTGGGAGTACAACTGGGGTTAAATTGCCAGCCCAAGGGACGTGGAACAGCCCCACCCCATTTTAACTGATCCTGCCAGGCAAGATGGATTATCTATGGAAGGGTTTATTAACACTGGAGAAGTAAACAAGGATCTCTGCCGGCGGGAAGCAGCGATGCCATTAAGAGGGTAGTGACTCTGCTTTTAGAGAAGACAAAATCCCACGGAAATGGGGAAAACCAGGAAAACTTCCAAATAATCTCTCTGAAAGGAAGGAGGCCAGCAGCATGTCCACTGGGATGCTCACACTGCCACTGCACAGCCCGTGCCAGAGGAGCCTGCTGCACACACCTGGCAACACACAACTCTTCACAAAACAAGTTTCAAGAAGAAGGTTTTCACCAGCTTTGGTGGACTTAGTAAGAACTCAAACAGCCTCAAGCTGCCCAAGAGGAAGTCCTAAGTTGGATTTGCACTGGGAGAGCCCAGCACACCTGCAAGGCTCTGGGTCCCAGTGTACCCGAGGGTCACGCTCGCTCTCACCACCTATTCCCTCCTCCCCAGCTACAGTTCTGCCAAAACACTACAACACAGATGATCTCTTATTTATGGGAAAAAAAATACCTTCTTTCTCCATTTAAGGCAGGCTAAAATAGTACTACTGTGAAAAGACCCACACGCAGGGCTGAAGTCACATCCTGTTCGTTCATTACAGTAACAAATGTGCTCGACGGTAATTATCCAAAGGGGAGAATTCCAAATCTTCTCATCTCGCTCTCTCCTAATTAATTAATAGTTTAAATGTCATCATGATGGGAAGTGCTCATCAGAAGCAGAATCTGCTGCCATGATTTACAACTCTGCCTCCAAAGGCTCTGAAGCGGCGGCACCCCGGGGTTAAATTTAATTCAAAAAACGTAAGGCTCTCGTTGTGCTCCTCACCAGTTTAGCACTGAAACTCCCCCATCGAGCGAACGGTGTGAAGGGAAGATGCGGGTGAGCACTTCCTTCCCCTGGATTATTCTTTTTTTTTCCCCCCCTTTTCATCATTAAGCTGGAAACCGAAAGATTAAATTAAAATTAGTCGTTTGTCAACTTGTTAGGGGTTTGTTGCAGATGGCAACTGAGGGACCGGCCTGCTGTGGCGCTGAGCAAAGCTGATCTGAAGAGGGGCCCTGGCACTTGGAGAGAGCCTGTGTCAGAGCTTCTAATCCCGGCTGGAAAGGGAGCTCAGCACTCCAGCTGGAGAACAATGAGGACAAGGATGCCGTCTGCTCACAGTGACATGGTCCCTATTCCCAGCCAGCTCCCCCCATGCTCTGAGCATTCAGCCAATTAGCCAGCACAGCTCCTCTCTCCCAGCAATTCTGGGCTGGAATACTTAGAATTTGCACTTAGTGCAGCCTCTCCTGCTGCAAGAGGTTTGCCCAGTGTTTGCAGCACCAAGTGAAGTGCTGAGCTGAAGGCAGCAGTGCCCAGGAGCAGAGATGTCTCTGAACCCACGGGAAGCCCTCCAAGGATAACCCTTTGTGGTCTCCCACCCCAGCTCTCCAGGTAGGTCTTTGAACTAGAAGCCACCAAAACCACTTTGGTGTGCACCAAACCATGCTCACGTGATGGAGACACAGACACAAGTTTCCAAACCACTGGAACCAGAGCAGCTTCACAAGCTTTCAGCTTTCCAACTGTGTGGCCTCTGCAGCAAACCCAGACCCTGTGAGAGCAGGGATTCATCCCAAAGACAGGGGTCCGGAACAATTAACACTTTCTCCACCCTTTGGATCTTTTTTTTTAAACGTTAATTTAACTAAAGAAATCAACAACGTGCTTTTCAGATTGCAATGAAGAACTCTGTCCATGTCATTCCAAATGAAACCCTGATTAGATCATCACCAAGCCTTGTGTGTCCAATGTTGTCTCACGTGGACTCACCATCACTGGGGCAAAAAAATCTTCCACAGTCAGGGAAATCTCTGCAGTGATCTGGATTCTGGAGTACTGAGAGGCCAGCTGGGAATGCAATCCTCAGAAGCTGCCCAGTCCCACACAGGCACCCAAATAACTGCAAGGAATGCTCAGCACCTTCAGAGAGCCATCAGACACCCACCAGCCCTTCCAGAGAAGTGAGCACCCCGTGTCCTGCAAAGCTCATTCTGCTGGAGCTCTGTCCAAGCTGACAGAGCTCAGATATTCTGCTACCAGAGGATGGAATTCAACCCAATAGCAATGAACTAACTGGGATATTGAACTGCAGTGCCAGCCACATGTTCCTCACCTCTGGATCAACTCCATTTGGCTGCATGTTACATCAACCTGCTCATCTCCTCCAAAATAACAGGATCCCATCCTTCCTCTCTCCCACCTTCCCTGCACACACCAACACACAGTTGCAAATCCACGAGGTAGGAAAAGGGAAATTACAGATCTTTATTTGCCAACTTTGCACATTTTCTCCCTCCCCCCCTTTTCCACAAAACAACTCTTTTATTCCCTAGGAGGAATGGGGGGTGGGAGCTTGTTATTTTTCTATTTCAGATAAAAGGTTGGCAAAAGAAGAACCCGATTCATGTCATTGTATTTCCTTATTGTCTGCATTAACCTTCCCCATGGTTACTTGTTCTTTGTAATGTTACACTTGTCTTGCTGCAACACATGAATACCCGAGCCAATTTTGTCATGCAAATGAATTCAGTTGGATTGTAAATTGTGTGAAGGAGCATTAGTTTATCAGGAACCCGCCTGCATGCTGCACCCAACTGATTTCTCCTATTCACACCAAGAGTGCAATGTTTTCTAGTTGATCCTCAATGTCCATTCGAAAGCTGTGGGGTTTATTATTATGATTATTATTATTATTATT
>NW_020897794.1:823951-858745 GCF_003984885.1 Neopelma chrysocephalum | reverse complement strand
TATTCCTTTTCTAAAGCCTGATTTATATAACCAAAACCCACAGCTATGCCATCAAAAATGAAATATTACTGCAACCCATGTCTGTATTTATTGTAAGCCTGAATGGAAGCCTCGTACCCACGTTGGTAAGGAGCAGACATTATAATCTGCAAGCCATCAGGTAGATAGTGTTGTTGGCATTTCACACTGTAAAATGAAAATATTTCTATTGAGGTCGATACCTGTATTTAGAGTGACATTTCTTCAGCCAACCCTGGGGTTATCACCAATCTGGAAAGCCCACTCAGGACAGAGACACAAACATTGCATCTCCAGAGCAGCCTCCTCCTCCCTGCCGGCTGCCAATCATCCCAGGAAAGGCACTGCAAGGAAATTCCTGAGCTTCCCTCAGTTCTCACCCAAATGCCTGAATCATCATTGAATTGCACGTGTGCCTCCATCAGCAGTGGCTGCACAGTGGAGGGGAACACGTCCCACCAGCCTCCTTAAGGCCCTGAACCCAACAGTTTCACTCTTGGTACCCAGAGCCCAGCACTGTCCCCAAACCAGTGCCAACCTTCAGCCTCCCCTTCTCCTCAGTCCCAGGTCTGCCAGAAAGAGCTGCCACAACTCTGCTTTAGAGCTGGAAACCAAACCCACGATCCCCTTCCCGTGCTGACAACAAAGCTGAAGCCAGGGACACACACCAGATATCAACAACCAGCTCTTGGGCCTGCTGTGATTTGTAGCGAGACTCAAAATTATCAATAAGTTGGTGGCAACGGCGGAACAACCTCCAAATCAAGTGCAACATCCTCATTGCTCCTCTTATCTCCCTGCAGACTAGACACTATTTCACAGGAAGCTTCAGAAATGAAACCAGAATTCACATTTCCTCCCAGTCTTCTCCCGGAGTTACAGATGGAGCCAACACTCCGCTTGGCATCTGCTCGATCGCGCCCGGTTAAACAACAAACGCCGGCACTGACGTGCCCCTCGCCCTCCAGGAGCCACTGGAGGAATGGCAGTGCCACCCTTCACCCTGCAGCATGAGATGCTGTGTCAGGATGGTACAGAACAGCTCTACATCCTCACCCAGATGCTGCAGTGGGAACGCCGCGATCCCCACGGAGCTGTTGGGAAATCTGCAATACCAGAGGACTTCCAGGAGACAGCAGTGAGCTGCCTCCCTGTCCTGACGTGCCACAACTGCCCCGTTTCCAGGGTTGCAGTGGCCACCCCTCCTGCCCACCAAACCACCCTATGATGGGGAAAGGATGAGAGAATCGGGAATGTTCATCCTGGGGAAGAGAAGGCTTTGGGGTGACCTAATTTGGTCTTTGGGCACCTGAAGGGAGCCTACAAGAAAGCCCACAAGAGAAAGAATATTTACAAGGGCCTGGAGTGACAGGACAAGGGGGAAAGGATTCAAACTGACAGAGAGTAGGTTTAGATTGGATACTGGGAAGAAATTCTTCCCTCTGAGGGTGGGGAGGCCCTGGCCCAGGTTGCCCAGAGAAGCTGTGGCTGCTCCATCCCTGGAAGTGTCCAAGGCCAAGTTGGGTGGAACTCTGAGCAACCTGGTCTAGTGGAAGGTATCCCTGTCCACGGCAAGGAGTTGGAAAGAGATGAGCTTTAAGGTCCCTTCGAACCCAAACCATTCTGGGATTCTGTAATTCTATGACAACAGTACATTTGTATGAATTTCACAATATGAGTGTTGAGTGGGCTCTGACCCACAGAGGACAGCACTGCGTGGTCCAGGGTGCAGAGGGAGAGAGAAGCAGCAGGGGCAGCTGCATCCTTTTGGGCACTGCAGTAGCAAATCTGACCTGAATGGGCTGGGGAGACGATACCAGGTTTGGTCTCGGGGGACTGTCCCATCTAATCAGCCTTGAAGTACGACGGGAGATGAGCAGGGAGATCCTCGCCCTGCCTGTGCCATATGGAGAGCAGATTAGGAGCCTCTGGGGCCACTAATCCAGCACAATCACTAGAAAGGCACTTGCTTTAGTTATTAGAGCAGGGCTTTGGGACTGGGCTCGGGCAGGGCTGCCAGCAAACCTTCCAGCCCGGCCCAGCCTCTGGGCCTCAGTTTCTCCAACTGCAAAAAAATCCTCCTCCTCAGAGGGGCACTGGAAACTAATTCCAATGTAGAAGGGACCTGTGAAAGCTCTAGATAATCAGAGTTACAGGTGTACAGAGTGTTCTTTACAAGCTTGCCCAATAAAAACAAATTCAGGGTGTGCTTTATCTGCTTGGACCTGGCTTGAATTTGAACATAATTCTACCCCCAGCACAGGGAAGATAAAGAGATCAAACTGTGAGCAACTGAGGATGTGAAGGGAAAAGAGCAGCACCCAGAAGGAGCAATGGAAAGGAGACTTTATCCCTTTGCAGAACAGTTATCTGGGAAAAAAAATTGGAAAGGGCAGGGAAGCAACGCAATGGTACCAAGACACCACCACCTGCATGGGAGAGACTCACACGGTCCTGTCTCACCCTTTTGGGTGACTCCAACTGCACAAACCTCCAAGGAAAGATCTGACCAGGGCGAGTTTTCCCAAACTGGAAGTTAAAACTCAAACAGAAACAACATTTTTACTCCAGAGGTCCCTTCCCTGGCTCCATCAGGGTGTTACTCAGTGGGAAACATCCGGGCTTGGGGGTGTGTGGGTACCACAGAGGTTGGCTCAGGGCCCCTCAGTGGTGCTGCCTTTCAGCAGACAGATGTGCAGGGGGGTACAATCGATGGGGAGGCAGCTCTGGTCACTCCACACTGAGCTCTCTCTGTATTTATTGTCCTTCTTTGGAGTAAATAGGTCTTAAGCTTGTGGCATGTCATTATAACTTTTTCGAAATAATGATGCTGCCTTTAGTTTTTTTGCTATAATTTATGCCCAATGCACCAGCGCCAGTCACTCAATACTGTAGAGTCTGCAGAGGTGGAGATAGCCCTTAATGAGAAGAGGTTTTGCCTTTATCTCCTTTATACTTCAACCATTATCTTCCTCCAGTCTATAACCATGCGGTTACCACTGACAATAATGCTCAGAGGCAACAAATGCTGATGAGTTTTCTATGCAGTCTTCACAATAAGTCTATCAAAACAACCTCGAAAAATTATGAACCCTAGTGACAGACAAATAGAACCAGCTTCAGCACGAATTTACAGCCCAAATGCAACGTTCCTTTTAATTCTTCAGGCTTTTCTTATCTCTGCTGTTCCTCTTCTGGCTAGGAGATAACAGTAATTCTTCTGTATGCTATTTTTTTTTCCAACTGAGTAAGATGTTCCTCGTGTCTTTCTGCTTGCTAAAGATAAAGGGTTAAAGACCAACTTGTGTTGGTCGCTTTGTGTTGGGGGAAAAAAAAAGTAATCAGTATTCAAGAGATTGTTATCAGAGGTAAAGCGCAGAGAACAGTAATTTTGCCTGCTTCAGTTAGGGTTTTTTTATTATTTTTTTTAGGTTTTTCTTTTTTTTTCTTTTTTTTTTTTTTTTTTTATGAATGCACATAATGCCTGGAGTGTTGGGGCCAGATAAAAGAATTAGTGGCAGCGCAGGGGGACGGAAGCACAAAGTACACCGGAGAATTAGACTGTCTATCTTTGTCTCTCCCAGCTCATCCAGGCAGCCGGGGCTCGCAGCTCGTAAACAATTTAATCTTTTTGCTACAGTTAAAATACAAAGACAGCAAACCTCCTTCTTTCCAGCCAGGGGAGGGGGGTATGGTACGGTGGGGCGGGGGAGAAAGGAGAGAAAAGGAGGTGGCAACTGCAGAAGGGAGAAATCAGAAAAGGGCTGACACAAACTTTTCTGCCTCAGTTTAACCTCTCGCCTTCCACCATCAGCGTAATTTTTCCAGCCAGAAATTCAGGAGGATATTTTATCTCACCAGCCAGCCCCACCTCCCATACGTTTTCTCCCCAGCCCTCTCTCCTCTCCACCTCCTTCATCCCCGGCTCAAAAGCTTCCCATTGTCGCTGGCTGAGAATTCCTTCGGCTCACAGGTTAAAAAGCTAAACAGATTAACTCATGTAGGGGAAAGGGAGGAAAAATAAAATAAGATGTGAGGCTTCTCCCCCCTCCTCCCTGCAGGAACACGGATTCAGGCTCTGCAACAACAGTACAACACGGTTGTGCCTCACTCCTGGCCAAGCAGGAGGGTCAGGAGGTCCGTGGCTCAGGAAGCCACGAGATCCATGTGCAGGACCAGGGGCTGTGTGAGATGGGGCTGGTGAGGTGGTTTCTCCACCTCCATGGGAGGAAGGTGGTGGAGACTCCCAGAGCCTCGGGCAGGGTGGGAAGGAGCTTGGAAGGAGCTCTGACCTTGCCTGGGTCACCACACTGAGAGTCACCTCCACCCAGCCGATGTTTTGGCAGCATCCTGCACTTTGGGCTTTCCCAGCTGGGGGTTGGGTGAAGGAACATGAACTTGAGGATGTGCTTGATGCTGTGCTAAAGGGAGACTGAGGCAGACAGCTCTGGAGCTTTCCTGCACCAAGGTTTAAGCTGTGGGCTCAATACAGACAAACCAGCCCAGGGGTTCACTGACTCCTGCTCTGCAACTACTGCAACAAGCCCAACAAATCCAGGGAAAAAAAAGCTCTGAGGAAGAGGCAGACAAGGCAACTACAGTTTAAGATTTCCTTTAAGATCACGTACACAGCACCTCCACTCCTCACCTCCAAACAAAAACTCCTCCCTGGTGACTCAGTCACTCTTCTCCATCACCAAAGTGATGGAGTGACCTGCGGTTATTACCCCAGGAATTTGAGGGATTAATAAATGAACTAAATAATCACGGGCTGCACTGTGCTGTCGCTCCTCCCACGCACCAATTCCTACATAATAAAGCTCCTTTTTTGTCTGTTGGTCCTTAACCAATGCACACACCACCCACCCAGGTATCCCTTGTACATGAGTGGCACTTACAGGATAATAATCCAAAGACTTAAAAAAAAAACAGCCCAGGAAAGCAAAACAATGTTATGGTGACTGGAATGGAAATAGCACAGGGCCAGCTTGCACCCAAATGACATTTTCTCTGCAGGCTCTAACACCCACCACCATCACACAGCAGCCCCGATCCTACCCATGGCATCTGCTGCCTTTGAGATTGCAGCAGAGACAAACTGCTTCTGCTACCAAACTACTTGCAGTTGAGGGTTGGTTTTTTTTTGTTTGACTAAAGACAGGCTGTGTACACAAACAGAAAATCAGAATAAAATAGTAGGAACATAAGACTCCGTAAGGAAGAAATATTATTCCCGGCTTTAGAGCGAGCTGCTCTCTCATATCTCCATCCAGGAATTACCAAGGGCTTTAGAAACACTGTTTGAAATGGCCTTATCCACTGCTCCGAGCAGGGGGATTCTGCCTGTTTGGTTAAGTACGTGAGCAGAGAGCAGGGAAGGCGTGTTTCAGCTAAAAACATTGTATTTCCACGCTGAGGACCTGTTATCCACCTATTATGTGATATTAAAGGCTGCATTAGTCTGACTGCTGTCCCCTCCACGCTGCTGTAGCTTGATTTTAAATGCTTCCTGGGAGGTCAAGTGAGGGACTAGGATACGGTGCTCAGGATCCTTGTTTGAGAATCAAGATGGGCATTTAGAGCCAGTTAACCCACAATCCCTGCCTGCTGCTCACCCAGTGGGCACCAGTGCTGTCCCAGGGGGCCATACTGGGCAGGGACACTGGAGTGAGCAGGTGATGGGGAGGTTTGTGCATCCCTGGGTAGGATCATAGAACCACGGAATGGTCTGGATTAGAAGGAACCTTAAAGCTCATCTTCCAACCTCATGGTCAGGGACATCTTCCCCCACACCAGGTTGCTCAGAGCCCTAATTAAGACAAGATAAACCAAGCCAAGCCAAGCAGGAGTCACTTTGGCACCGTGGGATGTCACAACTCAGGCACAGGGTAGTCACAGAAAGTGGAATCCACCTGGGAGCACCACCAGCTCCTGCTGCCACCCTGAGCAGGCTGGACCTGCTTCCAGAAAGCCCTCATGGCTAATTAACACAAGAAAAAGGTGCTGCACGTGGAGCCAGAGGTGCACAGAGAGGCTTCCTGGTGAAAGGAAAGCAAAGCAATGGTCACACAGTTCTCCCTGTGCTCCTCACTTCCACCAACACTGATTCAAACACTTTCTTTTTTTTTTCTTGCACATATTAAGCAGAAAGGGGAAATAGTTAAATGATGTTAATATTTTTTAAATTAGGGAACAAGGAGATCCCCTTTAGGAGTCAAAGGCTGCTCTCACCCAAGGTTTTGTTTTAGAAAGGAGTGCAGAAGTTAATGAACCCAGAATAACCTTTAATTTTCAGTGTCCCCTCACAGTCTATCCACTCAGCATTCATGGCAGTGGCATTGCTCCTAATGAATGACTTGGTATTCATGTTGCTCTCTCAGTATTACTTATGTGTCTGATCTCTCCTAATGGAAAAACTGATTGTCGCTGGGAAGTTATGAGGAAATATTAAAAAGATCTGATCCACAGTGAAAGTTTCTTCACTGTAAATGAAACTGCCAGATAACAAATGCAAATAAATTTGGGGAGCTTATTGGTACTGAAGTTTAGTGCCTTTATAATTTATATCTTTACTGGGGAGCATCTGATCTCCAACTTAAATGGAACCAAAATCATTATGGAAAGAGGAATCACCCTACTTTCGATATCCTTCCACCAGCAATCACAGCCGCAGCCTCTCCAACCTCCTGTTTACATCACAGTTAATTTGTTTTATATCCATGCTGAGGTAAAGATTCCTCAGTAAGCCAAGAGAATTTTTTCTTATTTTTAAATTATCTCTGCTGTGCTGCACATTTACAGAGGAGCTGCCGTGCATCCATCTCCTCCTCTCCCCTCCTGGGGACCTCCCTTCAGCCCTTCACTTCTTGGGCTCCCACAGAAGCCACTGCCACAGAAGAGGTCTTCCAGACTCCCTTTTGGCCTGCACACACCTGGCACATCCCACACCAACCTGGTGAACAGTAAGGCACCTGGCATGGGGAATAATTTTTGCTATTAATAGTTGTAAAAACCAGGAAGAGCAAAATAATTCACAGTTTCCATCCCGAGAAGACTTAGGCAAACCAAGCTCTATAAACCCTCTGAAATGTTTCCTTATGATTTGTATATTTGAGCAGGCTTTGGTATTAAGTCTGAACTGATTGGGAAGATCAGTTTGGAGGCATCACACCAGAATACCAAGAGGAGCTGCCATTCAGCCCCGTTTCCCCTTTGTAAAATTCCCCCGGAGGTAACAAATATCCGAGCGCTTCGCCGCAGCCTTTCTTCGGGATAATAACGCTAATGAAAAATGCATGCCAACGATTAGTTCTAGCAAAACAAATTTCCTTCCCAGGAAAGCTTGGAGTTAATACCCTGCTCAGAGCCCAACGTCAGCCCAGTCCCAGCACAGCCCACGCTGCCATTCCCAGTCTCCCCTCCAGCACCAGACCAGCTCCTGCTCACAAAGACACGGCCGGGCCCGAGGGGACATGCCTGTTGTTCACTAAAAGGGGTGAAAGCCCATTGTATTCAGCTTTCTTAGCACAGCCAAACTTCTTGGAAGAAGCAATAGTTTAATGCCTTCTGAGAGCTACGTTTTAATTTTGCCACTGTCTTCCCAGGAAAATTATTCATCTGCTCAGCGCATCGGTCCCCCCCTCGTCCCACACCAGATACCCCAGGCAGTTCCAAAGCTCGTCTGCTTCTACTTCTTCAAAACACTGGCTCCTCCCTCCTCCAGCTCACTGTCACCTGAGGTGGGCTCAGCAGCCAAAGGCTCAGCTGGTTTTCCACTCCTTGGCAATCCTGGGATGAACCAAAGCTCTCCAGAAGCAAAAGGACAAGACAGGAGCACACACCGTGTCCCTCCAGCTGCCCCCAGGACAGGCAGCCAGCACCCCATCCTCCCCCTCCTGCTGCACTTACATCTTGGACTCCCTCATATTTAAAAAGTTTTCTCTAGTCCTCGCTAACACTTTTTTTTCCCCCAGTCCTTTTCCCTACCGGATATTTGCCTAAGCAGGGTATTTTGTACAAGGAACTACGGAAAACTTTTGGAAAAAAACCCCCCAATTTTTAATTGACAGAAAAGCAGTGCTGGTGCCAGAAATCTGACCCTGTTTCTCTCCCGTGGAAGGGTCGGTGTGACCCACACACAACGCTCCACTGCCGCCCCAGCCTGCTCCCAGGAGTTATTTGGAAATGCATTTACACATCTGAGAAAGCTGAGAGCGGCTTTGCTCACCAGATTTCCACAAACAAGTTTAAATTAATCCAATAAAGTCACTCTTAGTTAATTATTTGCCTAGAATTCCATCGGAGTCGGAGCTCCGGCTTCCGCTTTAATTCACAACCACCGGGCACGGGTGGTAATTACAGAGGGTTTGTTTGGCAAACGCCAACATTGTTTTCCTTCACGCACCTGCAGATTGCTTGGCAGTGACTGCTGCAATCCAAGCCCTCTTGGCTGCCAAGCCTTCCAGATGTTGAAGTGCTTCCATGCACCGTGTCCCGAGCACCGAGCCGCGCACGGACGCGGCGGCCAAGAACCGAAGCCTTCCAAACCCTGAGCTTCTGGCACCCACACAGCCCCACCAGGGCAAATCCCGGAGGGGTGGGTGGCTGCAGGTCCCTTGTCCCTCTGGTGGGATTGTCTCTCCTACAGCAAGAGCCGCCACCACCAGAGCTTTGACCGGGATGTTCCCACACACCTGCCTGGACCCAGCCCAACGCCCGGCAGCGTGGGAAGCAGAGCCCGGCGGCTCCGTCTGGCGCCTGCAGACACACGTGCGTGTGAAATGCCTCGGAGCATCCCTGGCAGCTCCGGCTGCCCATCCCGGGTGCCGGGGGGGGGGTGTCGGCCCAGCCTGGCTCACCGCGCTTTGTTCTGGGGCTGCCAGATGGGGAGGGCCGGGGGTCAGCCCTGGCAGCGGGACACAGAGTTGCTTTACTCACTTCAGCGTGAAAAATGTCACCCTCCTTGGGGCTGGGGACTTTTTCCCCCCCCCCCCCTTCTTCCCTTGCCCCCTCCTGCTTCCCCACACAGCTGTTAATGAGACAGTTTGCTGGAGCCAGACAAATGCAGACAGGCACCGCGCGGCTGCTGCCCGGGGCGGGCGCTGGGAGCGGGCAAACAGGGCAATGTGGCACTTTTGGTGTAAACATGTGGCATGTTGGCGTGCCAAAAGCTTGGTTGGTGGCCTCTATTTGTTTTTCAAAGAGCTTGTCAGGTTCATTTACACACGTCACTGCCCCGCATGTGCTTGAAGAGAGAGGGGAAACACATTCTTTGTCTGCCGGGTCCCCCCGCGAGCCCGGCGGCCGCGTTGCCTTGGGACCCGCGGGCTGATGGAGCTGCAGGCAGGAGAATGAGTTCTCCTGGCTCAGCCCATGCTCCAGGAGCAAAGGCCAGTGGAAAAGGTCTCTGTGAGGCTTCGCCAGATCCTCAAACCACCACAAGAAACACCACCTTGGCTTTTCAGCGGTGCGAATGTCAAGACTCGCCCTGTCAAATGTCTCATCCTGCTTTTCCTAAAACCAAGCTTTTGGGAAAGCAGACCTGGTTACTGAGTCCAGTCCTGTGTGATAAAGCTGCTCAAAGCCCTATGTCTCTCCAAATCCCTATTTTGAATCATAGAATCGTGATTTGGGTTGGAAGGAACCTTCCAACCCCCTCGTTCCAACCCCCTACCATGTGCAGGGACACCTTCCACTTGAGCACGAGAGGTTTCTCCTCAGTTCCTACACAAAATTTACACCCTTTGTGGTAGAGAACACAACAAATAAAAAGTTTTGATTCTTTTCCAAGGTGCTTTCTGAGTTTTGCAAGGAAACTGGTGCTGGAATTGCAATCACCTGTCAAAATTGCTGCCAGGAGATACACGGCTTTTAACCAGCTCTGAAACACTACTTGAGTGAAGTGGAACAGAATTGAACCAAAACGGTTTTACCTCCCCAATATTAAGTGCATATTGAAGATTTAAGTAGCAATTAAGGTTGCTGTAGAAGATAGCAAAACAGCATGTTTATTTTCCAAAGATAAGTTAAAAAAAAAAAAAAAGAAAGAAAGAGGAAAAAGGGAAAAAAACCCGGCAATTAGGAGAATAGACTGGGGGGAAAATATTAAATGGATGTTTCTGCACAAAAAAACCCAGGCTGACAACATTTCTGCTTTGTAAGGGGGAAATTACTGTAACGCACTGTTTACATAGCAGAAATCAGGGGAAATTATGCTGTCACACTGACATCTGTAGGAGAAGGACAATTTTAAAATTACACTGTTCAACACCTTTAATGATTTGTAACACAAGAGGTGTGGCTACTCCTATTAAATGTGTTGCCAAATCAATAAAAGGCATAATTGGAGTTGTTAGAGCAAATTATAGCACCACCGTTATGTTGCAATACAATGTTCCCTTGTAAACTGCTATTACGGGTAAAGCTGTATTTCTCTCTTATTTGGCTGTTTTGTAATGAGTTGGCATTTTGCTCCATAATAGTTCCACTTTCTTTTATGGAGCTTTCACTTTTACTTTCCTCTTTTGTGCAGCCTATAATTTCCCTTCCCTTCCTCTCTGCCTGTTGACAACTGGTCTATACACGTTTGAAAACAGCCCTGAGGTTATAAACTATATTATTTAACATTATTTGTAATCTTTTTCAATTGGAAGTCAAGGGGGGAGGCACAACACTGGCACATTCGGAATCTGAGATGTCTTAAGGCTGAGCCTTCACCTTCCCCAGAGGGAGAGGAGCTGCAGCGGGGCAGGAGAGACGGGAAGACGCTGCATAAAACTCTTCAAGGGTCTCGCTGCTGGCATTTCAAATGAGGGATTTGGGCTTATCTATCTAGAACACAAGGAGTGGCTGTGGAAGTGCTGCCGAGGCTGCCTGGGAGTTGTAAATCACAAAATGTGCCCCCGCGTGCTAAAGTTGCCGAGGTCTCGGTCACTGCCTGACAGGGGACACTGCTTTGCTCCTGGTAATGAGGGGCTATTTCTCCCTCTAGGAAGAAGGCTAATAAGCATCAGCTCTTGCACAGGCTCATCCCCCACTCCACGGCTTTGCTGGGATGCAGAGATGAGCTGGAGCCAAACTGCAAGGTCACTGCCTCAATTCCGAGGTGCTCCCACAGGGCTCCCTCGCCCTCAGCTCAAGGGAATGGGAGAGACTTGCCATTGTCCAACCTCTTCAGTTTACAATTAAAAAAGAAAAAAAACAAATGAGAAAGAAAAAAGAGAGAAAGGAGCTTTGATCCTGACATAGGCTTAGCCCAGTACTGCACAAGCTTATCCCAGTTAACCTGAAGTCCTGGGGATGGTTGTATTCCCACAGGAGAGCCCAGCCAGCTTCACTTTACTTATTGAGGAACAGGTAATAGCCAACATTCCACCTCCTTAGCTGGAATAAAAGTCACCTGCGTCCTCTTTCACCACTAAAACACTGTAAAACCTCATTAGCATAAGACACATGGACAGGTTCAGGTCAGGGGACAGACAGACCTTTGCACCAGCAAATCTCCCCAAAGGTCCCAGAAGATAATTTTTAAAGAGAAGTCGCTAAATAAGAATAGTTTTTAACGCAAGGGCTGTACTGTAACCTTGTGTTTCCCTGGCATGATGCAGGGGGGATCTCCCGACCTCTGAACCCGGCGTGTCAGCAGCGCCAGGGATGTCCCTGGCACGGGCACCGCGGTGCTCGGCAGCTGTCCCCGCGCCAGCATCCACCCAGCAGGGCTCTGCCAACTGCTGGGAGCCGATTGTCACAGCAGGCACAGCATGGCACGGAGGGGTGTGTGCAGCTGCCGCGCTCAAACTTATTTCTGGAGTTATTTTTAGCCACTTAAAAGTCACGAAATGAGCTGCAATTAGAGGGTGAGCAGCAGAAGCAGAGAGGAGAGGGGTGGTGAGCGACGCCCTTATGAGAGTGTTCATGATCTGCAAACAAAACCAGGGAAAATTGCTATTAAGTAGCACAGAGATGTTTGGGAATTAAATATTCTCACCCTGCTGGCAATCAGGAGAAACAAAGGCTGGATTTTGGCCTTTGACTTGTGTCAGAGAAGAGCTTTAGCGCCAGCACACAGCTCAGTGCCTCTCACAGGGACATGCTGCTCAAGGGGAAAGCCTGCATGCAAAGTTTGTGCAATATCAGATTTATTTAGCCTTGTTTTATTAATTTCTAGGACCTACCATAAATTTACTCCATGGTTTTTATGTAAAATTTTTCTTTGAGCCCTGTATCACTCACAATCAGATCCTGTCCTCTCTGGGTCAGAAGTTGTTATTCCCAAATAGGGAAATAGAGGCAAAGGGAAGCTCGGGAACACAAGCAAGCCAAAGGGATGTGGAACGTGTGTTTGTAAACATTTTGGGATATAACCCATGTATATTCTCTTTCTGACAGCTTCAGAGGGAAAAAAACGTTGCAGATTATCTCAGAAAACTAAAATCATAATTCCCCCAAGAGCAGGTCTGAGCTGAAGGTGTAGCCAAGTCACGTTGGTAGAAGAGGATGAGGAATTCAAGCCCAGGTCTGGTGAGGAGGAAGCCAACACACATCATTTACCTCCCTCAAACCCATCCTGAGGGATGAGCAACCTGGTCCAATGGAAGGTGTCCCTGCCCATGGCAGGGGGTTCAAATGAAATGGTCTTGAAAGGCCCTTCCAACCCAAACCATTCCATGGCACAAAGGAAGCAGCGGGGAAGAGGAGCAGATCCACATCCACACGTTCCCTGCCAGATGAGGCACAAACACAAGCCACGCTCGGAGAAGTGGCAAACGGAAACGTGCGTTTCTCCAGCCTCTGGGGTTTTGTTTCAAGTTAAATCCCTCCTCCTGGTTTCATATGCAGAGAGGTGGGAGGGGGACAGCCCCGAAAAAGTGCGGCTCACATTTCCTCCCGGCACACGGAGGCGTTTTCGCCGGGCTCCTCAGGCATAAGAATGCACTGCTCGTAGCCCAAATGTAAAGCAGTTAATAAACAGGCTGTTAATGTGTCAGCAGACAGCAGCAGACAAGGCACACTGTCTCAGGCTCCCCCCCCCCACCTCCTCATAATCCTAATTGCATCAAATCTAATCATTTTTATGGGATAAAAAGATTTCCATAGATGACAAAGGGTTACATTCTCAGCCCTGTTGATCCATCCAGTAAAATTAGATAAGAAATAGATTTCTGGGCAATGCATTAAAGGCGATTGTGGGGGGGGGAGGTAAAAAGAGAAAAAGGGGAGATCATTTGCTGCAATTCCGCGTCTCACTCTTCGGTTCAAGAAAGAAAATGTAAATGTGATGTTCGTTTGGCCACAGGCAGCTGCTTCTATCAGGCACTGCAAACTGCAGCAGGACAAAGGGGTAACTCTGGTAAAAGGAAAGGTTAATAGCAAAGCAGGGGAAGGGGGGGATGCTCATCGGCATGTACGGCACGTCGCAGCCTCGACACTCGGTGATGGGTTCGAACTGGGAACTGACATGAGATATAGAAGTGCTCACTGAAAATAATTCAGAGTGACGGCCGCACTGGCCTGAAAATGGAGAAGGGCTGAATCACCAAGCACTTGGCGAATATGCAGGAGCAGGGTTGCCAACTGCTCCTGATTATTTTCAGTAATAGTCTGGATTTTACTGACCACTCCTCTCCTCCCCTCACCTGCCTGGCCCCCCCCTTGCACCTCCCAGAAGTTGCAGGTTCAGTGCACTGGTGGAGGCAATGCTGATGTTTGCTTGTGTTTTAACAAGAAACGCAGAGAAATCCCTGTGACATCTGTGATTATGTAACGGAATAACTATGTAGGGAATGTTAATAATGAAAAAAATTAAGCCACACACAGCCTCCACCCCAATGTTAATTTTACCAACAAATATATCCTAACAGAGCCACATTGCACTACTCATGCTGTACGTGAAACAGGAGAGAATCAAGGCCTAGTATATTATGTATATATACAGTCACACAGCTACTCATATACTAACATACAGACACATTAAAGGAAGCTCTGTATGCACTATATGATAAATACATGTCTGTTATGCCAGAAAAATACATTTCAAGTGCTCAGGAAGAGTTTACAAGCACATCCCCACACTGATGTTCAGGTATCTTGTACCTCAGGGTGCTGTGAAGGAGCAAAACCACCCTCCACAGCTCAGCCTGCTCTGGCACAACACGCAGGCTGTGAAGAGTTTAAAAATCTCTGTACTGTAGCAATTGGAATTTTATTCAGCTACTTTTAGCTGGGGGCATGTACCTGGCCTCCCTCCCCAGGAGGGACAGAGAGCAGCCTGTCCCAGGTGGGATGAGGGGTCCTTCTGGGAGGGTGGCAGGTCACAGGCGTGTCCCTGCCCAGCTCGTCCGGACCAACTCCCCAGGTAACCAATTCCAAGAGAACAAGAGGGTCCCTGTATCATAGCAGGCTTCTCTCAGGTATTAACAAATGGAAAAGTCTCACTGGGCGCCTCGTGGGTTCTGTTTGTTTTTTAAATCTGGCATGAATGCATTTGGAACAACAACAAAAAAGAGGTTAAAAATATGCTAAAGCAAAAATAGATCCTTCATCCGCAGCTCGTCTGGGTGGTTGGCACTCACCCTAAAACATGAGCTATTGGGAGATTTAGAAGCTCTAAAAATCACTATCCAAGAGAAAGAGAGATAAGCAGATACAACCTCCTGGATCCCCATATTCCTCTGACCACCAGCACCAGTCCCCCTCCAGCAGGACCCTCTCTCCTCTTGGTCTGAGCAGATCTTTTCTGGCTCATGGCTGCAAGAGCAGCTTTTGGACCATCCCCTGAACACACCACAAGACAGTGTTTCTGCAGAGAGGCAACCTGTCGTGGGGGGATGCCAAAGAACGACTCTTCTAATGCTGAGGATTATTTGGAAAAGGCAAGCAGTGCAAGCCCGTGAGCCAGACTGGGAAGAGACCTGAACCTCCTCTCTACAGCACCTTCTTCCCCAGCTCACACCCCACCTCAGCAGAGCCCCTGATTTGTAGAATCATAAAATAGTTTGGGTTGGAAAGGACCTGTAAAGGTCACTGAGTCCACCCCCCTGGCACAGGCAGGGACACCTTCCACTATCCCAGGTTGCTCCAAGCCTCATCCAAGCTGGCCTTGAACACTTCCAGGAATGGAGCAGCCACAGCCTCTTCTGTGGTACCCAGACTGGTTCCAGCCCCTCAGTTGAGCTGCACTGTGTGGAACAGCATGTGCTCATCACCCACATCATCTTCCCCTTCAAAAACACATTTTCCCCTTGGTCTCCTGCAGGATTTGGGGTGCAGTTAATACAGCACCTGCCAGACTCAGCTTTTCCTCCCCTCCTTTGTCATTTTAAAGCTGCCACTTTGAGGGCCCTTCTGAAATTATGTAAAGCCCAGCTGGTTAGATGAGGGCAACCTGTCTTTATAACACCAGTGTTGAAACACATACTAATTCCACATAAATCTACGGCAAGTTAATCATGCCTGCATTTCCAATCCAGTTTTATGGGGTCAGAACTCTCAGTCCAGCACTCCTCCCGTGGCTGAGGTGGTGGTGGCTGTCAACTGCTCCAGGCTGTGACACCCCAGGGCTGCACCCTCTGCCCCACAGTGATGAACCAGCTCCCCACAGGCAGTCCCAGAGGGTTCCCCTTTCCAGGGGCTTTGAGCTCCCCCCAGACTCCTCCTACAACGTCACAGATGCCAAAAGAAGTGGGAAAGGACCTGCTCTGTGCCCACCTGCTGGTTTTAGCTGATCTGGTTTTTGCTGTTGTGGCATCTACAGACAGACACCGAGTTGTGAGTCATCTCAGCAGTCACAACGACGCTGTTTTGTTCTCAGCCAAAGTATTTTATTATTAAGTTTCAAAGCAATTAGTACACCCTGTCCCTGGTTTAATGGTTAGGGGGTTGGGGGAAGGTGGCACAGACACTCGAGGCAAGGCCTGGGGCCACCCACAGAACCTACAGCTGACACATCAACCTGCTCATGGCCATTATTTCTCCATTAAGAGCTTCTCCAGCGTTTTCCAGGAGTTTTACTGATACCTGTGCACCACCTGAACGTGAGGTCAGAGCTGATCAACCCTCATCACAACTGGAGCAGACACCACAACACCTGGAGCGTGCTGGGGAGCTGCTGCACCAGCCCTGGAGGGAGCTGCTGTCAAACCACCCCGACTCTCCTCCTCTGTGCTGAGAACACAAACCTTCACTCAGACCCTGGTGCTCTTGCCCTGTCAACCTTGCTGAGGCTTGGCAGCGGCATGAACCTTTGTTTGAAGAACCAAAGAGAATTTGGATCCCACCTCGGGACAAGTTCTGGCACAGATGGACCGAGAACAAACAGATTTCCTGCCACATGGAATCGCTGGAAGGAAACAGTAGCCGGGGGCAAGGAAAACAACCCAAATCAGTGGCACGTCCTGCGCTTCCCATCCCTGCACTTGCATGAAACGTCCAAAGATTTAGGGAACAAAACCAAGCTCTGATGTTTCAGTTGCTCTTCCCCGTGGATGCAGTTACTGAAGTAGAACGAGGAAAGGTCACTCGGCTACAGTTATGCTTCCAGTCCATTTCAGGGGTTTAGCACTGACACCAGCCCATAAATAGTAAAGGCATCATTTTGTGAAATAAATTTTTAAACTGTTCTGTTTATACTGAACTCAGTAAAACGTGTAAGGTCTTCCCACAGCAAGCTTTTGGAGGGCCATGAGTTGGCAGACACCTTAAGAAAAATAAGGGAGGGAGACCCTGAAGATGCAGCTTTTTTTTTTTATAAACTTAATTTCCTAGATTACATTATTTTGCAATAAAGCAAAATTATCTAAACACACTTCTTAGTTGTTAAATAAACTGGTCAGCAAAGGTGACTCCAAAATGTGCAAAAGTTTTCCCAGTCAGTGGATGCAGAAAAGCTCCAGGAGGATTTCTGTGCTCAGATATTTAGCTGCAGAATAGGCTTATCAGTTCTCTAATAACCATCTGCTTAGAGCTCAGCTCTCCATCTCATTCAGGCTGCCCTTCCCCAAGCTGAAATTAAAAATATTGACAGAAACCATTTCTGCCAGGCAGGAGAAGTTCACGCCATTGCCGCATTTTTTTGGTGTGTTTCTGTTGAAGTTTCTGTGTGTGCCCTGTATTACCTGCCAGCTGCTGCCCTCTTTATTTTACATTTCTGAAATGTAAAAATACGAGCGTGAAAAAAATATAATAGAGTGTTTAATTTCTCCTGCAAAGTGCAGGAGAAAAGGAGCTGGGAGCGTGCTGAGCTGTGGTTTATTAGATCAGCAGCTCTCCCTGGGCAGGATGGGACCTGTCCAGGGAGCAGATCCAGCCAGATTCCAGGCAGGAAGGGCCCTGGGGTGGAGCTGGGAGAGCTGAGGAAGCTGTGCACTGTGTCTGAGCTACATGTGCACATAAGATATCAAAGGAGAAAGACCAATATCTCCTCTTGGCCCTCTGTTACAGACTGACTGTGCCATTACTGGTGTCCAGTCCAAGAGACACTTTCCTACGGCTTCGGAGCACTTTGGATCACGGAGCTCCTGATTTTTTCATACCCTTCATTTCACATAATTTCTGCTCTCCATTCTCCAACATACTCAGCTTATGCTGCACTGCAAAACCCATTTATGAGACCTTTTGCCTTAAAATTCAAACCCTTCCATGCCTTGGGGAAAAAACTTCGATCCAGGACTTTTTGTTCAGGCCTGGTTTTACTTCAGCAGCTCTCTGGAGAAAGCAGTTACTACAATGTGCTCTTGAACCTACACCTTGTTTGGGAGGCTGAAGGCCTCCAGAAAAGGGTCCCAAATAAACCTATAGATGCAAAATCAATCCCTATCTTGATGACACAGGAAAACCTGATGCAGTGGATACAACTGGAAAGCACCTCTTCTTTCCAGGTCAGCACAGGGGGTACAAGGAGGGGAAGGGGATAAAGGACAAGCTCAGTTTCTCAAAGAACACGACACAACCAAATCCTACTCGTTTAGGATCGTTTGGAGCGTTAAAATACGGAAAACCAAAGGAACAAAACTGTGGTAATTACACTCAGTGGGACGTATTTTACTCAATTCAAACATAATAGGAGTGTCCCTGGGTAAATGCACACACGTGAACCCTTCCCTTCCCCTACACATTCCTCATTCAAATGTATATTGCATGCACAAAAGATACTTTTTAACCAAATATATGCAACACTAAGATTGTTTTTATTAGCTGAAATAAAACAATGCTATTTTGTATATGCCTGACAGGGCAATGCTAAAGCTACACAGACCCTCCTGCTCAGTCATAGCAGACTTTGCCATAGAATTTCTTGCAAAAAGATTTAAATTGTTTCAAGTTTCTTTAGCTTGTCCACCTTGATTTAGATGGGATTTTTTTTTTAAGTATCTTTCCTGAGATCATTCACAGGCCTTTTAAATGAGAATTAAACCACTATTACCTCTGAGATCAATACTGGACACAGCCAGTCATTAGAGCAGGGCTGCCCCAGACCTCCATAGCAGGAGGGGAGGGAAGGAAAGGGGGACAAGAAGGAGCAGTTTGTCTCCAAAGGGCTTCAGGTCCTCTCAGGGACAATCCTGCCACTGGAGCCAAGACCATCCACCCTCTCAGAGGTAAAAATCTGGTGAAGCAGGAGCAGCATCCCCCCACACTCAGCTTGGATTCACCAGTGCCTTTGGCTTTACAAACCCCTGAGCAGCCAAGATTTCCTCCTGCCTTTTTTTTTTTTTAGTGCCTAGATATCTCTCTTTTCAGCGAGGACAGATGATCTATTTTGAGTTTAGTTGCCGCACGTGGGATTTCTCACCGCTGTTGCCTCTTTGACAGACTTTCCCCTCACAGATTTTTGTCCCCTTTCCTGCAGAGAAGCCCCTGGAGAAGGAGCATCCCGAGAAGGCTTGTGAGCATCTCCCTGGTTTGCATAACCCACCTGCCTGCCACGGATTGGGCTGGGAGGCAGGAGGGGGCCGTGACAGACCGGCCATCATCTCTTGCTCTTTTTGCACCTTCTTTTCAGTCTCTCTCTCTCTCTTTTTCCCCTTACCAGCTTTGCTCCCATCTATGAAAAATCAGCAAATAAAAAGTTACATTAACCCCACCCTGACCTCTCCGACATAATACACTGTGGGCTGATGGGCTGCCTTTGGAGCTTCACTGAAAAGCTGTCATTCTTCGGCATCCCAAGTACAGCCCAGGGAGCATTTACCGGATAATTAATATATTAAATGCATGAAAAATAGTTACACAGACACCCCCCCTCCCCGTGCCACATCCTTCCCCCCCACACACACGTATCCTGCCATCTTTTCCAGGGAAAAGAAGGGACGAGAAAAAGAAAGGGGGGAAAAAAAAAAAAAAAGATAGATACAGCATGTGCACCATCAATATAAAAGCATCCCCTGAATAGCCATCATAAAAACTGTTCATAATTTTATAGCTTCATTCGTGCTGGAGCACCATAAAGGCAGGCCATATTTTTTACACTCAGGATGCCTCATAAAAAAAAAAAAAAAGGAAGGAAAAAAAAAAGAAAACGAAAAGGAAGGAAGGAAACTTGGCATGGGAGACATGGAAGCACAACACTGAACCCATTGGCTCACCTGAGGACAAGAGCTCGGTAAAAGGGGCTTTGAATTTGTCCTCTCTGACCTGTGAGGTTCTGAATCCCACTGAGGCCATCAGAATAATTATTAATTGGGAAGTCTTTAGGCTTTCCCCCCCCCCCCCCTTTTTCTCTTTTTGCTGACTGCATATTTGCCTTTTTAAAAGGATGATGGAAGGCCAGGGAGGCAGCCCTGCCCTCCAACTGTGTCCTTCACCTTTAAGTGGGCCAGCATCTTTTTTTGGTGCTTTGAATCCCCCCTCCCCTTTCCCTCCACCTCCCCAAATGCAAAATTCATGAGCTGGAGCATGGATTAACAAATAAATTATAATGAAGGCAAATGGGTGGCAATAAAAAATAATAATAATAAAAAAGGAGGCCTCACCTTCACGTGACAGAGGCTGAGCAATATAACAAACCAGCTCGTTTATTTTCACCCAAGCCTGTTCTCCAGCTTGGGAAGGTAGGATTTTAAAGCATTTTATCCTTTATTTCCCGTAATATATTTGGACAAGGCAGCTGTAAATCTGAGGCAGGAGGAGAAATCAAAAGAGTGGCAGGAGAAGATAGGGGTCGAAGGGAAAGAAGCTGTGTTGGTTTGTGGATACGGCCCCTGAGCTTCTGTGATCCAGGGATTTAGGGTTCTCACCTACACACACCAGGCTGCTGGGCTGGCTGCCTCTTGCCACGCTCCAGGAGCTCAGACCTGCCTTTATTACACACCTCTGTGCGGATTTTCAGGTGGAATAGGGACAGTAGGAAGGATGTCCCCTAAAAATGTACACATCACACCCATCAGACACCCCAGAGTCAAGAGAAACCATCACAGAAATCAGCCAGTTTGCCTGTTAAAGGTAGGTTTAAGAGAAATCCCTGGAAACCTACTTCTCCACTCAGAGAGAGTCAGGGGTTTCCTCCTCCCAGAGCTGTATCACTAAAAGGATGTTTTTCAACCACAGAAAAACTTCAAAGTAAAGTTCTTTTCAATTTACGGTCAATATTTAGCGAGTTTGTTTGGGTTTCATTGTTTGTTTCTGTGGGTTTGTCCCTCGTGCCCTAAACATTGACTCGAGTGCCTTTGGGTCCAGCCCTGACTGAGGGAGCAGTTAGACAGGCACTGGGAAATGCTCAGCTGCCCTCACCTGTGGGATGCTGTCATAGGTTGGGAAGGGGTGGGGGAAGCCTGGAAGTTGGATTTTAGATTTCTAATGTGGCTCAAACTGCCACAGATGCCCCGTGTCCCCCTGCACCTCCCCAGCTCCAGCAGCCACATCTCCTGTGCCCCAGGGTCACCAGGGCACCAACAGCCTCCACAGGGTTCTGCAGAAATACCTGTTTATTCGCTATCTCCAAATCTAAGAGGATATTTCTGTGCCTCAACCACAAAAGCATCTCCCCAGAGGCAGCTGGAGGGTCTGTGGGATGCATCCAACTCCTGATTGGCATCACTGGCTATGGGTAGAGCTTCCTGTGTTTGTTTGGGAACCCACCTCTCCCAGCCTCACATGCTTGGGAATTAAAGGCAGTTGGAATCCAGGATAACTTCAGGTTCACACAAGATCAGGTCAAGAAGTCTAGTGGCACATGTGCTTGCAGGACATCCAGAAATTATCAGGAAACACATTTAATTTGCCAACCCAAGTGCTGTCACACCCACGTGGCTCCCAGCTTGGGGCTGGGAAGAAGAGTCCAGTCCCTGAATCTGAACAAACACGCCCCCAAAGCAGTGCTGAGGAGAAACCATCCCCCCCAGGAGGTCCCTGTGCCCCCCTGAGCACAGCCCAGCCCCTGTGCCGGGCAGGGAAGGGGCACAGCCAGCAGAGCTGCACCAGCCTGGCCTCCTCATTTGTCTCCTTCGTGTTTATTCCTGGCAAACTGTGGCAGAGGAGCCGCCTCCATCCGGGAGGGAGGTGCCAGCAGGTGGCCTAATAGTGGGAATTAGTGAGGCACAGAGCCACGAGACACGCTGGGGCTGCCTAATGCTGCCCACATTAACGCACGCTCAGACGTGAATAAAGCTTCTTGGAGGGGAAAAAATAACACTGAGAGGAAGAAGAGGGGTAGGAGGAACCAAGGGGAGCCCGATGTGCTAAGCTGAGCTTGTCCACCACTCAGTCATGGGAAGGGTGTCCTCATTCCACGTGGGTGCCGACCTCAGTCCCTGTCAACCACAAACGGGAGAGAGAAATGTTTTGGGTTCAAATAACCCCTGAGAACCTGCATGGTCAGAGGCTGAGAAAGACCTTCTGGCCTTCCCTTCTCCAGCTCTGGCATTTTGGGCAGGCATTCAACCTCTAGCCAAGCAAGACGGAGCAATTCCTTGCTGTCCTGCTCCGTGCTGCCACAGCCTCTGCTGCTGGCCTGGTGGGACATGCCAGCCCCACCCCTCCATCTGATGAGGTCTGATGTCATCCAGGTGCCACAAGAGCTCCAAAGAGTGACTTCTGGAAAGAGGTGGGAAAGGTTTGTTGGGCCACATTCACCAGCAGCTCCTGGGACACCAGAACCCCAAAGCTCTGCCAGTGCCATCTCCAGGTGCTTCCACCACAGAGTGATCCAGCCTGGCTCACCACCTCTGTTTTTCTAACTCAGCTTCGACCTCCAGGCAGCACCTGGAAATGTGAACTCCCTGGGAACAGGTGACAGCAGGCTCAAGGTGAATTTGCTGCATGACACCCACCCTTTTCACAGCCTTTCACCTGCTCTTTGGAAATCAGGGGCCAAAATTTTCAACCTGTTCCCTCAACCTCAGCAGTCCCAAGAGCAAGATAACAATGAAAGAGAGCCAAGCAGCATCCACTTTTCACACACAGAACTGGAACCAAAAGTACCTGCAACTAAACAGGTCTCCAAAGATCCCTTTTGATATTAAGCTGCAGGATCCCAATTTCCCACAAAACTACCAAAAACGAGAGCAAAACCTGAAAACTTGTTCTGAGATGCTGCATTTCAGTGGCCAGTTTTCCTTATCCCTCTCTTCCTGCACACATACCCAATAATCCTGGACATCACTCGGATTTAGAAACAAGTACCTTAGAAAAATCAGAGGATCAAATAATACCCCCGTTGAACCCACTTTAAAAAAAAAAAAATGCTTCCAGTAAGTGCAGGATTAGGCTCTAAAAGCTTCTTCCTCACCCCTCAATGTTCTCTGACACTTGCATTTGCATCGCTGGCAGCTCTGAGTGTGGGGAGAAGGAGCATCACCCTGCCCTGCCCCTGCCCTCATCCCATCCTGGCTGGGATTTGCACAGCAAGTGGCACAACAAATAGCAGCAAGAGGAGTTTTGCCTCTTCTGATCATAATTTTTTTCCATTATAAATGTTAATTTTGTGGTTTCCCCAATAGGTTTTAATTTATTTTTTTTTAAACCCTAGACACATGTACAGCTGAAAAAAAAAACAAACCCCAAAACACAACCAAAGCCCCTTTCCTCTCAATTCCTATTTCCTGCAAATAGGAATCACACACACACCAAACACACACAATTCCTGCTTAGCACTGCAAACTCCTCTGCCGTATTCCCTTTTTTTATGAATTAGATACCCAGTTGTTGGTTTTTTTCCTTTGGAATCTTAAACAGTTTTCACACCTGGTCTGACAAAGGTTCAGGTAAATTACCGAAAGAGCATCGGCTAATTTGAAAAAATATTTAAGAAACTCCAAGTTCCCTGCCTTTTTTTACTATCCTCTGCTCCATAATTACATTGCACTGCCTGATATTTTCATGGAACATTAACTGAAGTCAGGTGACTGCCCCCTTACAGTCTACGCCTATCCGTTACCCATAAGACCCCCATGGACCTTGACATTATTAATAGTCCTATTCATTAAGTATTACTCTTGTAGAATGAGTAGCATAATATTGGCCTGGAGATAGGAACAGGCAGAAGGAATAAGTCAAATTAATTTTCCGCAGCAAACGCCCCGATTCTGTAAATGACATTCTATACTGTTAGCATTTTAAATGTGACACAAATGGCAGGAGATACAATTTGAAAGCAAAATAGTAGAAGACATGGCTCAGGGTGTAATGTGCTGCATAAAAATCCAATAACATCAGTTACATGAAGGAAGGGAATGAACCAACCCGATGGAGGGGTTTAATTTGCATTTGTTTAAAATGGCAGGTAAAGGGAGCAAGAGAAAGGCTGCAGCTCCCTGATTAGGGTTTTCCCCCCTTCTGCTGAGGATGAGGGTGAAGAAGAGCTCAGAGCCACACTCACACCTTCTTACCAACACACACCATCCTGCCACCTCCACTGCACTGGCTGCTGAAGGTGGCCAAGGGGTAAATCACAGGCTGGCCCATCTCAAAGACTCCATGCAAATCCAGGAGGAGCCTGCAAGCTCAGCTTGCCATGTTTCAGGTCCCTTCAGACAGCTCAGCTTGAGCTCCAGCTTCCCCAGCTTCACACAGCACCGACACAAGAGCGGGAGTGGAAAATCATCTTCGCTGGAAGGGTTGTCAGGTAGTGGAACAGGCTGGACAGGGCTGTGGTGGAGTCCCCATCCCTGGAGGGTTTTAAAAGATGTGTAGATGTGTGGCACTTGGGAACGTGGTTTACTGGTGGCCTTGGCAGTGCTGGGTTAAGGGTTGGACTCGATCTTAAAGGTCTTTTCCAACCTCGGTGGTTTTAAGATCCTGTGACAGCGAGTGGCTCGTAGGGACCATGTCCACAAGGGCCTCACAGGGTCAGGCCATGCTCTAACAAAGAGCTGCTCTGAACCAACATGTGTTTGAGCAGCAGCAGCTCTTTCAGGAGACACCAAACTCTCACATCCCAGCTCCACTGGGCTTTCTCCCACCACCACCTTTCGGGTCACACCAGAGTCCAGCTCAGAGCTGCAGCATCCACCTGGAGCCAGAAGGGATGTGCCAAAGCCTGAGCCCTGGATTTGAACCAAACAAAACCCAACCACTTCGGGGGGTGCTTCAGACTCAGCTAGAGGCAAAATTTGAGAAAACATTGCCAACTTGGCAGTGGTGCAAATCAAGCTCTCAGATCTGAACAGCTGCCCAGAGGATGAATGGGGCTGAAATTCAACACTAGAGCTGAATCCTGGGCTTTCAGCCTTCTTTTATTATTATTTTTAATATCTAAAGGCGTCTGGTCTGGGGGAGGTACAAGAATGCAGATCTCCAAGCCATTATGCATTTTTCTCCCTTCCCTTTTCATTTTCTTCCTTACAAAGTGCACCATACCAAGACTGTAAGACCACCAGACAGGAGAGATCTGATCAGGAAAATAATAAAAAAAAGCAAAGCCTGACCTCCATTAGTTTTATTTAGGGTAAAGCACTGCACTGTAGTTTATTTATTAACAACATAAAAAGCCATTGCCTATAGAACGTAGAATAAATACACATAATTTCCCCAGGAAGAGCACTGAGCTGGCTTCCTGAGGGGAAAAAAAACTATCACTTAATTGAAGCAAGAAATGTTCAATCCAATAATCTATAATTAGATATTTTATGGAATATGTTACCTAGAGATGTTTATTTATAAAATGTTTCCATCAATAATAAGTTGTTGGGAGGGGGAGAGAAGGTTCCTTTCCTCGGCTGCTGGGATGAGTGTTTATGTTGGAGGGAATTTCACGGGCAGTAAAGGAGGTTCTTCCTGCAGCTCATCCAAGCAAGCTTCCAGCCCTGCTCACTGACAAAGGAAAGTGCTTTTCTTTTCTGGTGGAAGGTGTCCATGCCCATGGCAGGGGGTTGGAACTGGATGATCTTTAAGGTCTTTTCCAACCTGAACCATTCTGTGATTCTATGCTCAAAATAAAGAGATGTGGAGTGAGCTTTTAGGACTAGACCTGAAACAGGCATGGACATCAGAGACACTATTGGAGCTGCAACCCATGACATTGTCATTTCAAACCCATTAGATTGCCTTAAAGACTCTTCCTCTCATATTCATGTTCTCCCAGAATACATTGGGCAGTTCACACAGCAGATGTGAGCGAATATTTGAACCCTGTTCTCATCAGATCAGCAGGACACCAATGACACAGAAGGAAAAGTTATCTCTAAGAGTCCCACAAACCCTACAGACCCAGGTGACACTCACAACCCTCCACTCACAACTTCCAGCTGCTGTTTTTCCTCCAGGCAAATTGTTATTTCTGCTGGTTGCAACCCTACTGCCGTTCTTATTACAAAGGCAATTTTTCCTCTCCCTTTAATTTGGGGTTGCTCAGTGCTCCAGCTACTGCTGCAGCATGGTGAACTGTAAATTGTGTTTGGAACTACAAAGTGCAGAATAAAGCAACTGATTGAAGCAGTAAAAAAGGAAAAAGAAAAGACCAAATCCACGTTGGTGGAAGAGCCGTAGAAAAGAAGATACTTCATTCATCAAGGTAACAAGATTTGGGAGGGAATATACACGTCAGAGATGAAATACAGGTGATAATTAACACATACCCTACACAAGAAAATACTGTGGTATAGAAACACCTGGGCAGGTGATTTCCAAAAACATCAGACTTAATCAGACTTCTTATAATCTCTAATAATTCACAGAATACTGACAGGTCACGACTAGAAAAACAGTCTGTCCAGAAAACAGTGAATTTGCACAGATATTCAGGACTGGGAGATGTTCCCAACTCACGATATTCCCATGCTCATGCCCTTTTGGTTTTTTTTGGTCCTAAAGCCCAGCTGAAAGTGCTGGTGCAGGGAGTGTCTACATTTGCTGGAAAACTGCCTACGAAGGGCTTGGTTGCCCTTGTAGTGCTGTCCTGGTGTGACTCTGCACAGCCACAAGCAGGGACTCGGGATGGAGGGAAGGTCAGGCAGCGGAAACAAAGCCCAGACACTGAGAGAGGAACTCGGGGTCTGCCCTCCCACCAACCTGCACAGGAAGGATGAGCCATTCCCCTCCTCAAGCCAACCATGACCACGGTTCAATGGCATAAAACAGCACTGATGGGGTGTGGGGAGGTGGCACTGCTGGAGCCACAAGAGAACACACACAAGGCCCTCGGTCTGAGGGGGACGCACCGAGCACAGGACAGGGACCTGCCCCAGCAGGGAGGCAAAGGGAAAAGGCCATTTTTTTCCAGCCAAACGCTTTGTTTGGTGCTTTCAGGACACCCCACCTGCAGCCACCTCCAGCCCACTGGAGCTGCTCAGCCCCTCTCCCCCACCTCCCCATCCGCCGCCAGGAGCGAACTCGGCCACCTCCGATCCATCAGCGGTGTTTACACTTGGCTCCCTCGCTCTGCCACGAGCACGAAATGGGGGGAAAATTATAATAATATCACAAATGAAATTGAATGAGTAACAACATTTTCTAAGAACAGAATAAATACAGTTGGTGGCGCCTTTTTTTTTTTTCCAATTTAGTATTGTTTAATATGCATTTAATCAACCCATTCAGTATTATAGAGTCTATGTACCGTGACACCCTCCTATGCCACAGAGGAAGCATTCATAGGCCATTAGGCTAAAGTAATATGTATGAGGAACCACTTTTCCCCAGGGTGTAGTAACTATTTTTGCTCCCCAGTCGTCCCCATTAAATCATTAAACCTCATGACTATGCTTTCTGAACTCTACCCTGATCTTTAAAAAGCAGAACATTAAAGGGCAACTGTCACCCTCCATTGCACAGGCCTTGTGTTTTATATATTCAAAGCATTAAGCCTTTTGTCAGTCTATACATCATAAGCACTGGAAGACTGTATGCACAAACAGGAAATGTTTATAACTGATGTCCCTTTTATAGTGGATGTGCGAATGGGCAGGATAAAAAAGCTGAGGCTCGGCTATTTTATGGAAACTGAAGCAACGTGATTTTCCCCAGCTGCTTGCAATAAAACCATCTTCGTTACTTATCTTTATGTGGCCAGTTGCAGGAGGAAGGAGCAGCAGTGAAGCACAGGCAGAGAGCCGGAAGTCCAGGAGTCACAAGGGGTTGTCAAAACTTTGGACTTACAGATCTCATTCCCCAACTTTATGGCAAGAGGTTAATTGGAGAACAGCAGCAGGCAGAGAACCTACTGAGAGAAGGTTGGGCTGGACTTACACGGACCCTTTGAGCTCCTGAAAGTCCCTTCATATGCGTTGCTACTGAAATGCGGCCACATCCAGGGAGAAGGAGGAGCTGAGCAAAGAATTAGGGGCACAACCACCTCTACCACAAGCCTGACAGCACCACTGCTCGCTCCTCTTGAAGGCTTTTGAGAGACCTCTCACAGCAAAGTCTCCCATCTCCACTTCGCTTCTCATCAAACTGGGGGCTACAGGGACAAGGAACAGGAGACAGCCTGAACACTGTGCTTTGCACAGCTGGAAAAAGGCTGAGACCATCCCAAACTCCCTCACAGAGCCTTGGAAAAGAGGTCTCTCAACTGCCTTATGCCTTGCAGCTTCATTTTGCTGTTGAGAAGGCAAATAATGCTTCCTATGACATATGTTCAGAGCAAGGTAATTTTGCCGAGGCTTCTGGCATTCCCTCCCAGGTTTTTGGGGAGCAAGGTGCTGCAGACACCCACAGAGACCTCTGCATGGACTTTGACTAAGATTTTGGGCAAGTCACTTCCCTGCAACATGGATCCTGCCCTGTGTGACCACTGAGCTTTGCAGAGTATGAATATTCTTTCATTAGTAAACTCGGAAACAACGAGTACAGGGCAGAGGTTTTAGCACTCAGGCAAGGGGAGACAGAAAACAACCCCCGGGGAAAGATTTCTGAGATGGACACAGACAGCAGTAACTCTAAAAAAGAAAATTAGTAAATAACTTTCAAAGCAGAGAAAAAGAACCCACAATAAATGCCAAGGACAGGTGAGGGGCAAAGGAGAAAACACTTCCATGTTCTTAGGCCTGAATTACACAGGTACCATCACACAGCTCCCTGACCCAGCTCAGCACGTTCCCCCAGCACCACACCAGCCCCCTCCCCATTCTTAGGCACCTGAGGACGCTTCCCAGCTACCTGCAGATCCCTTGTAAAACAACAGGGAATGTTAGGTTAACATGACTTAGAGAGCGATAGCGCGGCGCACGAAATGTCAGAGCTTTCATGCTGGATGTTAACTTCCCAGCCAGTGGTATCAATCTGCAGCAAAACACAGTTATTTCATCATGACATCAGTTCACCTTTAAAGGCATATGGTAAAGCCTGCTTTGTGGCTTGCAGCAGATGAGCTTCCTATAATTACAATTTGAACTGTTCCACGGGCAGCTCTATAGATAGTGGATCAGTGATTAAAGTTGAAATCACAGGGTAAGTAGTTCTGTGACACCGTGAGTCACAACAATCATCAAAGACTCAACTCTGGTTTCTGATGAAGTGGAGATAGTGCAGTGATTCAAGTAGGGGACTGAGACTCAAGTGCTGCTACTTGGAGGCAGGAAAAGAGCAGACACATTCTTGAGGAAGATACTCAGTGCGTGCTATTGACTGGCCCCAAGCAAATCTTTAACCCTGCGTCTGGGAGAGAGCATGACTGTGCATCTCATTGCGGCGGGGCCCCGGTGTCACACCTGAGGATCACAGGCTCCAGTTAAACATTCCTCCTGCCGATTCCTCCCTTTGATTTGAGGAATAATGCATGCAGGGCACAGGGCTGCCGAGGCAGTGCAGGGGCTCAGCAGCGGGCTGAGGCATGCCTTGGATTTTCCCTACAGAGCTTCCCTGCTCCCTGAGTATCCCGTCAGCACGAGGCAGGGAAGGGAAAAGAAATGTGCACTCACACTCTCGTACCCCTTGCTGACCCCCATCAGGAAGTAAAGGGCTCTTTTCTTTTTTTTATTATTATTTTAAACATACAAGAAGCCAGCCTCTGGTCTGCCAGGCAAGGAAGTGAGAAAATCCTGCTGCTGCCTCTCTCCTGGAAGATAATGGGCTAAAGAATTCCCTTTCCCTAGTGCACCTCCATTAAACTTCAGCGAAGCTGATGCTGAGATAATTTTGGTCCAGAAAAAAAAAAATAAAAAATCAATGGGTTGAAACTTGTAAGAAATAACCCACAATGGAATCGCCACAGCAAAAAAACCCATGCAGATAAGAATAAACTTAATTCCCAGCACAGTGATGCCTCACCTGCATGTAAAGTAAAATGAACTTTAGCACCTGGAAGGAATTGGGTCCCAGCTCCCTTTCACTCTCAGGCTACAAGATCTGCTCTTTCCCAGCCCTACACATCCCCACTGCAACAATACACAAATCCAGGTGCTGAGGAACTTTTACCACCTGTAAAATAGAGCAAAAGGATAAACTGAGGCATAGGGGGACTTTACACCCATGGCTCAGGGCACAGCAAGCCAAGAGCCACATTAATGTCCTGTCCCAGCCCAGGTGGCACTGGACTGTGCTGTATCCCATGGGAAAGGGCCAGGAGGGTGCCGAGGGACCCCAGCAGGAAAACCTCTATGGGAGAACCCCATCCCATTGCAAGGTCCTGTGCTTTTAAGCTCAGCCAAATTCCACAGCCAGCCCTGCAGTACTGTTTGCACCAGGATATTTTAAGGGAATTGCTTTCTTTACACTTTCTTTGAAAGATGAAAGACACTTCATTTGGAGCAGGGAGGGGGAGGAGTGGCGAGCGGAGCTACAAAGCCACAACATGATCTTGTGGGAAAATCATGTTGTGGCTGCTGGCCCTGACCACAGGCAGGGACAGAGGGGTGCCAGCCCTGCCAGCTGCACAAAGCCATCCAGGAGGGCAGGGACAGTTCCCTGTGCTCAGCGCCACTGCTCCACTTGAGGAACAGGGTCAGCCCAACTGGGACAAGCCCGTTCTCCACACCACCGTGTCCTGGGGACAGTTCCTCTGCCCTGGCTGATGCTCCAAGGGGAAAGACAGGAATGGGGAGCAGGGCATTGGGTCCAGGCCAGCATCTGGTGCCCTGAAAGGAGGTGAGCTGGTGGACCAGCCCTGCCCAGCTTTCACATGTCTGTCTCAGCACACCTCAAGCAGTTTGTGTGCAAGACTTTGGGACTATCTGTGGGAATATCAGTGTTGTACACTGGTAAAAGGAGAGGCTGGCAAAGATAGGAAAAAGGAAAAAAGAAAAGTTACACAAGAGAGTAGACCTGACCCCCATCAGGTTACAAGGAAATCCTGGTCATGTCCTGGCAGTGTCACACTGGGGACTTGTGACCATCCAAGACTTAGACCAAAAGCAAAGTCTTTAGTGCAGGAATTAGAGCTTCTGACGCATTTACCATGAGGTTTGGTCCTAACTTTAAGGTGCTCATTTAAAGAGAATAAACCAAGGCAAATAGATTAACTTGCCTGGGAAAAGGAAAAAAAAGTTATTCCCCACAGGACATTTTGAAGCAAATATTCCCAGGAGTTTCAGAACTGCAGCCCCACGTATTTGCTTAAGCAATTGGAAGACAAAGCTTTCTGCTTTCCTTGCCATCCCCCATGGAAATTCTCAGCAGGTTTTGGTCTTCTGCAAGAGATTCCCAACCCAACAACCCCCCTGGAGATCAACACCCAGACCAAGAGCACAGAGCATCCACTGCTGGAATCCTCTCTGTCAGCTGAGCAGGGAAGGGTTAAGCCCACGGGTGCCTCCAGCACAGCACAGCACAGCACAGCACCAAGGTCCTTCCCAAGGCTGCAGGGAACAAAGCAGCCATCAGTCTATATTTGGCCTTTGCCCTTGGATCATTTATGACTTATTCTTCACCTCTGATGACCACAGCAGCAAGCTTTCAATCTCTTGCTCCCTAGCCTGGAGCAAGGGCTCTCCCTCCCCCTCGCTTCTAAAATCACACCATTTGCAATTAAAAGCGGCTGCCAGGAGGTCTCAAGCAAGTCTTCCCTTGCCCCTTCGTGCCCTTTGCCTTGCAAAAACCAGACTTGGGGCATGATATCACACCCAGGCCAGGATGAGGTGGCGGTTCTCTTGTATCAGGATGTGGGGAGCAGGGAGACAGAGACGTCTTGCCAGGCTGCAGCTTAGAATCTTCCCTTCAGGCTTAGAGAGAAGGTCTAAAGGGAACAAGCTTGGGTGGCCTTTTACTTTATAGACTGTGGAGTAAAAAGGGATCCTGCTGTGATCCAAAATAAGCCTCATTTAATCACTTGGGCTCAGATCCACAACCACAGACCTTGGAGAGCAGCCTTATGGTACCAAACCAGCCTTGTGAGCTCCCACCCCTCGCAGGCACCAGCAGCATCACCAGGAGGTTAAGAGGTTCACCTCAGCACAGAGAGCAGGGCTGGGACATTCTGAGCATTGCCCACCTCCAGGCTGAGCCCAGCAGTGACACAAACACCAACCACACAGCAGGTAAAGGCAGGAGTTATTTCCTTGCCATTAACCGGGTCTCCAGAGGGGAAGGAGCAAACTGCAGCTTGTAATACCTCACCCCTGCGAGGGTGGTAACCACGAGCTGATGGCTCTTTAAACCAGAGCCTCACCAGCCTGAATCTTCCTGCTGCAAAGTCACCTCCACCTTCCTAATTTATCAACAGGCTGAGCTGCTGGTCAGAGGCAAAGCCTCTCTCCTCTAAGAACACGTTTATGCAACCAGAAGCTGCTGAGATCCCACCAGATGGGTTGCACTCAGGAGAGCTGCTGTTTGTTTTCTTGGACCTGAGCTGAGCCTTTTGTTTCTTTCCCAGCCAGAGCAGCTCCTTGCTCACACCATCCTCTCCTACATCACTCAGGAAAATCTCCCTGATGTAAACATACAACATAATCCTGAAAAGGAAGACAGAAACCTTGCAAGAGTTCCTTGTTCTGAGACACCTTTACCAGGACTTCAAAGAGCTCCTGGGAAGCAACACCCCAAGTGTTCTGGAGGGAAACTATTCCAGAACCTTCATTGCCAACAAGTTTCTACTCTTCGGAGTCCCAATCCTGCTCAACCTCACAAACTCACCCTGAAGTCAACTAAATCCATAAGGGCTGATGGTATCAAGGGATGAGTCAAGAAGTCAATTAGCCTTCAAAATCCTTTTTAAAAACAAAACAAAGGCAAGAAATAGACCCACAATGGATCTAAAGTATTTGATGGTGCCTCATCACAGAAGAATTAGATTATTTTCTTTCACACTCAATATGTTTACACAATTGAGCAACAGTCTGAGACCCTCTTGATTCACGTAAGTGGGAAGGGGAGAGGAGGAGGGAATACAGGCTGCAGGGGTGTTTTTCCAGGGAGAAATCAGTGCATGCAATGCAACAGCACTCAGCTCCTCCTCTCCCCCTTCCTCACAGTCACAAACACTTGCAGTTGGTGCTCATTTGAGAACTACAGCCCTGCAAACACCAAAGGGCTTGCAGGACTCTGCCAGCTTCACGTATTTCTAGGAACTATTTTTCCCTCTCATGCAAAGTCTTATCTCCTCCAGCTCAGAGCACTCCAAGTTGCAATATAAAATACGCTCTTTTTTTTCCCCCAGCAAAGCAAAAAGAAGATGCTGTTTTCTGCTGGTTTGTTTCTTTTTTTTTTTTTATTAAAAAGCCAGTTCCCTCAGCTTTAACTAGCTAATTTTCCTGCAGAAACAGTACATTTCTTTTATGTGTTAATTTTTCTTCCTCTATTTGCACTTCACAGCATGTAGTGACATGCCAGGCATTGAAGAACAAGCCTCTTCCACTTTCTTCTGGGATGACAAATACTCCTGGTGCAGGAGACCAAAATGCCTCTGTGAATTCAGCTGTATTTGTGCATTTTGTGGGGAGAGGTTTCTTCCAATGATGCAGTTTTCACTAATATAATTCAATTCATCTTGTGCTAACCTTTTTCCATACAGAATTAACAGGAAAGTATCTTGCTTTGCAGCCTTGTGAGGAGTTTTTCCACCCAAACTGTGATTCATGCTTCCCAATGAAAGGTTGGCCAGCCACAAACTCAAGATATTTGGAGGGGAAAAAAAAAATCTCCACCTAGGAAGTCATTTGTTTTATCAGAGCTGCTCAAGTGAAACCCATGAAAAATTCCCAGGTACCAGGAGGGTTGATTCCTGCCAGCAAATAATACCACAAATAACCTAAGAGGGGCCCTGCTGGAATGGCACAGCTATTTGTATATAAGAAAGCCACAAAACTGCAAGTCAAGGTGAAAAGAGATGCCTGGAAGATGACAAGAAAACATCTCAAACTGCTTTAACCCTTGGCCACTATAAACAATTTCCCCAAACACACGATTCACCCAAGGGCTCCAGATTTCCCCACTGCACGTCACAGACTCAGCCCACTCAGCAAAACATCTCAATTCAGAAAGTTCATAACAAATAACCCCACAATTAACCTCATCCCCCAAGATCTCAGCTCTGCTTTCACGAGGTGACATCTGCCCCTCCTGTCGGTTCAGAAAAGTAGAATCAACAGCTCCAAAAGTAACATCAAGAGCCCAGAGCTGGGCTCAAACTGAAAAAAGTAAAGCTTGCTTTTCTTATCCCCTCCCTGAACTGTCTCCTTGTCTGGGCCTAAAATTCTCCAGCTGTGCAAGCCCAAACTCAAGCTGCCAAAAAACACTGATGGGAACTGCCCAAGTCCCCCTGTACAGCAATTGTTCCTCCCTAAGAAAATAACCCCACGCTGTGGGAGCAAGTGGGTCTGACAGGACAGTGCTCCGTGGGGTCTGTCACCCTCCAGTGCCACCTCTCTCCCCAGGAAGGCTGTGCTGTCCTTGCAGCTTCTTCCCAGCACAGATGCCTCCAGCTTCAGACCCTCAGCATCCTCCTTGCACTGCCCCTGCTCCCCAGCATCCCCCTCACCCCATCCCTGGTGTTGCAGGAGGATTTTTCCAACTGGAGTGTGAAGTCAACTCCACTTCCCCACCCAACAGTTTGCTGAGTATTAACATTCGCCTTCGGTCGCTTCCCCTCTCCGCTGCTGACAACTGTTAATTTTGTCACATCAGCCACTTTTGTAGATTTAACTTTGCTCTCCTGCTCCAGCCACTGTAGCTCGATAATAAATCAACAGTCTGGAGGCTTCACGTGGAACACAAAGGCCTTTATGGCGCACGTGAAGATGGGAATCTTTACATTTTTAAGTAGGACTTTGTCACATTCATGAGGGGTAATAAAAAAATTTACATTTTGACTTTCAGGAGGAAAATGTGATGGTGGAGAAACGCCGTTCTTGTACCTCGCTCAGGACGCACGACACGCCTCAGGGCCCACAGAGAAGGTCATGTTGCACTTCCAGCCACCGGCTCTGCCAGGCAAAAAACGGTTTGCAACTTTCCCTGAGGATGCTGAGGACAGCC
>NW_020897794.1:811633-823941 GCF_003984885.1 Neopelma chrysocephalum | reverse complement strand
AAAGGGCACACGATGCCCTGGCATCCCAAAGGGCACACGATGCCCTGCATTGCTCCCGCTGCCTGAGGGAGCTGGGCCCGCTCGCAGATGGCAGCAGAGCCCCTGAACCTGTGGAGGATGGAAACCTGCTCCAGGAAAGCAGAGAACAACCAGCAGAAGCCTCTCCCCAGCCAGCAGCTCGTGTGAGATGGGGCAGCTGGTTCCTTGCTCCTGCTAAAAGGAGTCTAAACACGTGCTGAGGGGCAGCGTGGGGGGTCAGCGGGCTCTGGCTGCCCCGGGCACTCCCCATGGACAGGGCTGGTTGGGCTGGCACAGCCACCATGCCAGGACGGGGCCAGGGGCTGGAGCAGAAATGCCCAAATGCCTGAAAACCCCTCTCTCTCTCTCTCTCTCTCTGTCTGCAGACAGCCCTTTGGGGAGGGTCTGCCCTAAAAGGAAAGCTGCCTTTTAGGAGTGGCGGCGGACGATCCAAGCCCAGCGTTTTCCACAGATTATCTCTTCCTGTCGTTCCCCTTCTGGACCCGGCTTGCAGCCTTGCAAATGCCAAGGGTCCTTGCAGCGTGCACAGGCAATCTGTCCTTTAATGAACTCTGCCAGCTCGCACTAAAGATGTAGAGTGTACCTTGGAGCGAGGCGGGGGGAGAGAGGCAGCAGCCTCCTCTTGCCCTGTGGATGATAACCTCACATGCATATTATTTCCCACCATAATCCTACTGTTTTTAATTAGTGCGCTGTAAAAAGAAGAAGCACCACATCTCCAAGGGGAAAAGGAGGAGGGGAGGGAAGGGGAAAAAAAAAATAAAAATCAGCACAGAGGATTCTGTCCAACTTTTCCAAAAGCTTAATAGATTTTTAAATGGGGTTATTAACACCACCTATGAATTATTTTAGGGACCTAATTATAAAAAACAAAACCCAGTTAATTAGGTTTCCTGAACTTGCCTTGACACAGGTGAAACAAGATCTCTAAATGCAGGAGGATTGAAAAGCGAATCACTTCAAACAAAGAATCAATGAGTATTATTGCAGAACCAATTGAACAATTACTTCTTTAATTGTTGGCACCCTGCTACCTTCACTTAACAACAGGATGGATCAGCAGAGTTACTTAACCTCCTCCAGTAACTAAAAAGTACACTGTTAGAGCCAAAAGAGATTGGCTGCACTCGGGAGGAATTGCTGGAGGTGAATTAAGCTCCCGCACAGCCGTGGGGCTGCTCTGCTCCTGCCCCTCAGGACCTGCTCGCTCACGAGAAGCCGCGGGGGTTTTGATCCGAGTGGTGATGACAGAGCTCATCCTGCACCTCCCACACCACAGCGCTGGCGAGGTGAGTACATTCTCTCAGGATGTGCAGGACTGAGGGTTGCTCTCCTCTCCATCACAGCGTTGGGGGGGATTTAGACACACTGCTCCGGCTGAAACCGGGCACACCCCCCCTCAAACCACTGGGAAAACCCCAGCCTGGAGCCTCACGGCGATGTTACAGATTTGCTGCCTCAAAACCCGAGCCAAGCCGGCGCTCAGGGCACGGGGCTGGCAGGAAGAGGGCGGTGGGCGCCGGGGGCAGAGCGCGGGGCTCCGCTGGCACCCACCCCGCAAATCCCACTGCCCAAACCCGGTGATGCCGATTAAAAAGAAGCGAAGATGACAGAGCGCCCTCTGATGTTGTCAGAGAGGGGAGTGGGGGAGCCAGGGGCGTCCTGCACCCGCCGAGGCGGTGGGCGACAGCAGAGCCTGGCACAGGCTGCCAGCAGCCCTCTCCTTGGGGACCCCCTGCCAGCCAGCCACAGTCCTCCTGCTCTGCACCACCCATCCCTGTGCCTCTGCCCAGCCCAGCCGAGGACACGGTTTTGCCCGGGGACCGGCAGGATTGGGAGCAGTTGTTACCCCGCTGCACTAAGGGGATTAGCTCTGTCTGTGCCCTGCCTGCACGCCAAGAGCTTCACTGAGCCTTCACAGCCCGGCCAACAAAGTGTTCCCGAAGCAGCACTAAAAACGAACTACAGGCAGCGTGAAAAAACCAAAAATAAATCCCAACCACGCAGGCAAGGAGGTTCTAGAGAAGCTCCTGGCTCCACACACGCACCTCCAACATCACACAGAGCTCGCTGTGCATAAACTTAACCTCTCTCCCCCCTCACACGTGTGTGATGTGGCAAGTTCAGGCTCTACAAAGAGACAGGTCAAGAGCCTCAAAGTACACAAGTTGTGCTCCCCAGTCACCTAAATTTGGAACGGCTGAGAGCTCTGTCCAGACACAGACACCAGTGCTGTGTCTGGGGGTGGCAAAAGTGGGGCTGGTACCTCTTGGCTACGTTGCCCCACGGTCAGACCCTCCAGCCATGGCAAATAACAGAAAAGTGCTATTGAACAAGTCAATAAAATGCTCAAAATATAGAGGTAATCTTTTCTATCTGCAGCTGTTGCTGCAAACTAGGCTGGCAGCTATCAGAGTGTAAACACAGCTTGGGAATGAAGGTAATAACAATGGAATACGCTTTTCTTTAGGTTAAAAAAAAAAAATCCCATTTTAGTATACAGGAGCGAGCATTTCTGAGCTCAGAGCACACAGGACAGATAACAGGGAAGCAGCCAGCACAGTGCATGTGTTTAATACCCCCGAGTTCAGCTGAGATTGGGTGGCAGAACCCCGGAGCCGCGGAGGTGAGCGCTCGAGATGATCGCTGCTCACGGACATTGTTTCAGGCATATAACATTTTACCCTTGCGTGGCACTTCTCACCTCGGCTGACTTCCCAAAGCACATCATTTCGCAGATGTGGAAGTGCCAGCTCTCCTGTATATCAACAAATGCTGCATCTCACCCCGCATGGCAAAGGAGATGACAAATGCAATAACCCCTCGGCAGCGGGAGCAGATTACGCGCAGCGGGTGGCACATGTTGTATAAAATAAAAATAAAAAGAGGGAGAGAGTAGGTATTTCTGTACCCACATACAGAGGCTAAACCCCTCCCAAAAAATCTTCGAGGCAAAAATAAAATGTCAAGTAAAACACGGTCACTGGGGTGTCATCAACAGCTCGTTTACAAACAGCCACCCGATGCCAAAGGAAAACAACAAGCTGAAAATCAGGATGCTTGGTCTGGCAGCACAGCAACAACTGCCTGATCCAAAATCCTCCACAGTAAGTGAGAATGGGCTTGCAAAGGCTCGGGAGCCACAGCAAGCAACACTAAAAGTGGGTATTACATGTTGGAGATCTTCCTCTGTGGCCTTCAAGTTTGTTGCCAGAAACCTTCAGCAGCAATTCAGTAGAGGGGTGTTTTGTTTTTTCTTTCCTAACCATTTATATGGAACAGCTCCTATTTCATCCATTGAAATTTAAGATCTAATTTTTCCTGAAAAGCCTACATTTTAAAGTCAAGATAACACACGCACCAAGAATCACACTTCATACACAGTGCTGACAGCCACAAATCAGACCAGAAATGCCACATCCCATCTTTACAAGTAGAAGCAATTAAAATAAAAGTCAAGCCCTTTTCCCCCACATGTGCCGCTCTCCTTATGTGAAAAAAATCCTAATTTTGACCGTTTTATTTAAAAGCACCTTGTGAAGTAAGTTGTGTTTAGCAGACCATTTGATTTTACAAGTGTAAGAGCACAGTTCTTAATAGGCATCACCTATTTAATTTTAAGATTAACCTTTCGGGACCGTGATTTGATGTGACAGCACAGAACACCTGGAGCCAAAGCTGCTGCCGGTCCCTTCCATTTACAGCCTCGCCGCTTGTATTTTTAATTAAAGCCTGGACTTCTCGTTCTTGTTACCATTTCTTGGCATTGTTTTTTTGAAGCCTTTCATTTCTGTGCCCTTTGCTAAAGGGGGGAGCTGTGCTTGGGGGGGAATGGTGCCCCTCCGACCCGGATTGCCCGGCAGTGACGCTGCTCAGCCTGTTTGCATCCTTCAGCTGATGAAGAGTGGCAGCGGAAAGAGGAGCAGAGGTGGTTTGTAGATGAGCTTATTTTCGCTGGGCAAAAGCAAAGCCACCCCTCCTCCAGTGATGTTATTAAGCTCTTGTCAGCCCACAAGCACTTCCCAGCCAGCGCTGGGCACCTTTGTGTACTTTGGGGAGAAGGGAGGGGGGAGCGATTCCAAACTGGGAGCCCGGCACGTCCCTGCCTTCCCATCCCTGCCCTGACAATTAATCTGAACCCGACTGTCACCTTGACACCCATTGGAGACTCTGAGATCCAGAAATAAACTGATCAAATATGCAATAAGCGGTCAAGCAGTGTCCCCCACAGGCAAGGAGAGATTGGACTCCCTGTTTATCAGCGACGCTCCGCAGCCAAGATGCTCCCTCTCCTCTCTCAGATCCAAGAGAAAGGGGATTCTCTCCACCTCCACAATGCAACGAGAACCAAATTTAGCTTAAGAAAACACACTACATTAAGTAAGAGACCTAATGATAGTATCCTTGTCCGTTTTTTTTTTAATTTAAATGATGTTCATTAAAGGAACATCACCTCCCCATAATTAATTTTGCTTTGAGAAGGAAAGGAAAAAGCTACAGACAATTAATGTACCATGCAAGCTCTAGTAGATGCTCCATATATTTCCTCCCTACGACCACCCCTCCTCCCAAACAGCATCTCTGCTCATCTCCCCTCCACTCCTGAAAGCAGGGACTGAGTTTTTTGGCAGGGAAGCTGCACAATAACACAGCAACCCCTGTCTGCTTCACCCAGCCTGACAGCCCTTCAATAGGGTTACACGTTCAAGTATTGATATCTGCAGTCATATTCCCCACTTCCCAACTTAACAGAGATCCAAGAAAAGACACCCGGACAACGAAATCAATGGGACAGTGATGAGTCTTCACAGAGTAACATTACTCCTGAACCAAGATGAATAAAAGTGTTTGGATTGCAGCAGAGCGGAGGCAGGGTGGCAGGGAAGGGGTACATTTCATTTTGGTATTTTATATCACTATGTACATTTTCCCTGAAGATTTAAGCCTGGCAGAAAGAACAAGAATGCACGGCTGATGAGCCAAAAATGGGCAAGTAATCACAAATAAAATAAAATTATTCTTCAGCTGTGAATCAGTAGACAGCACTTCCTACAGGCCAGCATGCACAAAGACAGTGACACGTGTAAGGTCGGAGAGTGATAAAATCAATAATTCCCCAAGCTGGGAAGAAGAGCCCAGTGGTTTCAGCAAATGACACAAATTAGCCCTCTCTCCACAGCTGTGTGCAGCTATTTTGGAAGCCTTCAGGAATGAAACCCTCCTCACCCCAGGAAGGTAACAGAACCTGTCCCTGTGCATCCCTGCCCCTCTGTTTATACAGACAGGGATAAAGATGCAGCTTGTAGGTGTTTGCTTATTTTATCAAACAGCAAATTGATTGTAGCTGTTGGATAAAAGCACTGACATTTCATAAACTGCACAGAAGAATTTTGCTGACACAAGTCAAGATAAGTCCAATTTGATTAAACTAACAAACTCTTCTGGAAACAACTACAGATTTGTCACTACTTTTACCAACCCTCAACTTTTACTACCTTGGCTCCTAAACACGTAGGTGTTAGCCAACAGCACAGCCTGACTCGAGAGGGGCTAAATCAAATCACCTCAAACCCCACACTTTTAGCCAAATTGGCACCACACTGTGCTGAAACCAGGGCTGAGGCTGCAAAGCTTAGAGAGCCCTTGTCACAAACAACACACACATTCTTTCAGAGCCGAGCAGGGCACTGGACCAGGGTGGCACAGAGGATTCCTTCAGGTGAGAAACAGGAAGCCATCCCACCCCCGAGGATCCTGAGCTCTCACAAGTGTGTGTCATCCACACTCGGTGTTGGTGCCAACCTGGTGTCTGTCACATTTTTCCTACATCCCAGGGTGTTGCCAGCAGGATGGTCCCTCAGCTGGGCTGGAGGCTGGCAGGGGGAACGCTCTGCTCTCCCTCTCCTGCGGGAAGTTCTCCCTCCCTTCTGTGTGTGTCAGGGCAGGCAGGAGCACAGGAGTTCACAGGAGCTGGAAACATGTCCTGGTGACAGGAAAGTGGACCTTCCCAATCCTGCCCTTGGTAACAGAGCCAGCTGAAATATCTGTGAACTGAACTAGCAGTGAACTGAAACCCACTCCCCCTTTCAGGTTCCCGTTCTTGGAAGGCTAACGGGGACATCCAGGTTTTGCTGGAGATGACAAATATTATAAATAGGCAGTTCCGTTTCTTTTAAACTTTTGCACAGTTTAGACCACTCTCTCAAATGTTGTGTTCAGGTGAGACCTCACTGGAGCCCAGAGAGCTTCGTTTCTTAGGGTGGTGACTGGCCAGGCCCTTCCCCACCACATGGGCACAGTCAAAGCTATTCCCTCTCCTTTACACACATCACACTCAGCCTCTGGATAGCTGCATTTTTGAAAAACTGTTTGTGTAATGTATGAAGACTAACTTGGATTCATGAATATTTGATTTAATATACATTTATTTCCCCTAAAGGAAGATACATTTTATTTAATACTGATTGCAGTTCTTATTACCTTCCTAAACCCAGCACACCACTCAGCATTCCAATTATGCCAGCACGCTCTAGTTATGGCTGAGGAAGCACTTTCATTATAAGCTTCTGTTTTTAGACACTTGTAAAACTCCCACCATTGCATGCTCTTCCCCCAGCCCCTCCTGCAAAACAGCTGAAGATGCTCCAGCAGCTTCTCAGCCCAGGCAGAGCAAGACTTACACCTGGTTGAACCAAAACTTCCTACTTATGTTGATTTAAACCCATGATCCAGCACAGATCTGACAACAGCAACAATATTGTACCAAAAAAACTGAATTAAGTAAAAATTAAACCCTCACTTCTCAGTTTATATTGCAATAACTACTTGAAATCATTTTAAATCTGGACCAACTTTAATTCAACCACTCAGCACAGTGTAGAGTGAGTAACCCTGTACACATCATTCCCTAAATCCCATATGGTTGCTGTGACACTTGGAGGCCTTGGGTATGGAGAACATACAAAAGGAACAGAAGCCCAACAGCTCACATATTTTTTTCCCCACAAAGCTTGCATTTGCTGAAGAAATCCCTCCTCTCTCAGGAGATCAATTGCATTTATGGAGCAGAGTTACTGCTAAAGAAGAGGCAACACTTCAAGTGACATTTTGCCTGGTGTCTTTATGTCCCTGGCTGGGTTGCTGAGTGTTCCAACGTGCTCAGAGCCCTCCAGGATCCCCTGGCTGATTTAGGACAGCTGTGGACTTAAGAGAAAAATACTTCCCCCCTGTTATCTTCATGACTGCAGTCAATCTCAGCAGCCAACATTTGGAAGAGAGTTGGTTGGCTGGTTTTACAGCTTAAACGGTGCTAAAAAGAAACAGCACAGGTCATTCTGCTTCCTCTCACCCAAAGTGTTACAAAGCACTTTGTAATGTACCCACCACCTTCAGGTTTGACTCGCAGGTCCCTCCATCAGCTGCCAAAATGCAACGATTACAGAGGTGGAAAACCAGCCACTCCAGACAGAACCCAGCATTTCAGTGGGAGACTCAAAAATATTACTCAGTCGAGTAAAATGATTGCATGCATTCGAGGGGGGGAAGTAATTAGTGATTTTTTTTAAATTCTGACCAGGACAAAGAGTAAGATACAAGAGCCTGCTCGGGCAAAGCCTGCCCAGGAATTGTCCAAGTGGAGGAGCTCCATTCTGCACAGCACAGGCAGAACGGGGGCTGAGATGAATAGGAATGCTGATTACTTCTACCAGAGCTCAGGAAATGCTCTCTGATCTCATTGAAGTCCCCGGAACAGTATAATTGGTTCAATTGTCTCACTCAGCCCCGTATCTGCAGCGATCTGGTGAGCTCTGCCAGCTCGCTCCTGCCTTCAGCTGCAGCCCCCCCCTCCCACACACAGCCCATCCCATATTAGAGTCAAGATTAGATAAGTGAGGTTTTGCTTTGTGCTGTAATGTGTTGCTATTTCATGCTGGGATGTATAAAAGAAAAATGCAAACACGCACCGAAGGGGAAGAAAGGGAGGGAAGGAGGCGCAGAAGACGTTTGTTTTGAGGCTTCAGTTACTCTCTTTAATAAAGAGAATTTTTTTCAACAGGTTGCGATCTGATTGCTCCTTCAGATAACAGAGGGGTTGGGGTGTAATGTGTGACGTGCACCAAACCTGGCTGGAGAACTGCAGGGCACGGGATGCTTGGAAAAGTCACCCAATTAACATCACAGCAAACTGAGGGCCCATTTGGGACTCTGCTGTCCTGCCTGCTGTAGGAAAACAGTGACAGAGGGAAGAGTCCTTGCCATGAGGAGTTTGCAATTCAAACGACTGGCAAATATATTGCTAGGTCGGGAGATGATGGAGGGAGCAGCTGCCAGGCTGGGAGCCCTCAGGAGCAGAGAGGGGCTCCAGCAGCTCGGAGCCTGAGGTCAGCCTGACTCAGCACACGCTGGCTCTGCTCCCCGAACGCCCCCTCAGCGCATCGCTCCTTTCTTTAAAGCTCATTCTCCTCCAGGCAGACCCCGGCCAGCAGAACAGCACGTCCCCACCGCACAAAAACCCGCCGCTGCGAGCTCTGGCTCCCCACCAGCCGCGGATAAACCTCTCCCGCTCCGCATCCCTGAGCCCGGGACGCCTCCTCCCGCAGGGCAGGGCTCTGTGCTCGGCTCAACACGAGCCCTTTGCACCTTCCCAGCGCTTCCACAAACAGAGCCAACCTCCCCTGCCCTTCTCCCGGAGAGCCACAAATCCCTCCGTTTCACAGCTCGGAGGGCCGAAGCTCGCAGGGATTTAAGGCTGAATCCCATGAGCTTTAGGGAAGAGAACTCATATTCCCTCCCATCCCAGGGTCCCCCGAGGCAAAGCCTCGGCTGTGCCCTGGAGCAGAGGTGGTCCCAGCCCCGGGGGACAGCGGTGGCCAGAGCCATGCCCGGGATAAGGGCTCCCTCTCCCGTTCCAACCTCTGCCTTTGGGTGAAGCCTCAAAGACCAAGCAAGATCCCCCAAAAGCAGCTGTAGGACTCCGGGGAGGATCAGGGAAGTACCGCCAAGGACTCCGCTCCAGACTGTGGGATCCCCAAGAGGTTATTAACCAGAAAACAGATAAGGAAAGACATCCAAAAAAATAATTATTTCCACAGGGCAGGAATGCCAGGGTGAAGCGCCAGCGGCTTTGTTTGGATCCCCAGCACCAGCACAAAGCTTTGGCTTCACAAATCATTCAGAGGATTAATTTAGTGTTTACCAGCAGCCTTTTTTCCCGGTTGCTCCTTCATGTTATGCACAAAAAAAAAAAATCATCATCTTTGCCTCCTCGAGACTCCCATCATCCATTACTGCCTGGCAGGGGGAGGAGGGAGGCATGGGGTGAGACAAGGGAGCATCATCCTCCTCCAGCCCTCGCCTTAATTTGAAATCCTGGTCCCCCCACCACTCCAGCCCTGAACACGGGCATTTCCTGCCTCTTGGCTCTGCCCATCAAATCATTATTAATCTTTCTGGCCTGTGTATATTCATTAGATAAACACGGAAACTGTGATGTTTTTTATTGTCTGCTCCGTACACATCATAACCCTGGGAAGACAAGATGAATTTGACAGCTAATGTAAAAATTACAGCAGGCAATAGATCTTAGATTTGGGTGGAACACCAAGATGAGAGTTAATCAATAAAATCCTAACTTAGGTATTGTATGAAATGGCACTTCATTCATTATTAGGAGTTGGTATAAAACATGATTTACTGGTTTGATATATTGGCCCTTCACCTTAGGGACCTATTTTCAAATCCAGTCCAATCCAAAGTGACTAAAGATCCCTCCAGCCTGAGGGCTTGGGAAGGATACTGTTGCCAGAAATTTATGTGAGCTTGCTTGTAATGCACAGTTTGTAGGCAAAGGAATGGCACGTGGATGTTGGAAGGGTTAACCCCCAAACCAACATATTCATGGAAAGCCAGACATGTCCTTTAAAACCATGAAGTAAAAATGAACACGTGGTGGGCATTTCTTTCTCTCCTTGTGGGTTTTACACAATCCCCCAACAGAAAGAGCTGGATCACAGCTCTTTGAGTGCTTTCCACTTTCACTTTCTCTCTCTCCCACCCTACGAAATTCCAAGAATAGTTCTGTGGTTAGGTTGGTTTGTTTGTTTTGTTTGCTTCTGTTTGTTTTTTTTTTTTTGGTTGGTTATTTTTTGTAGACCTCAAGATGAAAGGCATCTTCTAGCCCCTAAACAAAATGCCACTGGGACAGGGCATCTTAGGCACTGCCCAGTCGAGATGCTCCAGAGATCCTCAGCAATTCCCAAAGGGAACAGACCCCAAGGATCAGGTTTGCATTTAGACAATGTCTACCCAGGAGATAAGTTCCAGTGCTGCACCGTGTTCTCCTAAATGTCACAGATCTCTCAAGGAAAACCATGGAAAAAAAAATAAAAATCACAAATCCAGCTTTCTATGAGATCTGAATCAGCTACATTTCAAGTTACTCGTCAAAACACCTCCTTTCACTTTTCCTCTTCCACCCTAACAAAGCACATTTTTACTAGATAGGGGAAAAAAAACCCCAGCCAATATTTTGTGGTGTTTTGTTTCTTGTGGGGAACACAAATCAACAGCTGACAAACACCCAGCCTGTTCCTCAGTACCTGGGTATTAAAATCCATTGAGCTCTCCCAGCAATTTTAAAGCCATATTTACACATTAGATTTTGAAGACTGATCTGTGTGAATGAGACTAGACTTCTACAAAGATCAAGTTTAACTATGACATTAACTACAATTTTAATTATAATACCCCAAGAACAGACCTCTGGTGGAGCTGCTCTGCCATGGAGCTCCTTTATCCCCATCCCCCTGCCACTCCAGCAAAGAGAGTGAGGAGATGCTCCTATTATACCACACTTGAAAATTAAGTGGGTTGTTTATTTTTTTCCCCAAAAAATCCCTACAGTCCTTGCACCAGGGTGTTGCACTCCCATGCACGGCACAAACTCAATCCTTGTACAACATTTCAGGGTAAAAAAAACCCCACACTTTAATAATTCATAGAGAAAACACATGGCAGCACAGCCCTTCCTCTCTGTTCAAAAGGGCACAGAAACCAGGGGTTTGCTCTCCTGCTGTCTTTTTACAATCAATTGCTCCATGAGACCTTGTACAAAAGACCTGGCTCAGGTGTCCTATGAATCCAGTAGCCATCACAGCCCAGTAAACCTGAATGAGAAGTGGAATGATTTAGATGCTAATGACTAATGGAGTGATATCTGCCTGGGCAATTGGCAGCCATGCAGGGATAGCAGGGAGCTCTCAGGTCTTGTCTGTGCAGGGAGAAGAGAAAGATCCCTTATCGCATTTTATAAGTTTGCATTTATAGGGCAAATAAAATAGAGCATTTTTAAAACCAGGAAGCATTTCAGAGAACAGATTTTTTTTTTCCCATATAAAAGTCACAGATAGAATTTAACTTTAAATACTTTTTTTGACTAGAGGAGAAAAAAAAATCAATTGAACTGATTACCTTGTTGAGTACCAGTGAAGATTTTAGTTGTCTTTGTAATTGCAATTTTTCCTTGCTGGCTTTTAAACATAAAAGGAAAGTGACTTTACTGCTGCAGTAAAACCATGGGCCCTGGTCAAAACCAACAAAGCAGAGTATTAACCCCCTCTGTGCTGTTTCAGCTTCACAGACACCTTTAAAATCTTTCTGTTCAAAATGTCAAATCCATCTCACATGCTTTAAAAACAACACTTGAATTTTTTGCCCCAAAACCTACTAATTCTTAAAAGCTGCTAGAAAAAAAATTAAAGGAGCTGATAATTACTAGAGATAACCACTAGAGTAGCTTCCACTCAAAGGCCAGGGCTGTGCACCAGGTTCCCACTGAATACAGGGGAGCTGCTGCCATGTGGTCACTGTGTTGTGATTCAGTGTCCCCCTCCCATGACAGTGGATCTGCACCTTTCTTCATTGTTTTTCCCTCTCAGAGGTTCAAGAGCTATTGGGACCTGCGTTTGTACCACTTCAGCACCCTGAGGCCCAAAGGTGACCTGCCATGGGGATGGGAAGCTCTCAGACCACCCTGACCCAGCAGAGAAGGAAAAACTCTTCCATCAGTTGAAAACCCACGTCCTGATGGGCTGCTGTGGAGCCTGATCTGCTGGAAGTATCATCTAAAAAAATCCCAGCTCTCCACAGCCCTGTCAGATGGGGTCAGTACCAAAGGATTTGGGGCCGGTACCAAAGGATTTGGGGGCCGGTACCAAAGGATTTGGGGCCGGTACCAAAGGATTTGGGGGCCGGTACCAAAGGATTTGGGG
>NW_020897794.1:780755-811623 GCF_003984885.1 Neopelma chrysocephalum | reverse complement strand
TGGGGGCCGGTACCAAAGGATTTGGGGGCCGGTACCAAAGGATTTGGGGCCGGTACCAGTTCTCAGGTTGGGACAGGTCATGCCAACAGCAAGAGCTGTGCTTGGCAGACTCCACAGACTGTTGCCATTAATGCCTCCAGCACTGCCCCCTGCTCTGCCACAGGGATGGAAACTTAAGGGCAAGCTGTGCCACCTCAGCCTCCCCCCTGCATCCCCCTCCTCCCCAGATCTCTGTATCAAGTGCACCTTCAGTGGCAAAGGAATTTTCACACTGTCATCTGCTCCTGAGTGAGATTCTGCACGTGTGTCTCCCGAGATTTATATATATACATTGCTCTCCACTCATAACAGACACAGTTACAAGACAATCAGTTAAAGGCAACAAAAATAGATTTCCCAAACCAAACGTCATAAATTCAGCCCTTCACCCCCTCCTGCTTTAAAATCAGCACAAACTGCAAATATAAAAGTGTCACTTGGAGGTTTCTCTGAGGTTCTCTGGACAGGGAGCAGAGCTGGAGGGAGGCAAGATTGAAGCTGGAAATGCATCTTCCCTCCAAATAATCATCCAGGAGCTAAATAGACTTTCCTCGGACAAATAGACTAAAATAGCAAAGATCCTGCCATGCAATAACCACTCCTGGTCAGAATTTACTTTGCTTCTACCACCCTGGATTCTCCAGACAGCTCTTTATGCATTTCCCTACCACCCTAAATCACCACCTCTGTCGTAACACTTTGATTGTACCCCGTTCACAGGCACAGACTGTCATTTATGTGCAAGATATGCTGAGGAGGGAATGAAGGGAGCAGCCCCCAACTCAGGTCATGGGGCTGCCTCCAGCCTCAGCCCCCACTGATGCAGTGCTCCCACCAAGGTGGGCTGAACCCCACAATCCCACCACACCGGTTGTTAGACACTGTGTCTTATTTGTTAATGCTTTGCTAATGTTTCTTGGCCTCCCAAAAATCAGCTCAGGTCCCTCTCTGGGTACTTCAAGAAGCAGAAATGGTTGAAGTTGCACTTAAAGCTCTTTAGGGCTCTGTGTTTTCATCCACGTGGTTTTCTAGAGCAGGTAATCTTACCCAGTTAAACCAGCTGAAAACAAGTTCAAGTAAAGCCCAGATTTACCTTTGTTATGATCCCAACCAGCCAGCCCTCCTCTAACATCCCCCCAAAATCCTCAGCAGTTGCCACTAAAATATCATAAGCAACAGAGAGGAAATGCTGGGGAAGTGTTGGAGATCACACAGTCTGAAAGATCACAGAGCCAAAGACCACAAAAAGCTTGTTGTGGGACTGAGAAGGAACTGTGACAGACACTTGCTAAACTCACAGTTTGCCCTCACTCTGTACAACAGGGCTGTTGTGAAACCAAATCCACAAAGCTCTTGGTAGGCAGGACATCAAAGGTGCATCTATTAAGTGACTTCAGCGCTTTCCTCTGGGCAGGAAGCAGAGAGTCAACAGATTTTTCTTAGTTCCTCACTTCTAATACCTTAAATGTATCAGAAAGCCACCACCTCCTCCTCTTCCACAGCTATGGATCAGATCTATTGCCTTCCAAAGTACCCACCTGGCAGATCCACCTGCCAGCACTCACAAGGGCTTGTGGCACCCAGGATCTTCTGGACCTAGTTTTGTGTCTGTTTTCAGACAGACAAGGGTAATGATGGGATTCACAAAAATCAGCCTTAGGGCCCAAAGCCAAATTGTCCAGTTGGCTTCAGAAAGAACCCCAAAAAGCACCGACTTACTCATGAAAACTGGCCCAATGTCAATACCCAGTGCACAAAAGCGGGAGAAAGAACAAAGAAACGAAACACTGAGAAGCCTTTATCAGTTAACTTATTGCACACAAGCCCTTAATAAACTAATGCTCGCTAAAAAAAAGATGCTCCACACATGAGCACACACAGGGGGATGGGAATTTGACAGGAGATTCAGGAGTCCTGAGAGTTGCCCTGTCTTTGGACTAAGTCCCACGTTCTGGCTACTGCAAGTCAAACAATGATTTAATAAGAGGAAGAGGGACAGGATAATACATATGAGCACACACAGATTACCAAGCACCTTCAACACAGAAAAAGGAATGAGACAGCAGGTGGAATTCATAGCAGCAGGAACAAAAATCTTGAACAGATTTTAACTAAAATATTGAGTTGAGAGTTGCTCCTACAACCTCACACAAAGCAGTTCATCCCACGTGCACTTCAGATGTCAGTGCTGTTCACTCTGCCTTCTGGGGTGACCCAGGCTTTGCAGGTGGGTCTCACACAGGGCAGAAATCAGCCAGGGGTGGTTTCTAAAGAGCAATCCAGAACCCCCAGTGTGTTTAATGCCATTCAAGGCTCTTTCCCATGGCCCCTACGGCACCAGAACCCCCACACGCAGCCCTCGTGCTGTACGTTCCTGCCCTCATTCCAACCGAGGATTTACCTCCTTGTTGTCAGAGGATGAATGTTTTTATTCTGTTTGCTCCTAGGCCAGTATCAAAAGCTCCCAGTACATGGGTTAACCAGATGATCCTTTAATACACAAAGGACCCCCAAACAGCTTAACCTTAACCCATCCATAAAGATTCCACCCAGCCTGCTAATGCTGTCCTGAACCGTGTTCTCTATTATTACATCTGAAATCCGTTAAAATTTCACACAATTTCCTGCACAGCAGTGTATTATAATAGTGCTGGGAGCCAATATGTTTCTATAATTGGGCCTGTAGTGGGGCAGAGTCCAAAGCAATTAATCCAGCCTCCTTCCTTGTTTGCGCCCATATAAAGCTGACAGGGTAGAGAGTAATTGGAAGTGAGCGGCCTCTATCCCCTACTTTAAATTAATATTTTCCTGTTCTGATTTAATTTCAGCCGGTAACAGTGACACAAAGACACGCCATGTCAAGCACTAAGTAATCTGCAGCAGCTGCCTTAGGAGGAAACTTTTATTCATCAGTAATATAGTGACCTGTATATCACTCCACATACTGTACACAATATTCCTGTCACACAGACAGCTGCATTTAACTCTGTATAATCACCAGAGATGGGAGAAAAAAACCTACATATAACATATATGTAGTCCTATATATATGTGTGTGTATGTATGGAAGACACAAAACAGACACAGGAATTTATTTAATTGTGAAACACTCATCTCCCCAAAAGGGGGGGGGGGGAATTAAATGGTAAATATAAAAAACATGCTAATCAGCAGAGCCAAGAATCCATGCAAATGAAAAGCCAGAAGTAATGGCCAAAACACCCAGGCCATTAAATCAAATCACTGCGAAAATAATGGCTAAACTCTCTCTTACTTGTAACACTCAATTTATGTAGTCAATATGGCTCTGAATGAATGAGTGAAGGTACTAAGAGCACAAATCTAAATTCAATATACATATCTTAGAAAAACCCCCAGCGCCTGCACCCGCGCGCTGACAGGGCAGATAAAGAGGACAGTTCACGTGGTATGGAACCAAAAACTGCCTTCATTTAAGATGAATCCCTGTTTACATCAGACAAAAATATCTAAATATACACAGATGATGGTAACAAGCCCACAGTTGCCAAGGAATTTATGGAAATCTGTGGCAGGACTCGGGAGGATGGGAATTGAGACCCTGCTCCCCCACGTGCAGCAGTTGCTGTTCCTCGAGCTCCCCTGTGATCTGCACCAGGTCTAAGACAGTTAAACACACCTCCCAGTCTAGTGGAAAATACTAAAGCTGTTTTCCCTTCAATACATTGTATTTTCACACACAATGGCTAAAAAGAACACAATATAGTTCTTTTACCTAGACAGGCTGCTCAGACGTGGAGCAGAAGCAGGACCTCACTCTTGAAGTAACATTACTTGTTGGAAACAAGGGGTTTGTTTTCCAAATAAATAGGGATACTCAGCTTTACTCCCCAGATTGCTTTTCCAATGCATTGAGCAAAGTTTTCAGAGGAATTTGAAGGTTAAAACTTCTTTCTATCCAGTCCACATTTGAGCTGAGAAGAAGAAAAGAGTGGCACAGACAACACCACGATGGCCACAGACTTGCCTGAGCAGAGACCTCCTGGCCCAAAGCATAAAATCCACCACTAACACTCTGCACACTCAGCTGTCTGTGCTTGGGAATAGAAAGGAGCTCCAAGAGCTGTTTGTGGGATGAAGAACCTTATGGTTTCATCACACATGGATTCAAACCCACCCAAACTGGAGATCCCAGTTTACAATTTGGTGCTCGACACGCAGCAGTGATATCCAAGTCCATCAGGGATGCAGGAGGAGCTGCATGAGGTTTACTTACAGAGAAGTTTAGCCTTGGGAGACTACCAAGGGACATGGCAGCTTAGCCCTCTGTGGATCAGCAGCTTATTTCCAGTTGCTTAAATTTTCTCCTCCTCTCTTGTTCTTGATTCCGTTGGATTTTCTCCCTACTCACTGGTATTACATTTTCATTTGCAGGCAATATGCTTAGGCCAGAGATGATCACCAGCACTGGTAGCTAGAAATAGAGCTGACCCTGAGAAGTCCCCTGCATTAGAGCTCAGCTCAGATGCCTGATGATCCTACAGCAGCAGCCACATCCCTGTGAGACCCCACCTGTCCCCCCTCCAGGAGCTGAGGCCATCAGACATCACAACCCCTTATCACAACATATTCACTTGCTTACACAAACAGCTCCTGCCCTTGCAGGTGCCTTTGTTTTCAGAGATACTGCCCTGTGATCACTGTCTCCTCAAAAAACTCTATCACTTCACTGCAGCCCCACTCACAAGACTCCCAGAATCCCAAACCCACTGACTCTGCAAAACCCTGCAGAGGTATCTGGCCCATAGTGGTGACACCCAAAAGCTCTTGCACCCATAGGGTTTGTGCCCACACCAGCAGTGGTTCATTTTGGTGTTAATTTTGGAGCAGGAAGGAGGTTTGGTTCTGCACCTTGCTGCTCTGTTACAGCCCTTCTTGTTACTGCTGTTCCCATCACCTGCCACATCCATTTACACCACGAGACATTTCCTAAATCTGAGCTGGTTTTTGCACCCAAACAACAAAACTCTTTGTTCAAATAACGCTTTAGACACAACAGCTCGTGTCCCACCGTGGGTCTGCAACACAGGAAACTCAAGCAGAATAGACACCACAAAGAAGAAAGGCAGTTACCTAAGGACAGGGCTTTTTTTCCTACAGAAAATAATAACAAAAGCTGTAGCATCATCCCCAGCATCCTGCCCGCAGGAGTGGGCCAGGGTGGGCACTTTGGGAAGGCTGTGGAAATACAGAATTCACATTGATGCAGTCAGGACAGAGACCTTCCCAATCTGGCACAGCAAGCTGCAGCTGAGGATCCCTTTTATTCCAACAAAAACATGCAATGACACCACCAGCAACGCATCCAACCACACACACCCCTGCTCTTATTCAGCACTTTGTCTCATGGTGACACTGGAACAATCCCAGCCTTTTTTACCCTTTTCTTCCCTTACTTAATTCTGTTAAATTCTGCTGTCAAAAATAGTAAATAGGAAGCAAATAGATCACAGTGATCCCGCTCATTATTTCCATTGATTTTAAGTCTGGACAGGGCTATTACGACCACGTTACAAATTATCTATTTATAGAAAGAAAAGTTTAAAAAATAGCAAGTTATCTGTTCTTGCCCCAAAGTGATGGGCAGCATTATAACCAGCTGTTACCCTTCACTCCCGAGGTGGCTGCAGTTAGTGGCAGAACAAATGATCCCTTTGTGCAGTTTTGCATAAATGTTTGTCAAGTGTCTTGGGCTTCCCTCACAATGTTGGCTATTAAGGAACAGAAGTAAAATTCCCTAGAGCAGGAGTGTGTGTGTGGGGGGGGAGTTATATCCACTTAGGTTAAAATCCTCCTCGATATATTTTTGTCTTGTGAGGATCCACATGCAAACGGGGAGAATAAAGCCCGTGATAACCATGCAAAGGGTGGTTGCAGGAGAATTGGCAGGTGCAGGGAGCACTTGAGCAATTCTGCAGTGGCACAACCTTCCCCGGCTGGCAAAAAAAAAATGCTGGAGCCAGCATTAAAAAAAAACAAAAACCTCAAAAGCTTTTGAGCATCAGCCTTGCAGCCAAGCACACCCAGCACACTTCGATTTTGATGTACAGTTTGAAACAAATCAATAGCAGTATAATAATACTCAGCACGCTGTGTAATTTTTATATCATTAGTTTTCATTTTCCGCTCCCCATGCATCAAAAAACTTACAACGGGCTCGTAAAGTTTATTTAGTATTCCATGAATTCCTAATCAGTTTCATTTCATAATGATTCAGAGCGGCCGTTGCCAGGGCCCTGGTGTCAAAAAATCGATAAAACCAACACACTTTTCCTGATGGCGGCTGTAAAAGGATCTATTGTAGGGGAATTATGATTTATGTCTGGGCTGCACCACGAGCAGCGGCAAGCGACAGCCCGGCTCAAGAGCTGAGATGTTCGCCAATAATGATTTATATGCGAGCCTCTCCCCTCCCCTCCAGCCCCTCCTGGTCCCCCCCAGCCCCTCCTGGTCCCTCCAACCAGCCCCATATGGTGCAGGAGCAGCAGCCTGGGCTGGTGTGGGCTGGACGTGGTGCCCTGCTCGGACCACGGTCGGACACGGCCCCGTGGCAGGACAGAGCGCCAGGCACTGCCCCAGTGCCCCCCTCGCCCTGTCCCCAAGGCTCTCTGACAATCTATTCAGCTCTAGATGAGCACAGGGCCCCCTGTTCGATTTTCAGCTCCCTGCAGAAGGTGCCCATTTATCTTGGGGTGCCCGTTCTGTCAGGGCTGCCCAGGGTGGGGTGCGAGGGGCTCCTGGAGAGAGCCGAGTTGTGCCAGGAGAGAAGGACAGACAGCAAAAGGTACTCTAAAAGTTAAAGGCTTTTAAAGAAAAACCCTTTTTAGAAGAGTAAGAACTCAAAATCTGACAGTTAAAGGCCTTTAAAGAAAAACCCTTTTTAGAAGAACTCAAAATCCGACAGTTGCTGCCTGTTGTCCTCCATCACATGGCACAGCGTCATTAAAATATGGGTGTTCTGGGTTTGGGGTGTGGAGGATGGCTGTGACTGGTAATTTGGAAGTTGCTCATATACCAGGAGGCAGCAGGAACGTGCAGGGATAGCACTGGGTTCTGCCTCATTTAATATGTTAATCAGGTTGATGGTTCTTCACCAGGGAAAGGCAAGGCCAGAGAGGAGCATTTGAGAACAGAAAGAGCAGGTACAGCTCGTTGTTAAAGTCCTGTTTACAGAAAGGATTAACAGCATCACTTAAACATCTAAATTAATTTATTGAGATGCCTTTACTACCCTTTTTCTGTTTCAATAGAGATTTGTCAGCAGCCCTGCTCCATGAGGAGCTTCCCTTCCCTCACTCTGCTCCAGAAGGGGGGAGCTGTTGTTGCTCTTCCACACACAGCCTCCAAGCCACGTCCACCTTTCCATCCTAATTTGATCACACACATTAAGATGTGCAGCAGCACATACGATTAACAACTTGCTCTCACCTCTTCTGAGCTCTGGCAGAAGCTGCAAGGAGGAAGATGTGTTTTGAGTCACCACAAGCCAACAGGAGCACCAGAAGCTCCAGCACAGCCCTCTCCCTCCATTGTGCCAGTGAAAATAATGTAAATTTGTTGGGTTTTTTTCCTATAGCAGAACCAGCCCTGCTTTATTATGAACATTAGACAACAGCAGGGAGAAAAAGGGAGAAATATTAAGAAAATAGTCCCCGTTTTGGTCAAGTTGCTGACCAGAAATCAGGTTCATGTGCAGCACACCCAGTTGCTCTTTTTGACTCAGCAAAAGAACCAGGACCTCACAGTGCTGTATCAATGTCAGCAGGAATTTGCCTGTATCAATGGCAAAAATGGTATTTTGGACACTGTGCAGTTACAACAGGCCACGCTCCTGCTTGGGTGCACCAGAACACAAATCAAGGTTCAAGTGGAGCTACAGTATTAATTTGACAGACTAGGGGAAGCAGATATTATAAACCCTGTGCTTCCTGAGAAAAATCTGTGAAAGTTAAAAGAATGAACAATTTGGTGTTTTAAAGTGAGTGTGTAAATATTAGAAAGTGTGCCTCCTGCTTTTCCATCATCCTATATTTAAATGGATTATGTTCATAACATTTTTCTCTACTAAAACACAGACACAACACTTTCTTTTAAAAGTAAAGCTGAGATTCACACCCTTCTCTAGATCTTTGAGTTAAACACTGCTTGGTGCTTCCATAAACACGTGTAGTTAGAAGGCTGAAAATTAAGCATTCAGCACAAGCACTTCAGCAAGTCCCCAGTAAACAAAGGGGAAGTTTAAGTTGGAATTATGCCACTCGGTTAATAACAAGCAGTTATGATGAGATGATTCAATAGCTTGGGTGAAATGAAGGTCCCAGTGATAGTATTTCCTCCATTTATTTACATACACTGTGTTCACACACACACACACTCTCACACTGTTTGCTGATTATCTCGGGGAAGCAAAGGTTGAGCTCCAAACCTCTCCCAGTCTCTCTGCTCCAGTATAAACAGAGCCTTTGTAAATTAGGAGTGTGTCAACTGGGAAAGCACTCTGAGACACCCAAGGGTGCTGGTGTCCTTATCTGGGCAGGAATTCCATGGAAAAGCATTGCTGGAACACAACACCCTCTTTAACAGGAACACACAGACAATAATTATACAATTTTAGTACTTTCCTTAGTCTTTGACAGAACAGTTGACAAGCATTTGCTGCCAGCATGAAGCCGAGTCTAACAGCAGTAATTAGCCACCAGCTTTTTAAATTCTCTTTTTGAAGCGAAAAAAGAGATTTATTTATTTTTAAACTAGGCTGATGAATAACAGTGCTTTAGGGAAAGCAAAGCTGACTGGAGGAGGCTTGGTGCAGCCACACAAACCACGAGCAAGTTTCACTGGGTTTTCTCTCCAGCTGAATGAAGCCCAGAGGGAAGAGGAGATCTGGGGCAAGGTTTAGAGGTGAGAAGTAGCAGGAGGTGGCCTGTGTCCAGATGGGGTGAAAAAGATAATTCAGTGGAGGAAGACACATGAAATGGTGAAAGGAGAGAAGATTAAACTCTTGCATTTTGTGGAGAGAGCTGCTTTGAGGCTACGTGCTCCTGTTCACTCACAGCTCACTCATGCCTGCCTCCAAAATGTTGAGTAGCAACTTCTCAGCAAGGAGCAAAGGTTCTTAACAACTCCCCATGAGTGAAGGTAGAACAACTGGGCCAGCAGACAGCACACCTGCACGTGAATAATTTTGCAAAAGAAGTCACAGCCCTACTTTTATCACTTTTGAATTTAGCCCAGAAATTACTGGATGGAGTCATTAAGACCTGCAATCTTATTTATAGGACATTTTTTACAAAGACAAAAAGACCAGCACGGACAACATAATTACATTTTGGTTAGCATAAGCTGGCAATTTTGGTACAGCCACATTAAAAAGAAAATAGACTTTTCTCCCCCTCAAAAAAAAAGTAGACACCATTTGGAACTGCGCTTTTATCATGTGGGGAGGGGAAAACCAGCTAAAATATTGAGATTTAAGGGAAAAAAAATAATCATGGGTTTATGTTCCCGGGCTCCTGCGAATATTTTCAGCATATTTCACCATATCATTGCATGGTGGGCTCTGCTCACGCTGCCAGAATGGATGTTCCATCATTTCTATAGTGGGCCTGCGTGACATTCATTAAGTGCAGCTACAAAGGGAGAGGGTTAAACAGCGCGGCCTCTTTTCTCTGATTTGGTCATACATCAGCAGGCGCTCCAGGTTAAATGCCCAGGATCCCGCAGCAGATGGATAGGGAGAAGGAGAGCGGCAGATACTTCACCCCACACTACTTAACCCAGGGAAATGAGTCTCGGAGTCGGTGTCATGGTAAAATATGGAAGCTCACTCAGATAATGTGCAGTCGAAAATTTTTTTTCCCCAGCCCTTTACAAGCGGCTGCACGTTAAGATCCCACAAAGCCCCTTCTGCAAAGTGCAGCTCCCTCCTGCAATAGCGGCGATTTCTGTGTGTAATTTATCTTTATTGACTATCAAATAAGGATTTAAACCCATAGTGCAATCAGTGATGGAAGCCCAAAATATTTCTTCTTCACCTCCAGCTTCACCCCGAGGGAAACTGTGCACCGGGAAGTTTATTTTTCCTTACCCACAAGTCCTTCTGAAATAGTTAAGAGTGGACAATTGCTTTAAAGATATCACCTCAATGTGTTTTATCTGGGTCTGGAAGAACAGGTCACATATTTCAGGAGCATTCCAGGACTCCTCCTAGTACCAGGTGCTGCACAGAGTGGGGTACCTGCCCTGTCCCCCAGAACTGAGCATCTCATCCAAGATTCCTCTGCACTCTCTCATTTTCAACTACTGTACTTTCAAATTCTGATTTTTATTTCAAAGGCTGGTTTTAGTTTGACAGCTAAAGGTAATGCATGGTTTTGATCATGCAGTGTTCCAGTATTCTGGATTAGCTCAGATCCACAACTGTGTTCCTGAGTAGTTCTCTAAGAATCCAACGCCAGCACCTTTTGGGAAATGCACTATTTAAAGTCCAGGATGCTGCCACTGACATTTGCAATGCATCTGCAAGGCATCAGCCAACAGATACAATAGTCCTGTAGTTCAGGGCCCCAAAGAGATCACTTGAAGCTCATGCTCACCTGACACCAAGCACATCCACTTACACACCTGAGAACCAACAGCAAATAAGATGCTCACAAGATTATCTTCAGTGCTCACTGAAGAGACCTTTATTTCAGAAATTAGGGGGGTAAGAGACACATCAGAGCTGTGTCCTCATGCAGCCTGATGACAGCTGAAGAACTGAGATGGTAAGTACTCCACACAGCCAGCTCCTGCACACAGAGGTCCCTTCTGTGTTTTATTCACTGATGGCTCAAGTGGTTTCATTCTTCTATAAATCTAAAATTTTACCATCCTAGTTCACGTACAGAAAGGAGGAGCAGGGTAAGGGTGAAGACACATTGCTAAGAGATCAAGAACAAAGCACTCTGTGCTGTCTGCCTCAGTTGATTCAACCCTTCACAAGAAAAAAAAAAGTAAAACTCAGAATCCAACTAATCAATGCAAATAGAGACACAGTTAACACACCAAAGTGTTTGGTACATGAGCATACATGCACACATGATCATAAGGCTATGCCAATAATTCACATTCTGACGTGAAGAAATAACTATATCGAGTTGTGACCACAGCCTTTCTTCTCCACTAATGATCATAATTGAAAATCCAGAGCCCTGCAACATCTATTGTGGTTTTTTAACATCTCAGAAATAATTGCTAATCAAAGCCTCACGCGGCGGGGCCGGTGGGAAGTGGATGCACGCGCTCAACACAAAATTTTCGTGTGAGCCGAAGGAGTGGGGAGATGCAGGGACACCTAATTTCCACCTCGCCATCCAACTCCATCTGATGAAAAAGATTGCCCAGCAGTCAAAAATCAAAGTCACACCGTCCTGGGGAGAGCCGGAACGGTGACAGGCCCGGGCATGCCGGGAGAGCAGGCATGCAGGCAAGTGAAAATTTGGTCTCCACTAAGGTGTGGAAAGTCAATGTTATTTGTTTTTTTAAAGTTATTTTAGCAAACACGTAGTTTTTGTTCTCTTATCGAGCCTGATTGGATACGCAGGGGTTCCACTGCCTTATTAACCTCACCGAGTCTTTTCCTTTATATTTTTTTTTTAATTATTACTGTTAATTAGTGCCAAGCCCGTCAGCAGAGATCCAGTTGGTTTTCCCCAGTCTGTGGTGTTTTGTTCCCTTCCGACAGACGAGAGAGAAATTCACACAGAACGGAAATAATTTAGTGGCAACTCTTTATCGCTGAAATATTTAACAGCTAAAAGCATTTTTAAAGCTGAGTAATGCACTACACACATAATTAACAGCTTGCCTCGCTAATTAGGTAACTCCTTGCTAATGAGGTAGCAATGAGCTGAGCAGCAGTCACAGAATGTGCAGACAAGGTCTTCCCAGGCAGTTTATGACTTCTGTCAAAACAACCAGCAACACTTTTCTTTCCCAAACAGCTTTTTCCCCCCCAAGAAGACGCCGCAGCTCAGGATGTGCTGAGCACAGCGTTAGCAGCCAAAGGCTGGTGTGTTCCTTGCCCTAAGCCTGGCTCAGTGCCATCCCAGGAACGCTGGGGAGCATCACTTCTCAGCCCCAGGGTAGCTCCCGACCCCAGATAAGCTGTGTGGACCCACACAGACCCCACTTGCCTCCTCGGGTCTGCCCGTAGAGGCAGGAATCAGATTTGCAACATTTAGACCCCAAACACCTCTGTAATTTGGCCCTTGGCTCTTCCCCCAGCCAGATTTTCTACCAAGGGGAAGACTCAAACCCTGTGTTTCAGTGCCATGATGTGCTTGCTGGACAGTGCACAAGATGATGGGACTGGCAAACCAGTGCAATGGGAGAGGGAACAACTTGGAGAAGTTCAAGCACACACAGAACCCATCTTGTGGTCACTCCCATGTTGGGCTTCAGTCTCAGAAGCTGCTCCCTTGCTCCTGATTCATCCCCCCAGGGCATGGAACCTCCCATGGAGGCAAGCAAGCCCTGCAGAAATCCTCTCCCACCTCCATTCAGTCCCTGGTCATTATTCACTATATTCATTACTTCACTGTACCTCAACAACACAGGAGCTCTGAAGCAAAGAGGCACACCAGGACACAAAACAACTCTTCCCCAGACTGAGAACACTGATATAAAGACTAGAAGTCTCCTAAGATCAACCTTTTCCATGCTCTTGTCCAAGTGCCTCCCTACCTTCCAGGAAGATTTCTTCACACCCCACCCAGTGTCCCTTTCACAGCAGTTTTAACCTTCCCAGTGTCCAGGCTGCTGTCATGTCTGAGTGAACCATTACTACATCGAGCATGAACTGCAGCTGCTCTGCTTAGAGGAGCAGTTTTGGAGAGCAGGAACAATTCTCATCAGTGCTTAAAAGCATCTTGCACTCAAAAGAGCTGATTTCGAGTCAATATTCAGTCTCTCGGAAATAATTGTGTTGAACAGAGAGACAGTTGATGGTGACAGTTGATTGTTTCCTAATGAAACAGATTTGGAAAATTCAGATAAACTTTACTTAAGTCCATGCTTTAAAATAAAGAAAATAGATCCACCAAACCTGAACAGTAAAGGGTGCAAGGGAAAAGCAGCCAGACAAACACTCAAGCTACCAGGAAGAACAGGTTTCCTTGCTGCCACTGACAGCTGCAATTTTAAGGAGCTTTGTAGCATTTAACTCTCATACATACGTTTTTCTGCCAAGGCTGTAAATCTTATATGGCTATTTAAGCTGGAGATAATTCCAGGACCAAAGTGATCTTGAAATAACACGTTTTAAGGCAGAAATGCTGCCACAGCTGCTCTTTGTGAAAGGTGCTGCTAACAGTAAAATCAAAGTGAGCAGGGGCTGGGGTTGGACCATTTGTGCCTTCTGCTGCCAATACCATGTTTGTGTCAAGGTAACTGATTTCCATGGAGTACCCAATATGGAATCAATAAAATCAACCTTCAGTGGTGTTGAACTTTGCATTGTGTAACGACAATAGCTCAAATTGAATTTTAATTCTTTTAATTATAACGGTGCTCAGAGGCCACATCACGAGAGGATTTTGTCCATCAAGGAAGAGGAAGCCACAACAGCAGCTGGCAAAAGATGTCAACATTAGATATTTGCACAAGTGTACAGAGGCATTCTGGGCTTTATCCTTGACAGAGTAGCCCAAACCCAAGTGTCTCTTGGATAAAAAGCAAGGCTGCACTTTCTTTTCCAGGGGTTCCTCACAAGTAATAGCTGGGTTTTTTTCTAAAGAAAAAAAAAGATAAACTCCATTTATATCATCCAAAAAAAAAAAAAAAGACAAGGGAGGGAGGGCAGAAAAGGTTAAGGGATTAAACTTTGCAGATGCTTTGCACAGCCTGGCTAAAGCTCTGGAAAGACCATCTCAACCTTTGATCCCTTTGGGGAAAGAAGCAGTTATTTGAGCAGGCTTTTTAGGGACACACGCTGGGGACATCTGTGTCAGCAGACCCTAATCAAGGCAGACCCAGAGCGCTGGACCAATTTGTGTTCCAGGATTCAGACAAGAATATGAAATTCCTGATGGGATAACTAGCTACCTGTAGGGGCATGGATGAGTTTCCTGGATAGATTGTGAATGAGTGACAGTTTAATCCAGGTTTTTTTCCGTGTCTGTTTTTTATGGGTTTTTTTTTCCTTCTTTAAATCTACGAGTCTTTAAAAGCAATAGATGCTCTGGGCTTTACCCAGAAGTTCATGAGCTTCAGGAGGAAAATTACTATTTCCATCTCCCCCATTCCCAACTTGAAGTAACAAAAGTTTAAAAAAAAAATCTTGGAAAATTTCACAGGATTTTGCATCCAAGGAATATTGATGCAGAGAACATTACAATTTACTTTGCACATAATCCAAGCTAGAAATTTGAGGGGCAAAGAGCCTTCACACGCTCCTCCCCTCACATTTCTTGAGGCACTCAATGCCTTACAAAACCTGACTACTGGAAGCAAAGCTGGAAGGGAGTTTGCCATTCACCTTCTCTGGTGTTGTAGCCCTTTAGTATGATTCCAAGAGCTCAAAATCCCAGATTACAAGATACAGAGAGGTTGGAGGGCCAAGGAGGCCACTCAGCCTTTTACAGTGGCACAAATTATGAGCAAAACCATCACATGAACTGGGAAAAGCAACCAATCCATAAACCAACCAGGTGTTTCCCAGCAAGGCTCAGCTTGATTAGTGCAAACCACCCACACCCCGACCCCAGAGCTTCACCTGCCCCTGCCCAGGTTTGTTCCTGTGTCAGCACACGTGGCCAAAATCCCCAGCCTAAGCAAAGCCTGTGTTACAGCCTCTAGGACCAGGATTTGCAGCTCATTTTGGCATATCAAAACCACCAAAATGACTTTGTGTCTCTCTTTGCCCCTTTAATGGAGCACTTTTTTGAAAGTCTCACTGAGAATCTTTCTCTCTTGCCCCAAACCCAGTTCGAATTGCCTGGAATAGTCAAAATTATTTGTCTGAGAGCAGAGCCCCAATAACAGAACATGTTACACCTTTGCACACACGTGCAGTCCAACAGGAAAGAAAAGCAGGGGGATAAAAGAAGTCCAGCAGACAACCAAAACACACCTTTGGTTTTCTTAGATCTCTCCCTTATTCCCCAAATTACTCCCACAGCAAAAAAAGGGACTGGGAGATGCAGTTGTTTCAACAGCACAGACTAACACAGGTCTTTGGCACAAGGATAAATTTTGCCCTGAATTAACAAGAGCAACAGTAACTGGAGTCTTTGAGAGCACTGTCAATATTTGCTCCACTTGTCATTGACAGAAAGCACAGATCCTGTGGCCGAGTTTCGGCGCATTCCAAACGCTCCCCCCGAGGCAGGAACAGCTCAGGGTGCTGATGAGAGCAGCACCCACAGAGACCTGCCCAGGCTGAGCGCCCTCACGGGGGGGGACAAGCTGGGCAAGCAGGGCAGGGAAATCCCACTGCTGTCATGTAAAATGTCAGGACTGAAGTGACACCAGGCATCTATTCTGTGTTAGGAGTAAATGCTTCATAAGGACAGGTATTCTCCTGAGAGCATCGCTCTGCTGTGAGAAACATTTAGCATCTTGCCAGTTACAGTGTTGCAGGAACCCTCATAAATTATCCTAAAATCTCGTAGATTATTTTTTGCTTCCCCTTGACTCCTGCCTGAGACACTGGCACTGACAAGGAGTTCCCAAGATCTGTGCTTCTAAAACCACTGGTAGCATGGTAACACAGTGTTTATTAGAAGATATCACTGGATTTTGAAAGTCTTTTCCTGGTTACTTTCTTTCCTGGATGCACGAGGGGCACAGACAGCACTATTACCTTGGCACGCTACTGAATTTCTTCCCTCCCTCCCCCCCTTTGGCAGGAAATAGCTTTGTTGAAAACTCTTCTAGCAGGATGTAATACCAGAGGTGTGAGCTGAGGTTGCCAAGTTCACGAACAAGTGGCAGCCTCCTTCTCTGGCAGGGAGAAATTACTTCTGATTTACCAAATTCACACAGCAAACTGAATGAACTCTGTCCACACCACAAGCCCGGGCTGGGTCATCATTTCAATTGCTCTCCCCAGTCACTGAGGAGCCACACACACGTCTTTGCTTTAAGGTGTGGAAAATAGAACCAGGCAACTCACCACCCTGTCACCAAGATGATGATTTGAGAGGAGGACAAGCACAAGGCTTAACAAGGAGCAGCTCAGTCACCTGTTCTCCTCCATCCTGGTGCTGGTGGCCCCTCTGTGCACACGAGTGAGGTGCCATGAAAGGAATCTGGACCGTGCAGGAGGGTTTCTCTCCCACCTACAAATTCACATCTGCATAACTCGGTTACTTGCAAGGCTCTAGGGAGCCACGAGGTTGCTTTGATCCCTAAAGCCAGTGTTCAGCCCAGCCCAGAGCCACTGTAGGAAACACAGAGAACCTCAGGAAACCGATACAGGAGCCCCAGCTGTGCCACACACTCCAACACGGGAGGAGAGTCCATCCCACACTGCTCAAGAGGTGAGCAGGTCTGTGATTTGGCACCTCACACGACCCACCCGAGCCACAGTTAGAGATGTTTTCCAGCTGCAGCCATTCCTCCCTTCAGCAGTCCTGCTGATTTCCATCGCGCATCCCCTCGCACTGACGCCCAGAACAAAGCTGAACTGCTGCCTGCTCCTCTGCCATCCCCGTATTTATCACTGCTGCAGGGAGCTGTCCCAGCCAGACAAGGAATCTGCAGTCTGGAGACCATCCGTCGGCAGAAACACCACTTGAACCCCAGATGAGAAGTCCCATTTCGTTAGAGCAATCCAGCTGCACCTAATTCAAACAGCAATGAGCTCGCTGTCTGCTTTCTTACATTACTTCTTCCTGAATCCTTCTGCTCCACTCTACATCAAGGGAGGGAAAAAAAAAATCATTTCTTTCCTCCAGAGCTAATTCCTATATACTGCAATGAGAGAAACGCAATGTTCTGAGCAATAAAAGCTGGAAAGTGGAATTATTTTCTGCGCCATTCAGATGGAAATGAAGCCTAGCCTCAATTCTGCCACCCACCTGGAGCCATGGTATGATCCTATAGATCTTTGGATCAATACTGCATCATAGCTACAAAACTAGAAGAGGGAAAAAGAAGAGGCACGAAATCAAGGAGTGTAAATTTTACCTAAATTAGTTCTGTGAGGGTTCCCCCCTTCGCTGCCACTTTTTGGAATAAAGTACAGCAGTCAGCCGGGGGACAGAGGAGGGCAGACAGAGCATTTCCCTTCCTTTAAAGACAGCTGGTGTTTATCCTGAGGGCCATTATCCCTCGCCCCAAATAAATGCACAAGATTACGTTGCATATTTTCTGTTTGACTGTGTGTGGAGAGAACAAGAGAGAGCGATACACCCTGTATTATTTCTTAATGACTCACTAAATTGCGGCATCTCCGCGGGAGGAGCGGCTCGAACCGCCTCCCCGGCTCCCCTCCACCCAGGCGTTTTGTTCCAGGCTACCAGATGAGTTTCTGCCCACACAGCAGAGAGATGAAGAACGACAGGGGGTTGTGTTTGTTTGCTTGTAATTTAGGGCTGCCTTACATCACAGCACGCAGCCGAACACGACGTCGGCGGGGAGAGAGGATGCTCAGCGCTGTTTTCCCGACCGCCCCATTCCCCGGCTCTCCAGGGACGTCTCGTTTGTGCCTGAGGGAGCGTTATTTCATGGGCTCCAGAGAGTCACTGCTCACAAACCACCTGAGTGATAAAGGGGCATAAAATTCTACTCCGCGCGTTTATTTTGAACTCAGGGGCTTCCACCTGGAAAGTCCAACTTGTTCCTTCTCACCAGAGGAGACTTTGCTCCCTACTCTAGAGGTGGCCCGGAGTCAGACACCACTTTGCAGACACAAACCTCCAGGCACATCCCCGGAGGACACAGAAGGAGAAACAAACCATCAGAGGCATTAAAAAAACCTTTCACTCTCTGCCAGGCAGCGGTACAAGGAGCCAAACACAGTCTGCCGGGCACGCCAGGAGCACCACACTGCTACAGCCACATCCTCGCCCGCCTCCTCCACGCCCCAGCCCCAGAGAAGAGAGCAGGAATGTCCTACCTTCCCCAGGAGATGAACCACGGGCAGGAGCCTCAGAGACACAGCAGCACCAAGCAGGTCGTGGCCCCCCAGGCTGCAACAGCCGGGCTCAGGCAGCACTCACCCCACTGGAAGAGAGGGGGTGGACCCCAGCTCCTCTCTTATTTCCCCAATTCTGACCAACCACCCGCAGCTGTGGGTCCTGGTGATGCCAAGTGCCCACAGCTGTGCTGGGGGAGCAGCCTAAGCCCTCCCTGCCCAACCCCTGACCTCCCATCAAAGGCCCATCCTCAGGGTTTGGGCTGGTGCACCAAAGAACAGCTTGTGCTGGCCACCGGTAAACAACGAGGGTATTTATCACCTTCCAAAGCGCTGATGTTCCTCCATGGCAGTGCAATTCTCCTGTGGAGGGTTGCTTCCCTGTTTTTCTTGTTTAATCAGAAGTTTTACAAGACCTGATCCTTTCCTCAAGTCCACTGAACTCAGCTGCCTTTTGCCTTAAAAAAACAAAAAGAAGTCCCTAATCTTCCTACCTGACAGGGAATGCCAGCAGATGAAGATCCATAAGATCCACACTCAGAAGAGCCCACAAGATTTCTTTAGCTCTCAGCGTTCCCTGAGTTATTTCATGGCTGTGAATCCCCACAGTTACAACACTGAGCCCAAAACCTCAACCACTGAACCCAGGACATTCCTCCTCTGACCAGCCCTGATCCCTCAGTGGGAGCCACACGGGGCACAGAAGTTCATTCTCCTGGATTTCCTTCCAGGTTCCTAATCCAGGGCAATATTTATAACCCTGGGCTTATTTCTGTGGTGTCCCCAAACACTTCAGCTAATAGAGATGAACCTTCTGGTACCAGTTTATCTTTTCTCCTTCATGCCAATGTTTAATGCCTTCTTTCATCTGCTTCAGTAATGAATCATCTGTTTTAGCACGATTAGGGTTATGAACAGCTCAGTTCTTGTACCCTGGAACATTAGGGCAGGGATACAGATGCCCATTGGACAGAGATAAAGATTCATGAAAGAGGAGACTGGGCTGATTCGAGAGAAATGTGTTTAAAAATGCATTAGTGAAGAGTAACAGAATGAAAATACTTGATGAATATTTTAAATAGCCAAATATTAAAAGTGTATGTGTATATATATATATATATATATATATTCACAAAATGAAAGGCACTGGTTAAATGTCCAACCAATTTGTAATTTGCATCACTGATGGGATTTATCTAAATTTGGGGCACAAGTCTGCAAGGTGCTTCAATTAGTTGTCACTGACTGGTATCTGAAATCCCAGAAATTTCATCCTTTTGCTTTGTGCATGGAACTTGGTGTGGCTGCAATGCAACTAAAAAAAAAATCTTCAAGCCACACTTTATATAAAGGAAAAGAAATGTTTTGGGGAACTTGCCCTCTTGGACCTTTCCAAAAAGATGTAAAAAAGGGCAGGTTGATTCACAGATGTTTTGTTAAAGACAATTGTCAGCATCACCACCTCGTTCACCACTAAACCACGTCCTCAAATGCCACATCCACATGTTTTTGGAACAGTTCCAGCGATGGTGACTCCACCACTGCCCTGGGCAGCCTGTTCCAGTGCTTTACAATCTTTTCCATGATTTTTTTCCCCCCTAATATCCAATCTAAACCTCTCCTGGCACAACTTGAAGGTGTTTCCTCTTGTCCTGTCACCTGTTACCCGGGAAAAGAGACCGACCCTCACCTCGCCACAACGTCCTTTCAGGAAGCTGTAAAGAGCCAGAAGGTCCCCCCTGAGCCTCCTTTTCTCCAGGCTGAGCCCCCCCAAGCTCCCTCAGCCCCTTCCCAAGGTTTCCTCCACCCACAGACAAGACCAGCATCCTCAGTAGCAAAGGCACGTTAAGGCTTCTGCCGCCTCAGAACACCTCACAAACACTTTTAATTAATTTTTCCAGCATGCAGGATGAGTAAACACACCATTGTTGATGCTGTCAGCTGTCTGATATAAGTCCCAGACCTCTTTCAGTTCCACTCAGAAATACTCTGACCTCTGTCAAAAACTCATTGACAATAAGGTCTCTCCAAGTAAATGTTTGCAGCAGCAACAAAAGAGGAGGTAATAGTCTGCCTGCTCTGCATACAGGAGGCATAATACTGCCTCAGATACCTATGGTAATTTCTTCAGATACAGTATCAAGCTTTGGAGACTTTTTAACTGCTGAGTTACAGTCATATTTCTCACAAGGAATCCTGAAATCTGAGTTCCAGGCATAAAAACTCCTTGGATATATTTTGTACCTTGCAAAAACCCAAATATTTGTTTATTTATCCCTACCACACTCAAAGGAAAGGGTGGCCAGCAGCCTGTGAAATTATTGTTTGCATCTAAATGTAGTCACCACAGCTGAGGACTTAATACTTGGCTAATGCCTGGGATCCTTATTAACATAAATATTGTCCCAGTCAGGCGGGATGGGAAGTCATACAGGAGATAAGATCTTGTCTGGTGCTGGTGATATGATCTCAACACTAGTCAATTAAAACTGCTGGAGTATTTTGTAATCATTGTCATATCAAATTACTGCACTGATGCATGCGGTAAGTAGGAAAAGTTATTACATTTCCACGTGGGGCGAGAGAAGAGCCAAAGGAATCCTGCGGTGCTGGTGGTTTATGGAGACATAAAAATTACAGTGGACAGTGTTATAGTTACTGCAAGGACCACTATAATTGTATAATAATTCTGTTTACACTTGTCCATCCTATTTTTCTTACAGGAAGTTATATATGAAATGATTCCGTGGGACTTTTCAGGGGACTAAGATATAAACCCCGGGAGATTGTTTTTCCTGACTCTCTCCAGTGGCACTTTACAACGTACTCTCCTTTGCAGAGCCTGACTTCGGGTAGTCAATATAACATATTCCCATAAGACTGTCAGTAGGATTGGTGGGGTAATTTGCAGAGGTTTTGTGGATCTGCAAAATGAGAATCAGCCCTCGGAGGATTAAGGTTTCAAATTTAATTTTACGCTAATTCCGGGCGTTTTTTAAAAAAAACAACGAGCTTGGCTTTACTGCCTCGTATACAACGTTATTTACTTCTCCTTGGGCTGTTTTTATGGTTTTGGGAGCATCCCAAGCTAATATAGCACTGCCCTGGCTGCTCAGCTGCATCCAGCGAGGCCGTTTGCATGTGGTGTTTGTGACAATTGGGTGTTACTCTGTGAGTAAACCAGCACCTCTCCTGCAGGTAACAGCACATCCCAGGCAAAAGGCATGTGGGTCACATGGAATGACCCCCTCTGAAAAGATCTGCCACTCCTGTCAATCAGTTCCTTTGTTTTCTCATGTCATTAGTGCCCATAGTTTCTGTTTTTAATTGGAAATATCTCCTAGAAAACCCAACTCCTGTCGGGGCCCCACTGGGAGAAACACTGCAAACACAAACTCAGAGCAAGTTCTCGCCCCAGAAATCCTCCACTCTGAAATCTCAGGAGTGTCAAGCACCACAACCATACTCAGTACACAGGATCTTATTTTCCGAAATAAATTGCAGATTGTTTTTTTTTTCTTTTTTAAGAGGAGAAAAAAAATAATAAAAAGAATTGGAGAGCACTTGTAGAAATGAGTAAGGTTTCACCTAGTGATAAAGGTAGTTATGCTCCAGTAATGAGGAGAAAGGGAACTTGCTATCAAGAATTAATGAGATCACAAAGAACAGGCAGGGGAAGTGAACATTTTTAAAATGTCCCTGCTGAACACCAGGAATAATAGAGTGAGAAAAAATGGAGTAGATCCCTGTGGTAAAAACTATTAGAGGCGGCGAATTATAAAACTATTAACCAGAATGTAACTCCCAATTAAAAGATGATTTAACACTGGAATCTGATGGATGAATTTTGATTAAATGGAGAACTATTAGGAGCCCTGGGAAATGGACTTCTCCTGCCAGTTCTAAAAGTTAAAAGGCAGTTTGATATAAAAATTTATAAATTAAGGTTAATTACTTTAAATAACATGGCTGGAAGCAATAAAAAGAAATTTATAATATTCTCTGGAGTTTTAGGAAAATAATATAGATATCCGCACCTCTCGATGGAAAATCGAATTAGCGTCCCCAAATGAAGGTTGACAAAGACAAAGGCAAAACAAACTGGCTGACAAAGGGGCTGAAGGACTCCTGGCCTTTGATCTGCCAGAAAACTCTGTGTCTGGTGCCACAGTGACTTTGTTCCTGGGTTTTTTTGTGCAGAGGAGAAGCTCTTTCTTCCCTTCAGCCTTTGAACCCCACGGTGAACACGCTGCAAATCAAACCGTGGATGTCCACAGAGGCAGCTGATCCTCCTGCCCTTGAAGAAAGGTTTGGCTCTGCAAAGCTGGCAGGGAAAAATGGATGTCAGGTAACCAAATCCGTGATAGCAATGGGAGAGAGCAGCCCAAAGCAAGGTCAGAGAGCCCTTCTCTTCAGGGCTCACCGCTGTTACTTACCAACCTTTAAATACTGCAAGAAAGGATCCAGGCTAGGTGAGGAATGGGCTTGTCCCGGGAGGTGTTGTGGGTTATTCAGAAATGTGGAGTTGGAGAGAGAGCCCTGACCAGCTCCCGGAGATCCCAAGTGCTCCAGCTCTCTGACAAAAGGCAGGGAAGCTCAGCTGGAGGTGGGTTATATTACATTGCAGCCATTCTCCTGGAATACACTTTAACGTAGAGCAAGAAGAGTATTTGGGGATAAGGCACTTAGTTCAGGCTGTATCTCCTTTATCCTCTCAAGTGGATCCCATGGAGGAGGTGGGGATTGAGGGAGAAAAGCATGTGCCCATGTCACTCCACATTAACTGCCTGGACTGGATGGTTCCCTGAGGAAATACAGCAGAAGGCAGCAGAGGAGGAGAAGGCTTCTCCTGTGACAGCCTCCTGGGGCTTTCACACAACCAGTGCCAAAGGGGGTCACGGAGGAGACAGAAAGCCTGGAAGGTTTCCAAAGGTCTCCAAGGATTCCCAGGAAACAGAATTATGGAGATATTCTGCACTAATAGAAATGTCTCCTTGCCCCCTGCTCCCCACTCTGACCTGGATCTCAGGGGTGTTCCTCTGCAGCCAGGGGAGGAAAGCATTCCCCAGCTCCCCCCAGGTCCCACCAGCTCCCCCACATCCACAGTGCCAGGGTGCCTTTCCTGTGCACACACCCTACATCCATGGAGATTCCCACGGGAAGTGTAGAGTGCGCTGCACACCGGCTCCAGCTCCTGTTTCCCTTGCCAGGTCCAAAGGAAGGGCTGATCTCTGCAGGCTGACCTGGAGGGTCTGCACCAGACCCCAGGTGTTCTCTGCCCCTCCCCTCCATGGACCTGGGGAAGGCAGAGGTGGAGAAAGCAACCCTGCATCCCACATTCTGCAGCCCATCCAGCTGGGTGTGTGCCCCCCTGATCACTCAGTGCTCAGGCTTTGGGTCCTGAATGTGGTTGTGTGCCCACCAAATTCTCCCCTCCCCAGCTCTGTCCTCCCCTGCCCGGCGTGCCTGTGTCCATCCATTCACAAACACACACTCTCCCAGCCTTCTCCTGTCACCTTCCCCCTCAGTGTCCCCCCCAGAGGTAATTTTGTGCCCATCCACTCGGATCTAAGCCCGGGATACCCCCACCCACGCAGCGGGTGACCCACCCCGCTCTCTGTTCCACACCGTGATCAGAAACCTCTCTGCTGGGCGAGCAATTTTTTCTAGTTTTTGGTTCCTTTGAGTGCTGACCCTTGAAATTTCCAGCTCCTCCCTTCCCCCTTCCTCACTCAGACCATTCAGAGCCCCCCTGTGCCCCTGTTCTTTGTCTGCCCCGGCCGGGGTGAGAGCAGCGCTGCTCCTTTAAGGCTCGCTGCCTGTAAGTGATTACTCTTGGCTATCACTTTTTCTATATCAGACGTGTCACGGTGAAGAATCTTCAACCTTGACTCTTACAGCTGCCCTAATTATAGGACATATTTTTGGTGCTGTGTCTTTATTCCTCTCCGTGCTGGCACTCTGACCCCGGTGCTTCCTCCGTCGCGCTTGTGTTAACAAGGTTGTCCATTCCACAGTTTCCTCACTCTGATTTGTAACTCCAAATTACCATATCTGGCTTTCACTCACTGACAACCGTCACTTTAAATAGGCCTTTTAAAGTTAATACGATGTCCATTCTAAAGTGGAGTATTACTTTTCAGTGATGTTAAATGAGCAATTTAAGGAGCTATAGGCTTTTCTTATAAGAAAAATTAAATTTTATCTGCCGCTTAATTTATGTATGGGGCCAACCCTAAACAAATCTGTCATAAGCCGCTGCCATCCCTAAAAAAAAAATAATAATACAAGAATAACTCTGGTTAATGGTGGTAAAATACAGAAGAAATACAAGGATTATTCATAAAAACACATCTAGGTCACACTTTTTAGAGCCTCAGGTACATGCTGCAGCAGGAATATACTCCCTTTTAGGTCTCAGCCAGCGAATCCAGTGGATCTGTGGCCAACAGGGACAGTATCACTGACTGGGAAATGTCTGATCAGTTAAATCATGCCACCAGCGTTGCCTCAGTAAGAGAAACAGCTTCTTACTTGCTAATTCTCATTGTCTCAGGGAAGGATATTTGGACTAACATATATTTTTTCTCAGAGGGATGGAATCCAGCCACTGCTGGGAGTGGGCTTTGTCCCATTCCCAAACCTCCCTTCCTGGAGAAAGTCCCTCTGTCCAGGCAGCTCGAGCAGCTCCAATCTGCCAGAGATTTCAGTGTTCACGTGGGATCAACATGCTGGGCCTGATGTTTTTCCCTTGGCTTCTGAAAGGTCAGAACGGCAGTATATTGAATCTCTAAACATACTGATCACACAGCTCCGTTAGCTCACCAGAATCCATTAATATCCAAGATACTGGAAGGGAAAGGGGAAAAAAAAACCTTCCTCCATGAACTTAAATCAATTAGCTGGGACTAAAAAATGTAGATTCTCGTGGAAGAATAAAAAATGGAAAACACCAGGCCTCATTATCCTGTCCCTGAAGTGCCAGAGGGTAAAATTATCTTTCGTGATGATGTTCTGCATTGATTAGTCAAACATGTAGGAAATCATATTAAAGATTTGACACCTGATGTGGGATCAGAAGAGCTGTGTGCTACAACAGCACATGCAAATGTTGTGGTATGTGCTTTGGCCAAAGGAAAGAACACAAGAGAGTGTGGAAATATTATGGGAAAAAGAAAACTTGGAAAATTCCCCGTGGAAGGATCTTGTAGGTTTTAAGGCTTGGTTCAAGAAAAAAAAAATCTATTTCCACAGAAGGTACTTCAAGAAGAAGGTATATAATAATTTCCAGATCATTTCTTTTTTGCTTTTTCTTAATTATCCTGAGGAACCCTGCACCTAGAACTTGATTAGATGCATTGAGGTTCAACAGGCAGGGTAAATTCCAGACAGCCATGTGCAGAAATCAGGCATTCTCAAAGAGACACTCTATAAAGGGTTACAGTTCTGTAGGGACCTCACTGTGGGTTCACTAAAAAAATAGATAAAGGTAAAATTGATGGAAAGAAATGTTGCCCTGAAATGGGAGATGAAGACCTACAGGTGGATTGACCAGACATACCTTGCCAAACTGCAGAGAAGCCACAGCGACTTCCACTGTCCAGGAAATCAGGAAGGGGAAAGAAATAATTTTAGGCCATTTCGGTGCCACTTGGCCTGAGCCAAGGCCAGAGAAACACATCTCTGCTCCAAGAATTGACTGTTCAATCCTGTAGCCTTGCAAACCACAGCCTGCCAGAGTGGCTTTTCCGATGGCTCTTTCCTGGTGGTGAGGATCAAATGTGCATCTCCGTGATCAAAACGCTGACTTGCCTCCAAAAGCGGGCGAGCCACAGGATGAAAACATTGTATAAAATCATTATAGGCCTGTGCTCTTATCAGACACCCCTAATCAGCAGCTCTGGGATCTTCCAGCACTTCGGGGCTAATTTCTTTGCCAGTGTTAAGCAAATTCCATGGCGTGGGTAACCTAAATTATATGGCAGATTAGGTTGCAGGAAGCATAGCAAACGTTACTTGAAGCATTTTTAAAACTGCTGTACAAAGTGCACTGCAGCGATAAAACAGAGCAATACCCAATTAATATGCACCAAAAAAAAGCCCCATAGTTAAATTAATTTTAACCCTTCCCTCCCCAGGGTTCTTAAGGGTGATGTGAACAGAACACGCCCGCCCATCGAAGGTCTGCGTCGCCCTCAGCAAGGTTCTCATCCTTCCACTCCCAGTTGTTCCACCAAACAGGGCTCTCCCTTTCTTCCCTGGCCTTCCTTCCATCTCATACTCGGTGTTGACACCAGCAGGGACCATCACAGCCCCTGGTTGTTCCTCCAGTGGACGTGGGGCAGGCAGCAGAGCAGATTCCAGGATGCTTCACGAGTCCACGAGGCTGCATTCAGGCTGGAACATTTGAACTCCAAACCAGGCAGTTGAACTCACATCCAAATTGCTGCTGACAGTGTAACTAAATAAAAGACCTACTCTTCTAATCCCTGAGGCCAATACAAGAAACAGTGGAGAAGAAATGGGTATTTTTCATCCACCTGGCTGCGGTGACCACCACTAAATTTGATCATAAAGCTCAAAAAACCCCATGTAGTGCCACCAAAGATCCAGGAGTGGACTGTCAGATGGTAATAAATCACTTGGAAGTGACCTTAGGGTGGAATCATAAACTGATTTCGGAGCAAAATTTTTACAAAATGTTAGTGGGTTCAGGGAAGGAAAGTCTGGGTTTCTCTTCTTCCTTGTTTTTTTTCCTCTCAGTCCAGACCACTGCACCCCATCCCACCAACAAATACATCAGGTCTGAGTGCCCAGTTTAAAATTTCTGGGGGAGAATCTATCTGGTTTGTCTGTGCTCCTTGAGGGGCAGCACAAGCTGCTGAAGCCCACGACTTCCTGACCATGGTTGTGTCACCCCAGAGCCAGGAGTGGCCTAATAGCGTGAGGAAAGCAGGTTAAACCTGCAGAAGGTGATTTTATGGCACAAAGTTACAGAGAACCACTGACAAGAAGCCAATAGAGCTGCTGCACTTTCCTGGGCTATTTAGACAAATGGACAGCACGATATAGTCCCACTGGCAGCTCCGTGAGTAGTGGGGTGGCAGGAGGCAAGAACAGTGTCCATATATTCACAGGTACCTCTAATGTACACAAAAATATATAATAAGCATCAGCAGTCTTCATTAGACTGCAGCCAAGAATTATGGAGATCCTAACCTTGCAAGCCGAATAAATTATTGCCAGAGGATTATTAGGTATTCTAACAATATCTAATGTACCTCTTTGTCTCTCATAAATTACAGGGCATCCTCTGGCTCCTAGAACACACTCTGGCTCATGCATGGCCACTACAGAGCCTTTTTTTCCCCTAAATGCACACAATAGAGACTAACGAGTGTGGTCTTGCATAGGGGCTTTAATAGCTGTGAAAAACCCACTTGTAGTCACACGTTCACTGGCCTGGTGTAAATATTTGGATTACCAAAGGGAATGGTCACAATTTAAGTACACTGATAAAGGGGAAGCTCATTTGCAGTGTCCATGTATCGATACCCTTATTAGTTACCACACACAGCCCTGCTCCCAGTTCCACGGGAATTTTAACCATTGTACAAAGTATCTCCGCACAGTGTAGGGTGAAGTAGAGTCTCCCTGAGCATTTGACTTTCTGCCTCTCAGTCAAAAAATTGCCAATAACATCTGCTTCTGCATTGACTTATCCAGCATGGACTCAACAGTGACTCCAGTGAGTCATCAAACTCAGCTCCCTCCAGCATCCACAAAAAAAATATCTCTTGTATTTTAACACCTTCCACTCACAACCTGTTAGAGATGACACCTGGCAAAGCTTAGGCCTCTGTGTGCTGATTTACATCAGTAAATAGCTGGCCCTCAGATGATCTTGAAATTAGCAGGACTTGGTGCATTCGTCCTTCTTTGGTGAGTGTTTTTGTCTGCACCCAGGCAGTACTGGAATAAATCCCTTTCCAGCAGATTTATCCAGACATTGGATACTTGCTTCGAGATTGTGACATGTTAAAAAGCACCACAGAGTTAGAAAGCTCCATACCCCAGAACCAGCTCTCTCATTGCCCATTTCTGCTGGGGAAGACGTGAAAAATACATTTGGTTTTGTGCTGCATTCAAACTGCAAACAGAGTCAAAATTACTTTTAAACATTCTATTTCATTTACAAGGCCACAAGGACAATTGTTTTGCATCATTCTCTCAATCCTTTCTGTTTCAGGTTCCCTTTACCACCCAGACTGTCACACACACACATTCACATCCTCATTTAATATGAAGTCCAAGAAGGATTTCGTGCATAAGCCTTCATGGGCTGCGTTTTTTAATATATATTAACAAGGTGATGGATACCCTGAGTAGACTGGTCAGGGAAAGCAAACCAAGACAAGAAATATTCTCAGGGTGTTATTGATTAACTGTTTTCCAGAACAGAGGGAATCATTTTTAACTGGTTTAAACTATGATGGACTCAAGTGGAAAATGCAAGCAGAGTTAGCAAGGAGCATAATTGACTGGGCATGGAACTAAGTAACCTCTCAGCACGCTGGAAGTGGTGGAGCGAGGGGGGTTACAGCTGGGGCTGCTCCGGACCCAAAGCCCTTTCTTCCCAAAGTGAACTCTGCCAGCAGCCAAAGACCACGACAACAACAACAAGTAAAAGGGAAGGGAAAAAAGGAAAGGGGGGGGCGGAAAAAAAAAAAAAGGTCCAGCCACTCAGTTACATGATCTAAATTCTAATCAAACATCATTTAAAGCATGTTTTATTTCAGCCTCTGGAGAGATAGTCCCTCCTGACTCCTCACCATGGCAACGAGTGTCTCATTTCAGAAGTGTCATGCCACATTATCATCTCGCCGGCTCACACACTCCTGCCTGACAAGTTCTCTCTGCCCCTTGTGACAACCGTTCCGGGCTTATGCTGTTTATTTTTGGTGTCAGGCTGGCCCTGGCAGATTGAAAGGCAACCTCAGCCCCTTGAACAACAAGCACCACACCCCACTTGGCGATAAGAGATGATTTGAGAAGATATTTGCTTACATGTGTATAAGCAATTTGCCGCGTGCCGCGGCCCCGGCGCGTCTGTGTGAACACACGAGGACGTCTGGGCGTGCAAAGGGGAAGGGGACGGGCGAGCCTGAGGTTTCCTGAGAAAGCAAACAATTCATTTCGGATCCCAGGTAGTGGATTTCAATCATCAGATCCTGTTATTCACGCAGAACAATACGAATTACGGGCCAGAAAGGCATCCTAGGTGCTGTCTCCTAAGAGGCAGGGAGACAAAGCCAGACATTGTCTCTGCAAACACCCTTCACTGCGTCACTGCAGAGCGTGGAGAGCACCCAGCAAAGGCACTTCATGGAAGGACTGGGGACAAAACCTAATATTAATTGCTAAAGGAATGTGCTGGAGAGACACTCGGGGCCAGATTCATCTCTGCTCAACACAGGTCATCAAACCTCTGCACCAATTTCTCCGTGGCTCTCTCTATCCCAACAGACAGCTGAGCTCTCCTGGCAAAGATCACGGGGCTGTGAATCACATCTACGGAGCTGTTGATGGGAAGACTAATTCTACAGTCAGTCCATATGATGGGACAGTGTAAAAAGAAAAAGGTCTTGATCTTGAACATGTTCTGTTCTAGGCAGCCATCACATGGACATGAAATAATGGTCTCTAAGAGACACAGCACTAGACAGTGACCCTGGTGAGAATGGCCCAGCCAGGGCCAAGGGGAGGATATCAAGTACAGGGCTCATAGCAACCTCTGTTAGTGAGGAGTGTTTGGGGCAAAGCTGGTCCCAGCCATGCCTGGTGAATTGTTCTCACCTTTTCAAAGCTGTGTGGTGAGAAAGGAGCCCACAGTGGAAGAAATGAACATCGGAGACAGCTGGAAGAGGAACGGTCTGAAGGCTGGCACAGCACTGCAAAACAAGGGGGAACAGCATTTGAAAGACTTTCCAAACTGAGACAGCCCAAAGCAGAGCTTCTACACCACACACACACCATGAGGGATATCAAAGAGGAGCACACACAACTTCTACTGAAGCCTGTGACATTCACCCAGCACCTAACCCAAAGAGGAATGTCAGCTGGAGCAGGGAATGAAAATTCTCTTGAAAAAGTGAGACGTGCTGATATCAAATAACTATACACAAAGTTGTGCCTTTAATTTAGTTTACAAGCATATCTCCCTGTGCTGCTCTGGTCCTGGGGATGAGGAGTGAGTGTGGTTTACCATGGAGTTTATGTGGGTCACAGTGTAAACAAAACTTGACCCAGTTGTCTCAGAGAAAGAAACACAGACTGGGCAAAACCACACAATTAACTCAGATGCAATCTTTGATCAAATAAAGAGCTAATTGCAAAACAGCTTTCATTAAAAACAAACAAACAAACAAAGCAATATGTTCATTTAATCTTTAATCCATTTTCTGGTAACTGTACCATCAAAAGACAGGGGCTCACAATAGCAAGGGATCTGTAAACAAAATAGGATCATCCCAAGACACACCAGGGCATTTTACAGAGTTTGAAAGGGCAGAGCAAGTGGATTTTTAAAACCATAAAGTGAGAATTAACATTGATTATGGAGCAGCAATGAAACCCCAAAGTTGCAAGTCCCACAAAGAGCTGTAAACA
>NW_020897794.1:715098-780355 GCF_003984885.1 Neopelma chrysocephalum | reverse complement strand
ACTGTGTTATATCCAACCTTTCCTGCCACAGCAGAAGTTATATCTTTTGGCTTTTCCCTGGCCTGTGATTTGCATTAATCCCTTAGAAAGCCGCTGTCAGTTTTCTTCTCCCTTTATTGGCACAGATTCCGATTTTTTAATCCTTGATGGTTTTCCCTTAATTAAACTCATAACTTACCCTAACTATTTCTCTAGTGCAGCCCCAGATTAAAACAGACTTTGGCCTCCTGGCCATGCAAGTTACCTTCCTCTGTACCACCGCCTTTCCTTTCTGGAAAGCTTCCTTGGACTTGACACTCACAGGATCTCTCCATTACTGGTCTCCAAAGAGGTTCTCATTTCCCTCAACAGATTTTTCATGCATTTTGCTGACTTAGCTGGAAATCCTGAAGGGGGTTTGACGTGGACCACATGCTTTCAGGGTCTTTTAACACTCTTAATTTCTCCGTCACCTCTGCTCGGTTTCCTTCAATATTTCTTCTTTATGCAAAAGGAAATTTGTCTTCCACTTTGGCACCTGTCCTGCCACCTGCCTTTGTGAACACGAAGGGAAAACTATCAGGGATTTCTTTATGATTTTTGGGGGTTTTTTTACACAATGTCTATCAATAACTGTCAGCAGCTTTTAGAGTCTTCCCATTGCTGATCTATTATTCCTTTGGCCCATGCAGCATTTCTTATTATTTATTATAACCATTTTCTCAGTCTTCCCTTCATTTCCCGTGACGGCTCATCTTGTCAGTTCTTTTGCTCCTTGCTCCATTCCAAATTTGTGGTTTCAGGACCACATGTTGGCACACCCTTGTTCCTTCCACTATCCCAGGTTGCTCCAAGCCCCATCCAACCCAGCCTTGAACAATTCCAGGGTTAGGGCAGCCACAGCTTCTCTGGGCCATTTTATACCAAGTGTATAGATCACATTATAATATAATATACTACCTTTTTGATACATACCTGTATGTTTTCCCCTTCCTTCTGTTTTATTCTGATTTTCTTCCAAGTTCCTTCTTTTTCCCCCCAAAAAATTTCTCTGTTCCCCTTCCAGAGACTCAGTTTATTTTTTGTGATAGCAGTCACAGGTTGTGGTTGCTAACTCTAGTCAGCATAAAGCACCAGCCAGAATGAAGCCATAACTGTGAGTTTTGGTTTATATACAATATAGACTGAGGGTTCTAGAAATCTGTGGGCATAACTAATGCTCCCATCCATCTCAGCAGAGCTACACAAGGAAAAGGTTTGGCTCTGTGAATTTGCAATTAGACACCTGAGAGAATAAATTACTCCTTTTTCCAAGAAGCAAATTGCCCTGGCCTATGCAAACAAAATCCCTCACTGAGGGCAATTTTAGATTTTTTTTTTTCTAGCTGAAACTTTCAGTGAAATCTCCTTTGCAAACCCTCTTTTTTTTCCTGTTATCCTCACCTGAATTTCTTAAGCTTATCTCTAGTTTGTAATAGCTGTGACCACCTTAACTCCTACAAAAGTAAGCGCTGAAAAGCCACAGCCCTGAGGGTCAAATAGAAATGTTCTTTATTTATAGGGAGCACATTTAACTGTCATGCAGTTCCTGCCCATTTTTTGTGCAACCATTATTAATAGGATTCTCCAGCCATCTCTGCCTCTGTATGTGCTTGGCATTTGAGGATGAGCAGAACCACCTTGGACACTTTGTGGGACAAGGGAACCAATAAAAAGACATTCATGAAAATGACCATATCAAGGGAGATAAAATATCATTATGTGAAATGGATTTGCTGGCACTCCTCACCAAATTTAGCACCTATTAAATTATAGAAACCATTATTCCTCTTACACAGAAAAGTCTGAAACTTTCCCTCAAAGATATATTTTACTGTTTTAAGTGGAGCTTAAATGTATTTTTTTCCCTGTGATAAATTTCCACACGTGAATTTTCTTAGCAATACAACAGGTCCTTGCTCTACTAATAATTCTATTGATCAAACAGGACAATACATCCCTTTTCCTCCAGTGCAGGAATAATTCCCTCCCAAAGGGATATATCTTTATTTTATTAATAGGACAGCCTGCCTGAAGTAAACCAACTGCTTTTACATACAAAATACTGCTACACCTCCCAAGCATGATCCATCTAAATCCTCTCCCTGTGACTTCCTACTGTGTTTTCTAAACTCTGTCTGCTCACCAGCCTTGTCCAGCAGACCCTTGAAGATGGTGAGCAGAGGTTGGTCAGGTTGGAGTTGCAGGAAAAGGTTGAGATTGTTCTTTTCACAGAGTGAGCACTTCAGGAAGACCAAGAAGAATTCAGCAAGCCCGTAATCAAACTTCCCCTGGCTGGGCAGGCTGGGTGTGAGAGGCCAAACAGAATTAAACAGAGCAAAAAACACGCCGAGGGAGTCAAAGTGTCTGGAAAAGGCTGCCTGGAGAGCAAGGAGCAGATTGGAAAAGCAAGGAAGGAAGGAAACATGGCCTTGAGGACTGAACTACGGTGCACTCCCAGGAATACTTTCTGCAGGTGCCTAAAGGGATCCTGTGCTGCCAAATCCAGGGGATGCTGGCACCAGACACACATCCAAGAGGCAAACGTGGAGGGGAAACTTGAGAAAGGCTGATCCCTTTTGATCACCAAGCATAGAAAAAGTGGATGCACCTCTGCAAACAAATTTTTTTCCCCCCCCCTCCCTCTTCCTTTTTAACATTAAGAAACTTTGAAACACCTGCAGCGGGAAACAAAAGGTTAATTAAAAAGAACCCCGGTCTTTGCACTAAACTGATTGCTGGGACTCCTGCCAGCCTGGGAAGGTTAAAGAGCTCAAGCATGCGTGGGCTGCGGGGGGAATGGCTAAAATTTACAGCTGGTTCCCTGGAAAGTCACAGTTCAGCTGTTCTCCCGGAGCAGGTGCTCATGGGAGCGGGCCTGTCCCTTTCAAAGCGTGAAGATTGATGAAGCCTTCGCTCTCACCAACTGTAAATATACAACCAGCCTTGTCAGAGCAGGTTTGTAACATCACTTGCTGACAGCAAGAAATTTTTTTTAACCTCCTAAACACACACACAAACACTTACCCCACACAGGCTCAGCACATGGGCACAAAAGTACTAAAAAACAGGCTTTTCTCAGGAAACAGAGGGAAGCCAATAAATAAAATGGTGGGAACGGCATTTATGTTTTACCTGCCCAGAGAGGCAATAGATAGAGGATGTACACGGGGTGATTTCATCCTGTCCTTCACAAAACAAGCAACATCTTCCTCGGGCTGCACAGTTTATGGCCAAGTCCTGGCAGGCAGCTCTGGTATTCCAGCAGGAGAGCCACCATGGGAGCCTGGAGAGGTGGAATCAGCCCCTCACAGGAAATCCTGTGAGATGATACAGCTGAAAAAAAAAATCACCATTTTACTCTGCCCTGGTGCCTGCTGGCTGAGGATTTGTAATGGGGTACAGAGAGGAATTATTCCTTATAGATAGGAATTACTTATTCCTTACAGATAGGAAATTATTTATTCTTACACTTGATTCAGTTCCACACGCTTGTGTTTAGATTGGGGTTTTCCAAGAGGAGAGTCCCTCACAGAGGGAACACCAGAGAGACAAGGAAGGGGTCAAATGGCACAGCAAAGCCATGGGATGGCCACCTGGGATCCTCAGCCTTGGGAGCTCCCTTTCTCTTCTTCAAAAATAACTTGGTGATTTTTCTTTTGTTTGTTCTGTTTTGTTATGGTTACAATTTCCTTTGTAAGGGAGTGCATATTCCTCTGTATAAAAATGTGCAAAGATGGTTTTCAGTTCCCCTGGCCGGCACCTTTTGGGGATGTTTCCCTGATGTCTTCTGAAGAGGTGTGACTTGATCATATGATCATACATTGCTCCAGAATCAGACATGTGAATAAACAGTAAAATGTAACCAGTTCTGAGCACTAAATAAGACCACTTGTTTCATCTCCCTTTCTGGACCAGGTTGGGAGTTACACTTAGCCCAGTCGAACTTTTGCTTACAGAAGATTAATTTGTTTTTCGTAGCATATTGCATAGTATTTTTAATTTTTTCACAGGCTGATATGTAAGGGATTAGACCTAAGGGACCTGAGCACTGCATTGTTTGGTATAAGACTTTGAGGCTCCAAATAAAATTTAATCCAGGAATTTTAGGACTCTTGGAACATTGGGATTAGATTTTATTTTGAAAACGAAGCTGGGAAGAGTTCTGAACAAGTGGGAAGTTGCTGCTTTGTCCCTTCTGAAATGCAGCCAGAGGAAGCTGCAGTGTTTTTGTACAATAACTCTTTGGCTGAGCACTTACCCAGGATGTGTGGAATATAATCACCACTTGTCTTTGAGAAGAATCATAGTCAATTCTTCACCTGTAGCAGGACTTTTAACCTCCAGCTAATTCCAAGCTCTGGCAAAAGGAGCTGTGCTCACTGGGCATTCTGGTGTCTCAGGAGAAGTTCATGGAGAGCTTGTGGAAGTCCTTCAATTTATTGCCTGGTGATGTCCAAGCAAGAGAAAGTCCCAGGTTCTGCTCCCTACTCTCTGGGCAGTTCCATGTGTTTTGGATACACATAATCACTAGATAAAATACATAAACAAACATCCCAGGTCATCCTCCCATGGAGGGAGTTTCCAAATCTCTAATCTTCAGCTACCCTTCGGTAAGATGACTTGTTTTACTTAGGATACAGATACTGGTCTTTTAGAAGACAAATAAGTTTTTACTTCCTTTTTGCTGTTTAATTTGCCCTTCAGCCAACATGCTGAGGAGGTATGTGCTGCTAATGAAACACTTATGTTGGAACTATCTTTACAAAACCAGCTCCCTCGACATCTTTGACCTGTAGACTGAGCAGCAGCCTGGTATGACAGCAATAAATCTGTGCTATGCTGCTTCACTGATCTACCCTTTGTAGAACACTTCTCTAGGGCTCTCTTAAAAGCCATCACAGATGTTTCTGCATCCCTGTTACATTCTGAGACCGATACAGTGAAGTGGCTGCTTCACACCCACCTGAGATGGACACCAGTGGCTGGTGCACACTCCTGTACCGCATTTACTTCTTGTGAGCTTGCACAGTTACAGGGGTTAGGGCTGATTTTTTGGAAGTAATTCACTGCATTGTGATCCTCCGTGTTTGTTACAATAAATAAAACACTGTTCTGGTGTCACCTGGGGGGGGTCACACCTTGGGGTGCCTCTGTCGGGGGGACCTGGGACTGCTTTGGGGGGTTGGGGGAAAAACCCAGACAGGATTTCCGCTGGAGTACGGAATGGGGGAAAACCCAGACTGGATTTTTCCTGGAGTATGGAATGGTGGAAAAACCCGGACTGGATTTTGGCTGGAGTACAGAATGGTGAAAAACCCGGACTGGATTTCTGCTGGAGTATGGAATGGTGAAAAACCTGGACTAGATTTCTGCTGGATTATGGAATGGGGCAGAATGGGGGAAAACACAGACTGGATTTCTGATGGAGTACGGAATGGGTCAGAATGGGGGAAAACCCGGACTGGATTTTGGCTGGAGTACAGAATGGTGGAAAACCCGGACCGGATTTTTCCCAGAGTACAGAATAGTGGAAAACCCGGACTAAATTTTCCTGGAGCACAGAATGGGGAAAACCCAGACTGGATTTTGGCTGGAGCACCGGATTAAAAAAAAAAAAAAAAAAAAAGAAGGGTTGGACTTGATGATCTCAGAGGTCCTTTCCAACCTGGCTGATTCTATGATTCTGCTTCTAACATCACAGATGATACAATCCAAAACACTCCTCTCCTATAATTAGTGGTTTCATTCCTTGAAGGCACCACAGCAGAAGTGAGCCCTCAGAGAGTGTTTTCACCCAGAGAAGATTGTCCTTCCTGATTAGCTTGGGATAGGTGTTCTGTGCCTGGATAATTGGGTAAAAGACTGAACAACACCCTGCAGGCACAGCTGCCTATGGGGATTGAGGGGAGATGTGATGGAGGGATCCACTGCAGAGACGCTCCAGCAGGACACAGGCGGCCGCTTCTCCACAGAGGAAATTATTTCCACTGATAACATTGAGGAGTCGCAGGCAAATCCAGCAGGAAGGAGCAGCATTGGCAAGGCCTCCCCAAAGCCTGTGGAAAGCAGGCAGACTGAATTCTCCCCTGACTTCAGTGACTGAACTCCTTGGATGATTGGAAGCAGAATTAATATTCCAGTGCGAGTTCCTTTGCTGTCCGAGCCCAGGATTCATTTTTAGCATTGCAGTCAGTTTAACTAAAATAATCTCACAACATCCTTTACTCAGTTCTTTCCCAAGGAAATTCTGTCTGTGTTGTCATTTCTCCAAGGCAAAATTTCAGCGTAATAGGAAAATCTTCAGCCTAATTTCCCAAATTTCTTGGGTTTGATGTTACCATTGCAGTGTGGAGGGATCAAATTGGCTATTTTAGGAAACATCAGTGCATTCCAACCACCTGAAAATTTTTCCATGGAAAATAATCCCGTCTTGTTTGGTGGAGCTTTTTGGTTTGTTTTTGCTCCACTGCTTCTGTTTTCCTACTTTCTTCTGCTTGTTATTAATAGATTAGCAAGGCTGCCTTTCCCTAGGGCTCACTAATTTATCCCCTTTGGGCAAAAACCGGCCTTGGATAATTTCCTGAAATTTTCCAAAAGCCCTTTGGTTCTCTCTTTCTACAAGAGCAAGAAATTTCTATGTATCTAACAAAGTTTCAACACATGGACTTGGCCAGCATAAAATTCATTTGCATTTCCTCCCAGATACTTACAGAGTGAACACACCTATGATAAAATCACGCAGCTCCCTGTTTGCAACCTGTCACATTGTCCCTTTTGCTCTTCCTTCTCCCCTCTCTCAGCCCCCGTGAGTGGCGTGGCTGTTTGAATTGCTAACGCTCTGTGATGAGGACTGTCACTGTCACCTCGGCTGTGTTTACCCAATGCCGCTCACAACGGGGTTCCCTCCCCAGCCAGTCCCTCACACTGTGCCCACATGCTAATGAAGAGCAAGAGGAAAAAGGTACTTCCCTCTTTTCAGCAGCAGCAATGTAACCATCCTGATGAATAGGCCGGCGGCTGGGAACGCTTCCAGAAGCTGTAAGGAGAAAAAGAAGTAATTTATTGCAAGTGCTAAAAATACATCATATACCTGTGAATACAGGTGAGCATCACTTGCTCAGATGACTGGTGCTGCCCTTGGGGGGAGAAGACCTCGAAGGTCTCTCTCTCTCTACTGGAGTGAGCAGCAAAAAGCAAAGTCCCCTCGAGTTTCAGGAGGGGCAGGCATTGATGTGTGTGTGTGTGTGTGTGTGTGTGTGTTACACTCCTTGACAGAGCTGAAAACCCTGAAACACAAATAAATTCTCAGTAAAATCCCATTCAGGTCTTCCCTGAGACCCAAAACGATTAAAGCAATTTTTCCATCAGCTTCATTACTACCCTTCAAACAGCACTGGCATTCACCTCCAGTTTTATTTTGCTTGTCCCTTCATTAAACTGCCTGCTGATGCTTCAAATCCGTGGTTATTTGCCTGTTTCTGCCCCATCTCTGTCATCCCCGGATCTCCTTGGCTCCCTTTCTCACTCTGCAGCTGGGACATGCTGGGATTCTCCCTCTCCCTCTGGAGGGGGGCAGTCAGGGGAGGAGGGGGACACACCCCCCCTCTTTCACACATGTCTAACCCCCCCCCCCATGTCATCAGGGCTGCTCCACAGGGTCCCTGCTCTTCTTCACACATCTGGGATAGACCTGTCATTACCTGCTCCAGGCTGGACCAGCTCCCCCAGTGTCACAGCTCCTCCGAGCTTCCAGGGGGGGTTTCAGCCAAGCCACATTCCCAGGCACCTTCTCAGGAGCCAAAATTAATTGAGCTTTTTAGACCACACTAAAGGCTGCTCCAGTTTTCATCTGCTGAGGATCAGACCAAACAACTTGCTCTCTTTTGCCTGTTTTTGCCAAGATGTTACAAAGAGAGCAGCCAAGGCATCATCCCTCATCCCCTCAGTCCCTGTTCAGAACTGGCACAGTGAAGAGGAGGGACAGGAACCTAAATCACTGCTCAGCTCCTCTTCTCCCAGCCTGCCCGTCCCACCCAGTGAAACACAGGGCATTAAAACTTCTGCAGCTGAGAGGATCTGATTATTTTTATGGAAATTTGCTCCAAGTTCAGAAGCGGATCAATGACAATTTCTTGAGCTGGCTCCATTTTAAGAACCAAAATTGACTTCTGGAGGAGCTGCTTGATTTCCCAGCCTCCCCCCACCAGAAAACAGATTATTGCATAGGGGTGTGATGGAATTCAGCTCTGAATAGGGTCTGGGGCTATTAGACCCCAATATAAAACTCACCTAGGCTCCAAGGAAAACAGCACAGCTCCCTGCTATACCCCTCCTTGTCACACCTTAGGCCACAGGGAGATGGGAGTAAATCCACCTGCTAATATTCAATACACCACACAGATATAAATGGCAGCTCAGAACATAGCACAGGAGAGGCTCATTTTGAGCAATTTAGTTCAGCTATTCCTTTTCTGAGTTCCCCACTTCGCCCTATTTCTATTACCCAACCGTGTCACTTCTTTGCTTTTATATTGTCTTGCTGTCTGCCCGTCCCTCTCCTCATTCTCCTTTCTTTTTACATCTGAAAATACTTTTCTTTTACTTCAAAGGTCTTTTACTTGTGGGCAAATCCCTCTGTTTCCCTGTCACCCATCACCTGCCAGGTCTCAGCATCTGGTCAGGACCCCATGGGCAGCAACTCACCAACTTTTTTGGCACTTCCCAGGGCTCCCTCCCCACACTTGAGTGTCTCTTAGCAGGGCCAAGTGACTGTAACAAACACAACCCCTCTACTCCTTCACTTGACATGTTAAAATCATCTTGGGGTCACCAGAGGTAACAAAGATTCAGGCTCTTAATGCAAATTCCTGGCTCCAGGTTAGCACAGTGCAGGGCTTTCTGCAAGGCCTCCATAAAAGAGGCTTTTAATTTAGCTCTAATAGGGAGGTTATTGTATGTTAAATAAATACTAATTGATTATTTAATATATATGCGTTGAGGGTTAACTGCTATGTAATGAGCTCCTCTCCATTAGTGGGGCTGCAAAACGTCAATTAATATGGGTTTTATAATCAATTGATATTTAACATGCCCTAAACCTCCCTGTTTAGACTTAATGGGTCAGCATTTCCAAAGTGGCCAATGCCAATAGTTTCCTTTAAAAATTAAAAAAAAAAAAAAAACATTTGTTGGGAGATTTACAACAGGATGGAAAGTTATGCACCTATTAAAAAGCTCAGCAAATCAGCTCTGCAGGAGTGGACACTGCAGGGTTAGTGTGTCCCATCCCAAGAGCTGCACGCAGCAGAAACCTCTGGGAGTGGGACAGGGGAGCCACATTCCCTGTCCTTCCGTGGGACTTGGGCTTTTTTTCCTATCCAGAGTTTCTCAGAAAATGCTTTGCACCGTTTCAAAGCTTTGTGCCATCACACCCTGTCCTTACTCACAACATCAGGCAGCAGAGCTGGGCTTGGCCCCCGTGTGAGCCTGGGTTTGCTGTCCAGTTGCACTTAGACACACACTGGAAATAGGATGTGCAGTGCCCCATTTGGAAATGGCTGCGAGATAAACATTAGGGACAAGGCTTTCAAGGATGACCAGGGGATTTAGACACACGGCTTCCATTTATTTTAATAAGCATCATGCCTCTAAATCTCCCAAAAGCCTTTTAAAACGTCTAATGGCAAAGACTTTATTCCCTTTGCCTCTCCTTCCCAAATACACACAAATAAATCATGTGCAAGCTGTTTGTGGTGCACACCAGGGAGAAAACAAGGAAGTTTCTAATGAAAAGAGTGATCATAGCACATTTGCAACCATTATCTGACACTATTTCTTATTTAATTTCCTTACTGGCAGCTTTCACACGGTTTTCACGATGTGGCAGAGTTTAGCTTTGCTTGCCAAAAATTCAGGCTGGAAGAGAACATACATAGAAATATATTAGACACAGAAGTCTCAGTTCCCACCTGAGAGCATCTCTTTCAGGTTTGCCCTCTCTTGTACCCAGCTAGACCCCTGCACCCCAGCAGGCCCCTCCAGAAGCTAAATGCTCTCTAAGTGCTACTGTATTCCAATCAGCAGGGCTGGGTGTGAGGTGATGGATTCCCATTTCAGTGTTCCCACTCTGGTACCCAACAGCACTAATTACAGGCAGCTCCATCACTTTGTCGTTGTGGAAAGCAGCTCATCTTGCTGAGGACAGGTCAGTCCACACCGATTGCCTCAGTGATGGTGACATCTCAGCCCAAATCCCGGTCTGGGTGAGGTCCCCCATCTCCCACAGTGGCTTAGCAGGTTTTGTAAAATGTGGGGGTGTTTTGAGCAGTAAAGGATGTGCAAGACAGGCAAAAGAGTGGCAGTGCCTCCTCTCACTGTGCTGCTGCAGCACCAAGACAATGGGGCTGGAAGCACCACAGCAGCACTGAGGGAAGGGTTGTGGTGCAGATAACAAAGATGAAGGAAGAACAAAGAGGAGGAAGAGGCCAGATCGTGGTTTGAAGACTATAGGCTGATTTATGTCATCTGAGGATCTGGCCCAGTTAGATCTAATTTTAACACCCTTGACAAATTCCGTTTAACAGCAAACTGTCAAAAGGGAATCTTTTCCCCGCCCCTCATCCTCCCATCCCCACGAGCTGCTCCCTGTGACAACACTGTTCTCCAGCAGTAATTGGCAGGATCGTTCCATTATCACTTATTCTTCAGGCCTGAGCATTCCATTCCTTGCAATTTTCCTGTTGTACAAATCCATGTCTATTAGTTTAACACATGTGCATGTTTGTGCATTTATTCCCTGCGTGTGTCTGAGGGTGGAAACGGGACCTGAAAGGGTCGTTGTCTTACAAAAAAAAATCCTAAGGAAGCAAAAGAGCTAATCACTGATGACTGGGAGTTGCAGTAGGAGGTGCCTCTGGTGTCTCCAGCAGTCACAATCCTCCTTATAAGCATTTTAAATGGATGATGATCCTAATGAACTTAATAGCATCACTATCCAAGGACAGCATCAACTCATTGCCATCCTGCATTCTGCAGGAATAGCTTCTCTTTAAACAGCGTGCCCCTGCTTTGAGCAGTAATGGTTTTTAAAAGTGTCTCAGCACACAAAGGCAAAATCTTTTTTGAAACAGGGTGGAATTGGTTGGTGATTATCACTGAAAAGCTGGCAGCCACCAGCTAACCTTCTAACAATGAAATATGGGAATTTACCTTCATGCTTCAGTGCTTGCTATTCAGCTGTCTACCAGGGTCTAAATCAATGATTCTACACCCTCCACTCAAGGTTTCTCTTTCAAATGCTGCAGATATGACCTTAAGTTCATCATCTAAACAATGCAGTTCACGTTTAATTTCATTAATCTAAGATCTTCCATAAAATTGCAATATGGCACCATACCTTTCAAGTGCCTTCATTAAAATCCATGTTATTTCTAAATCCTATGCATATCTATGAGGTCATACGGTGTTTTATTAAAATGGATTTTTGAAAGGCTAAGCTCTTTTATCACCAATTGTCATAAGGTAGTTTACAATAAAAAAAAAATTTAAAAAACTGAAATCCTCTCCTGCTGCTTAGGCAAGGAACAGATCAGCTATTTCTGCAAATTACACCTTTTCCTAATTTTTAGCTTTTTGCCAAAGATTTTACAGTTGGTGGGGAAAGAAAAATCACTAAAGCCTCCTTGTTTGTGTTCTTTCTGCTGTTTACTATGTCCAGTATGTTACACTTTTGAAATGGATCATCCCATTCAGAGCCAGTGGACATTATTCCCAAGATTTGCCCCAGTTGTCTATGAGGCACCATACTCTCAAACTGCACCCTGGATTTTTTTTGTCATTCTTGGAATAATACACTGGCACAAGTTTATTTTTCTGCTGCATCCCTTTCCCTGCCTCTTGTGTACATTATATATTGGGACAACACTTCAGAAGGCCAGTTGGAGCAGGGACCTCGTGACAGAAGATGCCAATAGCACAACAAGACAGATCCTGTCCCCAAAGCCCCCTCTCTCCACACCTCCCACCCATTTAGATCAGAAAATATTTGAAGGAAAGAATTTTCCTCTGCATTTTGTGCTCACAGAGAGCAAACACAACTTGGGCAGTAAAGTTCTTACATAATTCAGGCTTATGTGCATAATAATAATACAAAGAGCAGTGCAAAATAAATGGATTAATCCTCTTCCTAATAAGTGCACTGAGATCTCCCTCCAGTGCCCGATTCTGCAAGTTCCCCTGCACAGCTGCCTTCCTGCACCCCAGACCCTGCAGATTCCAGACCCTTCTCCAGGCCACTCTTTCCATAATCTTTCCAGGATTATTTCCAGGAACAGGGAATAAATTCATCCTGCCAATACCTGAGTTTACCTGAGCTTCACTCTGGATGTTCTCAGACCCCCCTGCTGCTTTAATAAGCAACATCACAGCAGGGAGTGAGGGAGGGCTGGGCTCCCTTGGGAAGCCTCTCAGAGGTGGGACACGTTCTCCCAGCCTTGCACAGGAGTTGCCAATCCCACCTCTTCACAGCACTTGCTTTGCTCCATTCCTGCAAGGAAAGGCAGAACAAAGTGCCACCATTTACTGCAAAGCCAACAAAATCCACTTCCATGAGAAATCAAAGCAACAAGTTCCTTAAAACAGGGGTGGTTTATGTGTCTCCCTGTGAACTGGGGAGGAAAAATAACCAAAAAGACAGAGTAAAAACCCTCTGGAGTATTGCAGAGTCTCAGGAACACCTGTCTCACTTCAGAGCAACACAGGCACATGGGGAGGGAGCCTCTGGGGGTGCAGAGGTACCCAAGGTGCTGCTGTGAAACACTCCAACTTTAAATTCAGTTCCTGCCTATGAGCCAGCAAAGTGGTCCTGCCTTCCCACTCTCCAGCTGGAGCATCCCAGGCTGTGCCAGGCTCAGTGGGAACAGCTCAGGGATCCAGGCAACAATCCCAACCTCCCATGTTTGCCCCAGGCTTCGCTGCACTTCAGTTTCTATCAGTAAATTCTGCAAGTCTGGAGCCTACTGATGCCACTGGAAAGCTCTCTGTGCTTATGGGCTCGGTTTAGACCTCAAACATTAAATAATTGCAAGCGAGGCCGAGTTGGAGCAACCATTGCTCCCTCCTTAATTAAATTTGCCACTTAAACCTGAGTTCAGCACCCGCTCTATTGATCTCTTCTGGAAAAAAAAATAAAAATCCACCCCTTCCATTAATGCCAAACAAAAATAGATCCCTGGCAAGATCTAATGCAAACATTTGAGTGTTGAGATTTTTCATGGAGGGAAAGAGGACACAAACGACAACACCTGTGCCTGAAAAAAAAATAACACTGCACAACATTTCCATCCCTTGTGCAAAATATTAACATCCCAAAGAGGCAAAACCGTCCCGAGGTCCTGCCCTCACCCTCTGCGCTGTTTTGCTGAGGTTCCAGCAAGAAATGCCGCTATTGAGATGTCATTTGTGACAAACCTTGCACAGTTAGCATTGCTTGATGGCTCCAGCCTCTCCTTCCTTCATCCTTCCATGGAAACCCGCCCCGGCTGCGGCGCCGCGCTCACGGTGCAACATTACTCTGAAGAAGCAATTACAGCGAGCAGAGCAAGGAACTAAAGACAGGTCACCTAAATGAACTGAGGGGAAAAGTACATGAGAAAACAAGAAAATGTCTTCATCACTTTTCAGGCTTCAAATTGGAAAAACAGGGATCAATACGGCAGAACTTCATTTAATGGTGTGAAAAACAATCCAGCCCGAGACAGGCAGGAATCACTTATTGCCAAACAAACAGGCCAATTAGGGCCGGGCAGGGTGCAGTGGGATGGTGGTGCTGGAGCCATTCCTCCAGCCTGAGATGTGGGCACAAGGGATGGAGGCACCAATGGAGGATGGTCCGAAGCCACAAAGCAAAATATCCCCCCAAAATGGGCCACATGGCAGCGTTTGCTGCTTTTTCTCCCCTAATTTTTTCACCCATGGCACTTGCCTTTAAGTTTTATCAGATCACTGATTGATGCAAACACTGACTCCTGGGCTGGGAAGTGGGGACACAACGTGCTCTTGTCCTTGCTGAGGTTCAGCCAACACCTCTTGCTCTGGTCCCCAGCACAGCGAGGAGGAGGAGGATGGTACTGAACCTTGGCTTTACGTTGTCCATGATCCTGGGGATGTGCAGGAGAACCCCTCGACCACGGCTGCCACCACCATTCCTCATGGGAAGCAGCAGACCCTGCAAAGCCACATTCTCATCCTCTCTGTATCCTTCCTCAAGGCTTGGTCCAGCACAGAATCACAGAATATTCCAGGTTGGAAGGGACCTTAAAAATCATTTTGTTCTAACCCTCCCATCATGGGCAGGGACACCTCCCACTAGCCCAGGTTGCTCCAAGCCCCATGCAACCTGGCCTTGGACACTTCCAGGGATCCAGGGGCAGACACAACTTCTCTGGGCAACCTGTGCCAGGGCCTCCCCACCCTCACAGGGAAGGATTCCTTCCCAATATCCCATCTATCCATGCCCTCTGGCAGTTTGAAGCCATTCCCCCCTGTCCTGGCACTCCAGGCCCTTGTAAACCATCCCTCTCCGTGTTTCTTGCCAGCTCCCTTCAGGTACTCAAAGGCCACAATCAGGTCACCTCAGAGCCTTCATGGCCTTGAAACTTTTGGTGTGGGAGTCCAACACCCTCCTCAGTCAACTCCTTCTCTGAAAGGCTCTTTGTGTTGGGAAGTTTTTTCTCCATCCCTAGAGGAGCAGCAGCTCTCCTCTCCAGCACAGCATCCAGGACACGGTACCCAAATACAGACATCTGCCACGGGAAGGTTTTATTGCTTTTACTATCATTGCCACTGCCAGGTCCTGCAGCAGATTAAACAGATTAATAGGAGTGATGGAGAGGGAGTATAAAACCTGCCAGCCTTCGCTGTGGGCCAAGTGCCACCGAAACAGAGAGGCTGGAGCTGACATTTGCAGGAGTAACGTCGTGTTATTAAAACAAATTTGGCACGAGGGGGAAATATGTTTGCTTTGCACTTAATAACGGCTATGAGAGCATATTCAAAATCAAATATTTGTAAGGCAGTAAGTTAGTGTTTTCTCCTCCCCTTCGTCATTCAAACCCAGTCCTCGTGGTACCAAGTCACAGGGCTGCGGGTTTTAAAACACATCAGAATGCAGAGTGGACATCAGGCCTAAATCTTAAACCTAACTTTGAATTTATATTTGTCTTCAGAAAAATAATCAACCCCAAAACATGTGGCCACAGACTCTGGATACATTTCCAGAAAACTGCTATGCACTGCAATTTTTCTCTCTCTTTTTCCCCCCCCTCTGTCGAAACATTGGTTGTATTTTCTCCCTTTATTTATTGGAGTGCTAAATGGATTATTTCAGTGATAAATCAGGCCCTTTCATTACATTTTTAAGGTGTTGTCACTGTTATGAAGTACAGCGTGCCATCAAAATTAAGCTCAGATTGCATTACCACCTATTTTATAGATAGAGAATTACTTGACGGATTTTTTTTCCAGCAGTCTAAGCACTTTGTGTCTTGCCTTCCAAGAACAACTGGCTCCCTAGTTTCACAGGAATTTTCCTCTACAAGTTACAAAATTTTCACTCAGATTGTCTCCCAACTATCTTTGGATTATGTTTTAAACCAGAGGGATGATATTTCTTCCAGCCCTACCTAACTACTCATGTAAATGCGAGGAGTTGTTACTGGGTGCAGGCAATGCTGGAGCAGAATTACCCGTGTGTCTGGCTCCTCTCTCACTTCACAAGGCATAAATCAGAAGTAATTCCACTGAAGTCAGTGCAGTTACCTTACAGCAAAAGAAATTGCCTCGGTGGCACTGGAACAAGGCTGGTTTGGCTGGATTTGGAACAAAGGCGACTGAAGGAGAGGCTGATTTCCAGGATAACTTCTAATTGACTTCCTCGGAGTGAGAGTCCATCCTCCTTCCCCTGGTGAGCACACAGAGCCCACTTCACCATCTCCCCATTCCACAGCTTCACTGCAAAGGACAAAGAGCATTACTTGGAATAAATTCCCAAACAAACCTCCATCTCTGAGAGTTTACTATTAACATTCTCTGTTAACCCTGGAAATTTCTACTTGGGTGTTTCAATCTGCAGTGATCATATATGAACTTATGTGAATTATAAGAGTACTAATAATAATCATCACTCTGTGTGTGCATGTGTGCAGGAGCCAGGGGCAGTGCAGGGTAGGCCAGAAAATCCAAATTTAAACCCCTGAGCTGCCACGTGCCATGGTGGTGAGTGTTCTGAATTGCATCTTTCTGAGTATTATATTTAATATAGAAAACACACAATGGACATAAGATGTAAAGAAAGAGATCCATAACACAGTCACTGTGCTGCTCCATGGCCACGTTGTTCCAGGACAGACTGAGCTGCACAGTCCAGGCCAGGCACACCAGGTGGATGGGACTTTTGGTCACACAGGTTAAATTCAGGTCAACTGACCTGTCTCCTTACCTGAGCTCCTGCAATCCTGTTGGGTTTAAGCAATAGGTGGCACTTCAGGCACTTCTAAATTTCCAAAGCAAGGAGCTTTTCAGCATCCCTCCCCTGTGCCTTTCCTTTGAATTGACACTAGCGTTTTTGCCAGGATTCTTAGTGACCAGAACGTCCCTGAAGAAATGAATAAAAAATGTCTCACCTGCAAATCACACGACCCCCTCCAACCTCCGCCGTGCCTGTTCCTTCTTCCACCCCCCCGATGCAAACTGGGAGCAATCCAAAGAAATTAGTGACATTACCCTCTGGTAGCCCAGTGACACTTATGTTCCAATCTTCAGAGAAGTGACTGCAAATCTGCAGCCACGTCTGCCTAGTGCTGCAAAAGTAATTTTAGAAAACTGGCTCCTGCACATTATGGGCGACACTTTGTGAGCCGCCCGTGTCAGTGACCCGCTGCTGCATCCTCTGGCAGAGCTGCAGAGCACTTCATCCGTCTTCCCTTTCTGGCCATGGCACTCAGAGGCTGAAATCTTATGTATTATTTAAACCCTTTATTTTTTTTTTCCCCCCTCTCCAGCTGTACAGTCTTCACAGTCCCAGCTCTGCTCCTCCACGGATCCCGGTCTGGAATTTTGGCGCTGAGGTGAGGGGGCTTTGCAGGCAGCAGGGCTGGAGCAGAACTTTGCAGCTTCCAGGAGAAAGCTGTAATTTCCTTTCAGTGCTCCAGGCTGACTTTTCCCAAGTGCCAGGAGGATGATGTGAGTGCTTGTGGGGAAGGGCCGGGCACCCTGTGGTGTCGGCCACCGAAAAAAACAACTATTTACAACTCCAAAGTTTTCTCGTTCATTAAAGACGGGGTGGAGGGCCAAGCTGCTCAAGGAGTTAAATGTATTAAGCAATTTACAATTAATATAGAACTCATTCCAGAGATATCTACCAGAGAGTACAACAGGGCAATTAACCCACTAATACACTAGGCTATTACATCGCTATGTCTCTTATTTTAGCCCGAGGTGATTTGAAACGCATTGGATTAAAGGATATTACAGGAGATAGCATGAAAAATAGCTTAATGTAATGAGCCATCCCGTGATGTCTGCTATTAAAGATGATTTGCAGTTGAAAACTACAACATACAGTAGTTCAGCCATTTAGAAACATGAGCATGTTTAACCCTTCTCTAGCCTGTGTGTCCCTTGGATGCATCGGTGCAAGAGTTTCTCCCTCTCCTCCCCCCCACACTTCAAATGCCTTTATCTGAGGATTATCAAATGCACCTTATTAAAGTACAATGGTATCTTTGGGAGATTGGTGCCTGAGGTTGATAGAAAACCAGTAATCTGCTAATAACTTTTAAAAATAGATCCCCGAGAGAGTAAATAGGCCATTTGACTGGCGACACGTTCACGAAATGGGAACTTGTAACAAATTTCTATACTCGCCTCAGGCCTGTCATATCAGTTCCAAACGGTGACCCAGACAGAACTGGGAAACAAAAGCACCTTATCTTAAAATCTATAACTGTACAGCTTAGCACAGAAACAGCAGCACCCAGGGAGAGGAGGAAAAGCAGCTGGAAAAGTTCCTGCTGATGGAACAGACTTGCCGTGGAGACCTCTCTGAAAGCTCAGCCACACTCCCTGCTGGGTTTGTTGTGCTGCAGGCAGCTCCTCTTCTCTGCTTTGGCCTGACTTTGGTCAAGAAACCAGCACCAAAAGTCTGGGCATTGGATAAAGGCACCTGGGAGATGTTTTATTCCCAAAAACCCACCTGAGCAAATGCTTACTCTGAGCACAGAGCTTTGGCCATGGGCATCAGCCATCCTGGGCATCAGGGGTGTGCCACTGCCATGGGAGGTGGGTGGAGAGCACAGGGAGGTGCTGGGGGCCAGACTGTGCAGCTGTAAATCAGGTTCCAGCCCCAGATCTCCTGCACAGATGGGTGAGGGTTGCAGGATGAAAAAAGTGAGAAAGAGCTTCACTGTGCTCCTGCAGAAAGGCACTGACCTCAGGGATGACCTGGCTGCTCAAGGCCTTCTTCAGGTGAATTTTAAAACTCTGAGGATGGAGATTCCCTCGTATGTCTGGGCTCTTCTTCCAATGCTTGGTCACCATCATTAAGAGTGTTTTTCTTGGGTCCAATCTGAATTATATTCGCTGTTGCCTCTTTCATTTTGTATAAAACCAGGTAGAAACACCTACAGGAGATCCCTCCTGCCATTACATCCATTGATCTTGAAAGAAAGGGGAGAAATCAAGTGTTCAGCAGGAGCCAAAGAGCCCAAACCTCTCCCAGAGCCTGTTATCCCTTTGCAAAGCCACCCAAGCCAAGAGCCCCTGCCTGCCTGTGGCTGAGCCAAGGAAGCAAACCCCAAATCTGCCTGGGGTCAGGTACCCCACAAGCACCAGGGAGAGGGAGCCTGTCCCTTGCTTTGCTCTGGTAACTTCTTATGCTGTTCTTCTAAAAATAACGCAGGCTTTATTAAAGATATCTGTGAATATTTTAGCCCAGCTTGCTGCCTGCAAACTGACACCCTTCCAGCCCAGATGTCTGCTGATTTCAGTTCTCAGGGAAAAATCACAATGCTGGGAAAACAGTTTCCACCTGACAGTGTGCATTTCTCTTTCTCTCGTTTCTGAGCCCTCCTCTCCGACTGAAAATGCAGCAAAATCATTGAATTCGTGCTGTCAGTCGTGATGGTTTTTGTCTACGAGACAGGTAAGACTCTGCACTCCCCAGGCACAGTCTCTCTTTTTAACAACCCCATTTACACAGAAATAGAGGTGAACTGGCACTTATTTTCCCACCAGAAAAAGGGAGGATTTTTTTCCCCATGTTTCTCGTGAAAAAGTTTCTTTTTTCAACAAACCACAAGGAAGAAAAAAAAAAATAATCCCATGCAGCCCATTAAAGACAACCCAGGGGGACCTGTAAGTAAAATATGATGGAAAGAAGATCATTTTCTGGGCAGCTTTACAGCTGGGTGAGGCATCACAGAGCTGGGTTATCTCACCTGCCTCAACAGAGACAGTCCCACAGCCACTTCTCACCTTCCCTACCTGTCATCATCTCCTTCCCCATGCCATGTCTCCCCTCTTCCTCTTGAGGCTGCTTTTCCCTGGCTGAAGAGCTCTCTCTGCTTTGCTCTCCATCCTCAAAGGAGTAACAGCCTGGTTTGGGTTGGGGTGTCCAGGATTTGGTTCCTGCTAATTGTGGTGTCTTCTGGCCTTCTCAGAGAAGCACTTTCTCCCTGAAACCCAAATTAAAGCACTTGGTCGTAAAATAATTTTAAGCAGGATCAGATGAGTAATTACACGTTTGCATAAAAGTAGGAAAACAATCAGCAGAGCAAAACAGCCCAAACTGAGCACACTTCTCATGGGAAGCACTTTGGGAAGGTGCTCTTCACACGAGGGATAACTGCAGGGTGATCAACAATTATGAGAAGGATGAGTGGTATCCTTATGGTTCCTCCTTTAAAAAAATACGTGAAGAACGGGAAAAAGAAGGAGGAAACAAAACAAACAACAAACCTACACAAACAAACCAACAAGAACAGAAAAGAAAAAAAAACAAAAACAGAAAACACACACACACAAAGAGTGCTTTCAGGCTGAGATTCTCCAGGACCTGAGCTGAGACATTTCTGCACCGAAACAGAAGGAGAAGACAAAAAAAAGTCCATTTCCCCATCTGACCTCCCTCTGCATCAAGGGTTTTAAGCAGAGGGTGGCGTTTTCCACAAACCTTTCCGCAGGGGCGGGAGGGAGGAGGCGGCGGGGACCTCTTTCTAATCAAAGAACTTGTCACTGTCACTTTGGTGTTAGCAGATGCCACGAACAATAAGCAGGGCCCCCGTGCCTCTGCAATGCGTTATTAACAGGCTACATTCATTGCTACCCACCCCTGCTCCAGCCAGCTTTCCTTTTTTGTTTTACTCCGGGCTGCCTGCATCCCAAGCGGCGCGGGAACCTGTCATTTCTCGTTTCCATCCGCGGGAACGAGTGATTTGGGAGAAAGGGAGAGGATGACCAGGGCTTTCTGACCTTTTCTCCTTCGATTTGGTTCCCCTCCCGGGCGGGGAGGAGGTGGCAATCACCGTAGGTGGAACCGACAAACTCATCTCTGTGTCACTCCCTCACACCCGCAATGGCCGTGTCACTCGGCATCAGGGATGTGATGGGATTACAGCCCATGATGGCCCTAATCTGGGAGCAGATTTACCCCTTCCCATTCCTGCCTGGGTGGGATTATTTAATTGCCAGCACGTTTATGCAAAGTGCATCAAAAAAGAAAAAAATATCTTTGAGGTTTTGTCCATTTTTCCTTCCCGAGCGGGATCGGTGTCTCTCCCTGTGCCCACAGAACTTCTCGAGGGGGAAAGAGCTGGTGGCTTCTGAGATCACTAAACCCTTCACATCACTTTGTAAATTAAGCTGAGGATCTCTCAGAGTCGTGTTATAGTGGTGGGGAAACTGAGGCACAGATGAGCAATGGGGCTGTCCCAAAGCCATGGCAGAGTTGAGAGGGGACTGAGCACCAGGTCCCTGCTCTGCTCCTTCCAGGGCTGCCTTGCAGTCCAGGGATGTAGTGGAGGAAGGCAACTGGACACCCAGGAGCAACCCCTGCCCTGTGCCACCCCCAAAGCTGCTCCACCTGTGCCACCAATAATCCCACAGAGAGAAGAAGAGAGGTACCAACAGCCCTCACAGAACTGTCCCCAGAACCCCACGGTCACTGCACGGAGAGGGGGGCCCGGAGCATCACAGCCACTTCCACAAAGAGCCAGCCCAAGGCAGTGCCAGCGTGGTGATCAACAGAGCAATTAATTAACACAAAAAAAATAGCAGGAAAAATGGACAGACAAGAGGATTCAGTGCTAGGACTGGCATCTCTTACCAGGTGGCTTCCGAGCCCAGCTTCCCAGCTCTGCTCTGCCTTCAGGGAGGAGTCCTGGACACACCACTCAGATTCATTTCTCTGTGTGTTTGATGCTGAACACGAGTGTTGGCCACAGGAGCCCAAGGGAGGCAACGCCTCTGGAGCTGCCACAGCTCAGCTCCAGGGCCACCACCACCACTGCAAACCCTCCAGGTCTCCACAAACCACCTGCTCTGCTCCTTGGGTAGGGACTGACCATTCCCACACTTCACCAGGCAGCTCATACCTTTGGCAAACACACCTTGATTTGGGGTGGGAAGGGTTTATGGTGAATTAGAGATACCACGTTAAAGGGGATTTTTCTAAACTGCTCAAAGGATCAAACCCAACACAAACCCACTGGAGACAAGAACAAAGAACAGCCATGGCATCATTTTAGTCACTCTGACTAATTCTAGGTGAGATATGGTGTCACAGGACTGTATATTCCTGGTTGGCACGATGCAAAACAGCTGATTTCTCCTAATGCTTGAATGGAAAAATGTAGGAAGGCAAAGGGAGTGGAGAGGAGCAAGGGTGAAGGTTTGCACAGAGAGATGGTCTACGGGAAAACTCCCTTTTTGGAGGGTAGGAGGGATATTAGTTGGTAACAGCAAGAGCATAGATTTTTGCACTCCTATAAATCATTATTACTGGATGTCCCTGAGGGGATGAGAAGAATGAATCGGTTACACACACACAAAGCCAAACTTTCAGATGGAGAAAGAAAAAAGAGAAAGAAGAGGGGAAAAAAAATAAAGAGAGAGAGAGAGAGAGAGAGGAGACGAAAAGGGGGGAGATAAAAGAAAATAAAATATTGAAAATGTGGGAAAAAAAAGAAAAGAGAAAAAAAGAGTAAAGAGGAAGAAGAGGAAAATAAAAATAAGAGAGAAAGAAGAGAAAAAAGTGAAAGAGAAATAGACAAAGGCAAGAGAAAGGGAGGAAGAGAGAGGGAGAGAGAACAAAAGCCATAGGAGAAGGAGGAAAAGAAAGGGAAGAACGAGAAGAAGGGAATGAATGAACTTTGGAAGCAATTTATAATTCCTTTCACCTACATCATGAATTGAACATGCAAAAAAAAAAAAAAAAAAGAAGAAGAAGAAAAAAAGGGAAGAGGGAAGGGAAAATATTCCGCCTAGCATGCAGATTATCATTTGAAAAGATTCTGTTGCCATGTTTTTGTCCCTGGGTGATGAAAATGAAATTGTCTGATGTGTGCGCCGTGTTAGATTTACCTTTGCAGGGTTCACCCACAATCAGTAGAGAGGGGTCATGCCACAATATGTCATCTCACAGCTCCATCACACCAACTCCAATTTATACGAGGAGGTATTATGCATTTCAAAGGAACCCCCTGCGCGTGGCTCTTGTTACTGATCTATATCACAGCTCAGCTGAGGGAAGATTAGTTCTGCTGCAAGGGCAACCAGACTTATTTGTTTATGATTATATTCTCCTTAAAGACGCACTATTCCTTTTTTTTTTTAATGTCTAATTTAAAGTGTGCATTAAAGGCGTTGGGGAGGGGGGCGGGATGGAAAAAGGTGAGAGAATTCTGCACTCTCCCACAAGGAAACCTAATAGTCTTAGTCTCCCATGCATCCTGCTCATTAAAAAAAAAAAAAAAATTCTCCATTTAAATGCAAATTTGAGTTTTAGCTGGGGACTCCCCCAAAAGCTTCTCTTGGAAGCACCAGGGAAATAGGATTCAGAACCTAAAATGGCTGACAGCAGTCGAACGCCCGCGGAAAACGCTTCCCCATCTAAACACCCCCGTCCTTCCCCCGCCGCCTCCGGTGCCCCCGGGTCCCCGGGATGCCCTCGGACAGCCCGGCTGGCTCAGGCGCAGCATCGCTTATCACCGCTCTCCGCCGCACGATTGTTTTACCTCGGGCAAACACCACCCCAGCGAGTTAAAACTGATAATATTAGCCTTTCAACTCCTGCTCGCTGTTGCTTTAATCAACGTTTTCCCAGAAAGTCGGCGGGTTTGTCCCTGATAAAGGCTCTGAAGGATTTAATGAGGCCGCCGAGCGCTGCCGAGCCCGGGAAGCCCCGCGCTGCTCGCTCACTCCGTGGATTCGATTTTGGGTGGGCTCCAGATGACTGTGGGCACCCAGAACATCGAGTTGGCACTGACTCGATCTGTCCCTGAGCTTTGGGGTGGGGTCCGCGTAACCCCTGGCATTAAAAAGCCGATGAGCCCCGGGAAGCTCTTCCAGCAGAAAAGTCGATGTTTGATGGGAAAAGATGCAGAAGGAAAAAGGTGGTTGTGCCCACGGTCCTGCCTGCGGTGGTGGGGATGCTCAGAGCTGCCAAGGAAACCCCACAGCTGCTACAGAACCTGCTCGGGGGACCCTCTTCCTTGAGAAACACCCCACACTGTCAGGCACCCCCACAGGAAAAAAATAAAAAAGCAAAAAACAAGGGTGAAAACGGACTGAGGGGTTTCTAAATTAAAAAGGGAGAGCTGTGGGATGAAGGAGGTGCCCTGTGCCTGTTCTTGCAGCGGAAGAGCATTTGCCTTCCTAGTGAGAGCAGGGCAGGATTCTTGCCGAGCTCTCACACAGACACTTGTGCTTATCATCGCTGGGCCTGTTTCCGACTCTCCTGCCCATGATTAACGCATCCCCGGTTATAATAAATAGGCCCATTCCCATCTAGGAAACAAATGGGTCCAGCGGGGACCCGAGGAGCGGAGGCACCGAGACGCTGCTCTCTGGCCCCATCTCTCGGCACCTCCAGCCCCTCGGCGGAGCGGAGCTTCCCTGGGAGCAGGGCAGCAAGGGCTGCTCTCACACCTCCAGCTTTTCTTACCGTTCTGTTGAAGCATTTTGCCGAAGTTTGCCAAATCACCACAAAACGGGAAGCATCGAAGCTGCCGTCGCCTTCCCTTCCATTTCTGTCAGCCACAACAATCACAAGTGCAGACTGGAAGCGATGCCCGTTCCCTTTCGCAGTGCCCTCGGCACGTGGGGACAGGAGACGAACAGATAAATGTACAGAGAGGAAAATGAGTGTATTAATTAAGGGTGGAATTGGCTCATATTTCACTTGAAACATATTCTACATTTATATGGCATTTCCCCTCAACCTGGGTCTGAGCACTCGGGATGGTGGGACAGCAGGATGGTTGCAGTGCCCACAGGGATCCCACCCCAAAGAGCTGCCAGTCCTACAACATTGTCCCTCTCAGCCTGGAGGCCTGATCCTGCTCATCCATGCACAGGGAAACCACTGGCATCACCAAATCCCTGTGCATCGATACCAATGGCCATGGTGGGGAAGGAGCTCCCAGCTGATCAGACTCACAGTGTTGAATATTCTCTGCTGAAGTGAAGTGAAAAATCTTTACAGAGTTTACAGGAACTTGCTGAGTTCCTTCCTGCACCAGACCTTCACCAGAGAAGGAGAACCCGAGTTGCCAAGGGCCACTCACAGTCCCTGAAACCCAGGTTTATCCAAGAGCTGTTTATCCAACTTGACCAAACCCTCTGTGCTGGCCACGGCATCACCTTCCACCACCCTGGGTGAGGCACCAAAAGCCTGGGGGAAGCAGCAACGTGCCCACCCCTGGTTTTCCAGGAGCTCCTCCTGGGAAAGGAGCCAGCCTTCCCCTCTCCCTGCCATTTCCTCCCTTGTTCTTCGTAAAAACCACACTCATTTCACTACTTCGAAAGCTCATAATATGATGGGTGAAAACAATTAAATGAAATAGACTGGTAATACCCATGGGAAAACATTTTTAGATATGATATTACAATCTTGTTTCAAAATTGGATTTTGCCAAGAGGAAATACAGTTTATTATAAAACACATTTTCTTTTAATTTAATTATATAATCTTTGGCTTCAGAGAAGGGATGCTTAAATCAGACCCATTTAATTTTCAAGTGTATTCACCCATCACCTAGGGCAAATTGGTTTAAATTAGTAGGTGACTATATAAGTTCTAGATATGTGTCAGACAAAAATTTATCTGCGAACTCTGTATAAAAGACCATCTACACCAGCAGCAGAAATTACCAGGGATGAACAGACAAGTACCTGAAGAGCAGAATTTGCTCCGATTTCAATGATACCCACCAGAAAACCCGACCCAGGATTATTTTTTATCTTTGTTAATGTTTTGCCAGATCAGTTCATCACCCTGCATGTCTGCACTATGCCAATAAAACCTGATGACCTGCAGTTAGTTTCTACCAGGTGCATTAAATTCCCATAACAGGAGCAGATCTTGCTAAGTCTTCCATAGCCTCTCCCTTCGCAGAGATTACATTTCCAGCCTAATGACAGGAGAGGTTTGTTCAGACGCCGCAGCTGCTGAACCTCCCTCCGATCCCTCACAGTGACCCGGCACTCCCTGTGCTGTCCCAAACAGCTCCGAGTCACACCACACAGGCCTCCTCTCATCCTGCTTATTCCCCCCATTCCTAGGTTTCCACAAGGTGAGCCTGCTCGGGGTTCCTTTGGAAGCAGCCAAAGGAAATCCCTCCAAGCCCGACTTTGCCCGAGCTCCCAGAGCTGCTGCGGCTCACGGGGGTTTGGGATAATCGCCCGCAAAGGCAGGAGAGGAGATTCCCCAATTCCTCAGCTGAGGGAAACTGCTGCAGTGCAGTGGGAATAATACATACAGTGGGAATAAATAATAACACGTGGGATGTGGAAGATGCTTTGCGTGGCAGGTCACAAAACGCCCTCCCCCGGAGCTGCCCCGCTCTGCCACCACGAGTCCTCAGCTCCAGCACCCAAACCAGCTCACCCCGAGCATCCCTTTGTCCCAGAGGTGCTCCCACCTGTGGGTCACCCTTTGGAAACCTTCTCAAGGCTCACCTGAGCCCCATCCAGGCTTATCCCCCATCAGCCCTCCTGTGTTCCTGCTCACCTCAGCACTCACATCCAGTTTTGTGCCCTCCTGGCACCAGAAACGGGCAGAGTGACCCTCACGTTAAATAAACCACAAAAAACAGAGTTTCTGCCCTTGCACCTGGGCCAGGAACCCAACCAGCATCGGAGGACAGAAATCAAAAGCAGCACCAAAACTCAATTTGGTTGTTACAACTCCTGCAAGGCTGCTTTGGTTTTAACAAACAACAACAATCTACATCACCATTCTCACGCCAGGCAGGGAGCACGGGGGTGTGTTGTGAGTCATATGAGGAGCTGCTGAAGCATTGGAACAGGGGCAGGGGTGGAGTTACCATCCCTGGAGGGATTTAAAAGCCATGTGGATGTGGCATTTGGAGACACGGGCTTGGCAGTGCTGGTGGAACAGTTGGACTCGATGGTCCTAAAGATCTTTTCCAATCTAAATGCTTCTGTGATTGTGTATATAGGTTTAGTGGTGAACATGGTGATGGTGGCTGGGTTGACAGTTGGACTTGATGATCTTCAAGATCTCTTCCAAACTAAACAATTCTGTGATTCTATAGGTAATTCACAAATAAATATATATGATTATTTCAACAGGTGTTGGACACCCACCTCCTTCTGGCTCTTTGTTGCTCTCCCCAGATTGGCTACCCAATTTGGGGAGGTACCCAGTCCATCCCTGAAGACCCCAAAGAACCCAACCCTGCCAGCCCTCGAAGTGCAGGTGTACTCCAAGTGTTATGAAAACATATGATCTCAGCCATGGCTGGCAAATAAACATTACAAGGGGCTGTTTCAAATCTTTGTAGTAGCAAATCTCAGCACTTAACTAGTAATGCAATAAGTCCTATCAAGAGCACGCTGAAAGGTGGAATAAATTTCCCAGAGAACAATGTGGGTGATGTATGCATATGACCAACACACAATAAAACTGTAGAATGGGAGGAAAAAAATGCATACAGTCAATACAATAAAATCAGCACAAATATAGGCTGTGTAAGCAAATAAATCTAACAATCCAAATATTTTACAACACACTCACATGCAAGAACATTTCCCCCCCTCCCCGCCCCAGAAATCCTAGGGTAAAAAAAAAAAAAAAAAAATTAGACTGTTTTGCATCTGAGTGTATTGTAAAGGCACCAGCGGCTGTCTGCACAAATTACCATTCATCTAGGCGTTGTTGTGGAAATTTTCAAGGGATTTGCAGTAATTATATGACAAAATGCTTGCAAATCTCACTCATTGCTGAATAGAAACACACGGGTCAAAGATTGAACACTCTCAGCTTGGTAATTTGTAAATGTCAATCAGACGGGGGCCACGGGAGGCACACAGGCGTGAGCACTGAAAGGCACAGCGATGCCGTAGCAACCAGAAAAAGCCTTTTCAATACACATTATAAAAGGCACGGGATAGTTTTACTTCCCGGCTTTTCTTTTTTTTTCACCCCTCCTTCCTTTTTTTTTTTTTTTTAAACAAACTGATCACCTTGCGCCCGGAGGAGGAGGAAAAAAAAAAGGGGGGGGAGAGACGGGAGGAGGAGGGAAGTAAAGAAAGGAAGGAAAAACAGTTTAAATAAAACTGGTGAGATTAAATTAACTGATACATACATTGGCGGAGGTAGATCGTTTGCTCTGTAATAAATATGGACTCCTATCTTCCCCTTCTTGCAGACAGCAAGGAAAGCAAAATAAAATTAAAAGATATAACAATAAAAATTATAAATGCATTGCGGTCCCACGGACCAACAGCCTGTAATGAAGGCGGAGGCGAGGTGGGAAGAGCCTTATCTCTGGGGATCATAAAGAGGGAGAGAGAGGCAAGGTGAGGGGGTCCAGAGTCCCCATGTCCCCCTCCCAGGCTGCCACTGGCCTCCCCTGGGGACACGGACCTTCTTCAAGAAGTCAGCTCCACCTTTTCCCCCGTTTTCCAGAAAGTGGGATTGGGAATTAAATTGTTTTCAAGTGTACAAAGGGAATTATCCCGGCATCTCCCGCTCCCCAGGGAATGCATCAAAGGAAGCATCTCCTCCACGAGGGCTGTTCCAGACTCAATTACAGCCCCAGCTCGTGGGCACCAGGAATTCATGGCACTTGCCCTCGAGGGCCTGCAGCTTCTCTGCACCTTGCCCTCTATTTCTGCACTAACCAAAATGCCATTTTTGTTTAAAAACAGTGATGTTTGGGGGTTCCTGAGCTTGGTTGCCTCTGGCTTTTTTCTTAAAGGAGGAAAACATCCCCATAGAATGACAAGATGCTGCTGGTTTTGTCTTGGATGCTACAATTTTAGGACTGAAGCCCCATGGCAGGAGAGTTGCCAACATTCCAAGAAGCCATTAAGCCATTTCCATGGGTGCCACATGCTCCAGGGTCTGGAAACCTTCCTTTCCTCACACTGCAGTGACACCATGGCCAGCCCAGGCAACACCACCGAGGCTCCTCGTGCTGCTCCACCTGCCCCAAGTTTTCATAAATTCAGCATCATCTGGGGGGAAGTTTCAAGGGCAGAAGGAAACAAAGCAAAGCCATCAAGCTGCAGAGATAATTTTTTTCCCATACAAATAGTCCCTCTGTGACCACAGTGAGAGGACAGGAGGGGGTGACATCAGCCAGACTGCAAGATGTGACACCAGAACCATTGAAAGCCTTCAAAACAACCAAATATCACCTTTGGTACACTTGGCATCTACCAAACCAGAGCTGTGCTCTGTTTACTGGAGCCTTTCTGGTTTGGTAGATGCCAAGTGTTAGGCAGAAACATTTGGGAGATGCCAAGGTTAATGCAGAAATTGGAGAAACCCCACGGAATTTTATCAATACCAAAGCCTGAGCTGCCAAAATTCAGCCATCACCACCCACTCCATCCTTTCTCTCAGTCCCAGCTTCACCTTGTATGGCATGAACTCAGGAGAAGGCTCCTCCTGCACTTTGCAGGGGGTTGTCACAGAGCCACAGAGTGGTTTGGGTTGGAGGGGACCTTAAAGCTCATCTCCTTCCATTCAGGGACACCTCCCACTCTCCAGGTTGCTCAGAGCTCCATCCAGCCTGGGTTCCACGCTGCCCCATGGCACAGGGAGTGCACTACACCTGCTCCACCCTCAGTGGGATTTAATGAATCCGAGAAAAATTATGAAGTAGCATAAAGCCACCAGCATCATAAAAAGTATAATAAAATTGAGAAAAGCTATTAAGTTATAAATACAACCAATACATGCAACATCACTCAGATGGCAGAAGCCAGCTATAAAATAAAGTCATTTTAGACCATCATTCCACAAGTTACCAAGTCTCTTAACTCACAAGTCACACGTCCCTTTATGGCACCCAATCCTATTGTCTGTATCAAGGGCTTTATAACATATATCTTCCTGTACCAGTTAAAAATACATGTGCCCTTATATATAATGCAGGACAAAAGACTTTGGTCCCTCTTCCAGCTCTCAGTAAGTAGCTGTGCAGATCACTTGGTCCCTCTTATTTAATCAACTCCCAAAACACCTGGCAAGGGCAGAAAACACCTCTGGAGTTGCTGCAGGATACTGCAGAAAGAGGGTTTGGGGAGCAGGGAAAAAGAGGGCACTCCTGCAACCTAAACCCCAAAAGCTGGTGGGTTTACAGGAATCAGCAATGCTGCCTGAATTTTGAGTCTCCAAATACCTTTTAAAACAAAGCTATTCTAAACATACCTCATATCCACTGAAAACAAATTATTCTCCAGTAAGTTCCTTGGTTAGAGGTGTGTCCATTTCTTAAACATATATATATAATGTATATAAATACACAAATAAATAAAAGTATCAATATATTCACCAAGGATTTACAGTGCAGGTGTATTTCATTTTCCTCCCTCAATTTAAAGACGAGTCTTTCCTCACCAACCTCCCAATTGCTGTGGAACAAATTCCTCTCTTTATTTCCTCTAAGGGTCCTGTACGTTATGAATATTCATTGAAATAATTAAACACCCTCTTCACAGCTTGTTGTGTTTACTGTTAGTCCAATAAAAACCAAACAGGTTAATGATGATCTTTAATGTGGGAATTTAATATTATTTCACCTGCATATCAGCTAAAAGTTTAGCTTCCCCTTTAAGCCTCATCAATTTATGGAAAGTAAGTAAATACTATAAAAACACGCTGCAGACTGTAAGTCAGAGGTACAAGCCTCTGTATATTTGTCTTCTGTGCCTTTTTTTTTTTGGGCTGAATTTCTCATTTTGGTTTAGCTACAGTATTAGAGAAAAAATCGAGGTGGGATTTTTTTTTTTGTTTTCCCTAAGAATTATACACGTGACAGGGAGTTTGGAGCAGTTGGTTGGTGGAAAACAGGAGCCCAGACTGGACTGAGAGTGGAAAGATCCAGCAGACATTAGGGAAAATATACTTTGCAAAGGTGGTATCCTGGGGAGGAAGCCTCTTAAGGAGAATTTGAATTCGTGGCTCTGCTTTGCTGGGGGAGGCAGAGGCCAGGGTGGCATCTTGGGCTGCCCTGGAAGGTGCCACCCAGCCCAGGCTGGCACTTGCTAATTAACCTGCTCATCAGCCCTGGGAGCTCCCCATTAGCTGCTCAAAACAGGTGTCAGAGACACACAGCAGGAACAGAAAGGAGCAGCACAAATCAGGGGAGTTTATGAGGGTAACTTACATTAATTTTATCCTTTATAGGCAATAAACCTTTGCTGGTTCATTACTGGCCACTGTTAAGTTTTAAAGGAGTTTTTTAAACACGTAGGGGAGGTGCTGCTTGGCTGGGCTGGGCTGTCAGCAGGGAGGAGGAGAGGGGGGTTTGGGGACAGCAGGGGTTTGCTGATGGCACAGAGGGGTCAGCACTGACCCCAGAGGTCCTGTCACTGCTGGTGGTGGCACAGGGTGGGGTCCCTCTGCTGAATTTTGGCTGCTCACAGCTTCCAGAACAACCATCCCTGAAGTTTGGTCTCTATTTTTGGGAAGAGTGCACTGACCTGCCATCAGAAATTACAGAGCAAAACATCCAGCTGCAAGGAAAAAGTGGGCTGAAGGTGCCAAACTGGAAAATAAAAAGGAGCAAAGGGGAGACACCTGCCCCCCACCACTGCCCCAGCTCCAGCTTCCCCAGGATTGAACAGCACCAGCTGGGCTGGAGCCTTTCCCTGGGCCCTGAACACTCAAGAAATATTATTCTCAGAATTACCTGAAGTTTTATTTAATGCAATAAAAGCTCATTTTCGATGTGAATTAGCCCTGAAATAGATGACTATTAGGAAATGCCAGATGATGCATAGCTCAGCCCTCTGAACTAATAAACTCCCAAATACCTGTGGTGCCACACAGGGGAGGGGGCTGGGGGGAGTTTGATGCCTTTCTATTGGAGCTTATAGGATAAATAGCCCAAAAAATATCTAATTTAGCACTGAAATTAACAGGGGTCTGAGTATTTACACCAGCTAAGCAGCATTTCCTCTGGTATTCCTTTAGTATTTTCACAGATGGAGCCTGAGCCAAGTTCTTCCCTTTTCCAAACCGCTCAAAGGGAACGAGAAACTAAAACCAAACCATCAAAAACCCCCCACCCCAGAAAAAAAACACACAGTGAGAGAAAACCAGAGGTGTTGCCCCTCTTACAGGGTTCTACAGGGCATTTTCTATTAATAGGATTTTAATAAAGTGAAGGAATTCAGGGCAAGGAGAGCAGCTGGAGCCGGGGTCTCAGAGGTACCCCTCCAGTAAAATGCCTTTTTTTGCAAGAAAAGAAGAGAAAAAGAAAAGGGGAAGCCAGCAAAGCAAAATCAGGGGAGCAACCCCTCCCTCCTGCAAAGATAAGAACAAACCTGTAATTCCCTTCAGGAGGCTCCAGGCTGAGGGCAGGAAATAAAATGCAGGAGAGAACAGGTATTTATAACCTTCAGCCCTCCTCACCTGCAACCTGGTTGGGGGGAAGGAGGTTCCCAAGGAAAAGCTCCACCAGATTGGTGACTGGGAGCACCTGAGCACTTCCTCAGGTGCTCCCACTGATGAATTAAGGGACAAGTTCGTTTAGAAATCATTTGTTCCCACAATTTTATTCAGCTCTGCAGTGGTCCCCAGCGCACACACACACCCAGCAGCAACCAGGACAGCCCTTTAACAAGTTCCCTTGAATGTTTCTCCAAATATAATATACTGTATATAATATAGAGGATATTTCTTCATGTATAATATCATATATAGTGATTTATATAATTAACCCCATTTCCAGCAGCAAGCAGGTAAAAGGGTGGAAGAGGCAGTCAGGCAACTCTATGTGGAGCTGCATTTTGGGGCAGCTTGGCCCAGAATTGGTGTGTTTGGCACTGGGGCTGCTGGACCATCCCTTCCCACCCAGCTCTGAACAGAGGGGCCAAGCAGAAATCCAAATATTCATTCAGCAGTGGAGCTGCAACCAGGAGGAATAATCCATACCAGGCAGCAACAGGGAAATTTCTTTCTGTCTTTGAACACCAGCAAAGTGCCCAACCAGACAGTGACCAGGAGCAAAAATATCTTTTTTTTTTGCAGAAGGGGAGGGAGTGACTCAAATTTCTCTCTTTTCTCTTTTGAGAGCTGAGCAGGGAGGAGCAAACAGCCCGAGCTGGGGATACCCTGATCCTGGCTCCCCTTTCCAGGGAGCATTCCCAGCTCAGGTGTTTCCTTCAGGAAAGCAGAACTGTGCATTTCCAAACCAGTTGGTAAGAGGAAGAAAGAGAAGAGTCCCCTGTATTTCTGACGGCCTAGTTAATGTACATATATACTTATATTGTTCAAATATATAAATATTGTTTCAAGAGGCATAACAGGTCACTCCAAGTGGGCTTCCTGTTCTATCCCTCCAGACTGTGGTGTTCCCAGTGGCCTCAGCCACAACACACGTTATATGTGTAGGATTTGGGTTTCCCAGTCCCAGCACAGTGCCTGGGGTCTGTCCCCAGCCCGTGGGGACACCCAGCCCGTCCTTTGTCACCTGGGGACAGGGCTGGTGCCACCATCCCATGGCCCTGCCCAAAGGGTGCCACTGGCAGGGGAGCACCAGGATCCCATTTAGGCACATCCAAGTATCCAAAGGGAAAAAGTTGATGTTGCAGGTCGTGTTTTTCCCACCCACCTCCGCTCAGGAGCTGCTCTGGGCAGAGGGAGGGATGGCACACCCAAAACAGCCCCTCCATAACTAATGGGAATGACCAAAAAGGGGGTTTTCCCCCATTTTCTCAGTACTCTGATGAGCCCCAGCATGCTCCTCAGGACCATCCTGTTCCATCCATGTTTCCCACAGGATTGTGGTGTCTCCTGTGGCCATGAAGGAGATGGGCAGAGCTGGAACGTGGTGGGAGCCTCCAAACCTGCTGTGGCTGCCCCTGGTCCAGCCTGGCAGCTCTCACCCAACATCCCACAGCTGCTGACATCCCTCTCCAAGGGCTGAGCCCTCACCCACTCGTCACACACCACCAAAAAGCAAAGTGGGTTTCACACCGAGCCCCCCATTGAAATTTTGCTGCCTCTGGACCTTGACACTTGGGGTTTTCCCTCCTGCTTCCCATCGTTTTGTCCCTCCAGGAGATGTCAGGGGCTCAGGGCTCACCCATGGGTGCCCACACCCCCCCTTGTCTAACATCAGAGCTCTCTCCAGCGCTGCACAGCCCCTCCCACTGCCCAGGCGAGGGGGAAGGAGGGGGGGGGAAAGGGAAAAAAAAATTAAAACATATTAAAGGTGTTAATAAGCGACTTATTTAAACGGAGTATCACATATTGAACATTAATCACCTTGCAGTAAAAGTGTAATTAAGGAGTCACTCTGCCTTCTGGGGAAGGCTCGCTTGGAAGCCGAGAGAAAATGGTCTCTTTATTAACACAAATTATTTTATTTGGCTAAAGGTAATAATTCTAAGTGAGGTCAACGGGCCCCGTGCACACGCGAGCGGCGCCGGGTCCCGGCCAGCGTTTCCATGGCGACTGAGCCAAGTTCATCCTCCGCGGTAATGGCTTTGCTCTCCCACCACCGGCTCGGGATTGTTTCTTGGGAGAAAACAGCCTTCGATCTGTCAGCGGCATCTCCTCCCTGCATCCCCCCCACCCCGGGGACCACGCGGGAGAGGAGAGACCCCCCCGAGCCCTCCCATGCGGGCTCTGCAGAGGTGCCACGTTCAGAGGGCAGTGGCACCGTCCCCACTCAGCCACTCGGTGCCGGGGCTCGTGGCACGGCTCCCACCGAGGGTTCTCCACGTGGGAATGGTGCTCAGGGAGCAGGACCGGCACGTGAGGTTGGCTTTTCATATTTTCCAGCACAGCTGCAGCCCGGGGTGGGTGTAGAACAGTTGTAGGGTGGGAATTTTCCCCCTACAGCTTCCCACGGGCAAGCCAGGGCTTTACAGGGCTTCAGCTTCCCCAGGGAATGGCAACAAACTACAAACCCACGAGGAAAGCTGTGCCAGGGATGTGCCCCTGGATGTTTGCTATCCAGAAGCATATTCTCCTCCCCATTTTAGCCCTAGTGACCACGTTCACCATCCTCATGGACACCAAGCCTCCGCAGTCACTCACCCATGAGCACCTCCAGGCTCCCGCAGCGCCGAGTGTCCAGCATGAGCAGGGAGCAGCACATTTAAAAATACACCTCATTTTGCAAAACCAAGGCCTAAAAGACACCCCAGTAAAAATCAGAGAAGGTTTGGGCCGTAAAAGCCCCTTTTGCCAAGCACATTCCTGCGCTGGGAGAACTCATGTGTTATTCTGTCTCCCGCAGATTATTGTCTGAAGGCGGCAGTGATTTATCTGTCTCCCATGTCATGTCATCCGTTTACGTACAGTATTATATGTAGAGTGTGGCATTAACATTTTACTATTATTCTTACCTTTCAATGCAAAAAGATAAGAGTGTAAATCTGGGAGACAAGGGATGTGTCAACAGCGCCGAGCCGGCGCTCCGGGCACGCGGGGCCGGGCGTGGATGCTCATCCTCCTCCTCCTCCTCCGTGCTCTGGGGCTGTGCCCAGCCCAGTGACCACAGTGGGGACAATTCCAGCACCAAAACGTGTCCTCCTCAATAAATCAAACCCCCTTAACCACCAGCATCCCTCTGGCACCAGCCACCTCCCTGCCACGCCAGACGGAGCAACAAACAGCCTGTTCACAACTCACGGCCGGCCCCGCGTAACTTATTAACACCTAGTCAAGATTAATCAAGCGGGGAAAGCTAAAGCAGGGCCCTAATTAGTTGCTGATGATAACTATATTTGTCATCCTCTCCCAATTAGTCTACTGTACGTTTTGGAGCCTAATTGCACCTTGTTCTTCATTTAAATGTCATCGCGCGCATATATTCTCCTCCTTCTTTAGTAAATTTGAGAAAAATTTGACATTAAATATAGATTATCTTTAGATTTTCATAATTAACACAACTGAACTGCCTTCGGCCTAAATACATCTCCTTATGCAATAAATCTGGCCACTCTCTTGGAAGTGGGTATTTCCAGAGGTGATGTGGGTGTGGGATGCATCCCCTGGTGCTGGTAACACTGGGGTGATGAGTAGATATCACTGGTGGCTGTGGTCAGGACGTGGCCTCAGGATCCCCCACAGAAGGAAGGGACAGAGCAATCTTTGGGGGTTTCTCCCTTTTGGATTTTTTTTCTTAATTTTCAGAGTTGATAACATTTTTAGGAGTCTGATTTGCAAGCGATGGGTCAGACTGTACCCAGGGAAGTGAGGAAGGTGAGGAGACTGTCCCACACCTCCCTCTATCCCACTGCCAGACCTGCCCTGGGCATCCCTCTCAGCCCTTCTGTCACTGTTAGGACAAGGAGTCTGTGACTCTACACAGGTCACACCCAGATCCCACAGATGCAGATTAGTGGGTATTCAATTTATTGATGGACAAGAGAAAGCTCCAGGGACTGACCTGTGCCTCCACACCCCAATGTCTTTAACCCTTCAGCTGCTGCCCAGAGCTCACCAGCAGGACTCCAGCCTTCCCTGCCTCCCAGCAAAGCTGATCACTGCCAGAGGCTGGGACCAGCACAAGAACCCCGGTGCCCACCCCCTTCCCCCGTGCCCACCAGGGCACTGGATGCAGCCCATGGGGCACCCACTGCTGCCTCCTGAGCACCCAGCGAGCTGGAGGAGGTGCTGGTGGCCAAGAGTTCTGCCCACAGCGACACTGGCACTGAAAACAACCATCAGGCTGACAGAGGAGAAGAGGAGGGGAGGGAAAAAGCAGTGAAGGAAGATGTACGGTCCTACCTGTCCCTCAGGAAGAGGCTCAGCTCACGGATTGTCCCTACCACCTATCAAGAGCGAAAAAACCCGGGCTATGATCTCCTAAACTGCTCCAGGGCTCGGCGTGTCCAGCGCAGGGACTGCAGCCACTCACTTCCCGGGAGGAGGCTGCTGCCGGTGTGAGTGGACAGGGGAGGGAGAGGGGAAAGGGAAAGCGGGAAAAAAAATTTAAAAAAAAAAATCAAGGAGTAGTCAAAAAGTGTATTAGAGGCAAATTTGGAAAGAAATCGATGGCACGTAGTTGGATTTGATTTTTCTGGCTGGGGGTTCCGTGTGCGGCCCCTCTGTGAGCGCGGGATCCGCGCGGAGAACCGGCTCCGGTGGCCACCAAAGCATGACAGCTCCATCAGGGCTGTCAGGGGGGCAGCAGGGTAAACATTCAAATAAATAAAGGGGAGACCATGCAGGGAGGAGATGGGCATTTGCTTATTTACTAGTTTAGCTGCTGCTCCCCCTGCCAGTGCACAAACCGCCCTGCCAGCGGGGAAGGGGCTGTGCAGGGCACAGGACTGTCCCCAAGGCCTGTCCCCCTCCCCCTGGGCTAAGGCCCTCCCAGTGCTGTGGAGGACCTGGATGAGTCCTGCCCAGCTCAGAGGGTCACACACAATGACAGTGATGTCCCTAAACCTTCACCACCCTGCTCCGGACATCAGCACAAGCCTGGCATGGATGTGTGGTCACTGGGAAAAGGGAAGAGAGACCACTTACCCCAACTCTCCACTTACCCCACATCTCCAGACAGCCTTTAAAACCATGGGGTTTAGTTCTCCTCCCCTAAATGGGAGTGATTCCTGTGGTGCTTGGAAAGCAAAGCCAAATCCCTGCCTGCCATGGCATGGGATGCACACAGGGATGCTGCTGCTCATCGGTATTCCTTGGGTAAATACAGGCAAACACGAGGCAGGATTTGATAAAACAGAACTGCTGGTGAACCTCAGCCCTTCCCACACCCAGCAGCACCGAGCAAAAGCTGATTTTTCTTTTTCATTCAACATGCTTCCTAAGGAACCTTTCCACAGCTGGAGAGTCCCACTCCACACGGCAGAGAAAACTTGGGAAACAGGCACAGTCTGTAGGGAAAGAGGATGTACAGCCCCGTGGGAGCATTCACACAGCCACATGTACCCACACACACACAGAAGCTTGGATGTATCATGCATGTATATATGAATACATATATATTTATATATATATATATATATATCTCCCTCCCTGCCCAGTTTTCAGTGTTGATTTTCCAACCGTCGCTCCTCGCCCTCCGAAGTTGTGAGCTATCCTCTTTTTTTTTCTTTTTTTTTTTTACCCTTTAACCTTGAAAATTAACCTAAAACACAGGGTGCTGTACACATGACTTACTCAAATAAATTGCATCCTTAATTATGAACACCCTCGGCTCCGCTGTGCTCCGGGCCACGCTGCCCCAGCGGACACCCCCCTCCTGATGAGTGGTTATTGAACACGCAGACAACAATCAACACTAATTAAATACTCAGCTGTTGAGAGGAGACAATGTTTATCAAAAAATGCAAGAGGAGGGGAGAGCATCTTCTGTTTTCTATAATTAGTTAGCGATATTCCCCAGGCGGTCTTGGAAATCGAACTCGGGTTTGTTCACATCTGTTTGGCACAGGCAGACAAAGGCCACCGTGGGCCCGGTCCCCCTGTGCATCCCCCCCTCCCCAGCACGTGCCACTGCAGCATCACTGGCCAGCAGAGGAAGGTCCCCCACCCTGCTCATCCCCTCCCCGCTGGGGATTAGGACATTCAAAGGGGAATGAGCCACCAGAGCTGCTGTTGGCTGCAGGGATCCCATCCTGGGCAATCCCAGGATATGAGCCGGGAGGTGTCCCAGCTGCTGGGGGCTTGGAGAGAGGGCAGAGGGGAGGGAGAGTGCACGAGGTGCCTACACTTTTCCTTGCACCCCGTTAAAACCAAACCCCTCATCAGCAGGACCGTAGTTTTGAATGCAAATCTACACCTTTTTAATGCTTTGCTGTAATTCTTCAGTGGTTTTCAGGCAGGGAAGGGGCAGGACAAGGCTGATCACTTCCCTCTGTCTCATGTTATTACCGGCTTAAGGATCTACTCAGCAGCAGAGGACAAGAGTTAAAATTTCCCTGAAGGAGGGGAAATAAGGCGATTAGTGATCACTGAAGTCTGGGACAGCTCCAGATAAGGAAAGGCTGGTTTCAGAGTTTGTTCATGAATGAAGAACAACAGGAACAAAAGCCCCCTCTCTGTCATACTCTACACTCCAATATTCACCCAAGCACTGCTGAACAGTCCCTGTCCCATAGATCCACATGGAATCACAGAATATCCTGAGTTAGGAGAGACTCACAAGGATCATTGAGTCCAACACCTGGCCCTGCACAGTCACCCCAACAATCCCACCCTGTCCCTCAGAGCATTGTCCAATCCCTCCTGGAGCTCTGGCAGCCTTGGTGCTGTGCCCACTGCCCTGGGGAGCCTGGTCAGTGCCAACCACCCTCTGGGGGTAGAGATCCTGAGATCCATCCTGACCCTGCTCTGACACAGGCCACACATTAATTTTCCTGCCTTCCTGCATGCAGCTGATAGTACAGAGGAGCCCTGCAGTGACACTGGGTCTGCTAAAACTCCAACCTCGGGCAGTGCTCCAAGGTTATCCCGCTGGCTGTTCTGGAAGTAGTTCCATGAGCCCTTTGCATCTGCTCCTACAGAAACTGCTGGACCCACCCATCACACCCCTGCTGCCCCTGACCACAGACCCTGCACCCCGACAGACACCAGTGCCCTCACAAAGTCTGTTTTGCCCCGTTAACAGCTCACCCTTCCCAAATCCCGCACAGAATTCCACGCTAACAAACGTTCTCCACGCAGCACCGTCCCCGGGAGGCTGCTGGGGTGATGCTCTGCTGCTGGCCCAGCAGGAGCAGAGCCCTGGGGACGCCCCTGCCGTGCCCACCCCCCCTCCATTCCCTGCCAGCAGCCGTTGCTTCCCAGCCTGGGCCCCGCTCGATCCGTCAATACCGGGCGCAGGGGCCGGGAAGGGCAGGAACGGCCCCGATCGATCGATCGGCGGCGGCCGCCGGCCCCGTGGGTGCTGCACTTGTTGAGTGAGGCCACGGTGGAAGAGAAAAGGAACCACGTTTAACACATTCCTCCTCCATCTGAAGCCAACCCCAAAGGCGCAGGAGGGCAGCAGCATCTCTCGGTGTCTGAATAACGGCAGCAAAAGCCAGCGCTGGGAGCCGGGAAGAGCATCCCTGTCACTGCTCTGGGGTGCACCTGACACTGCTGATGGCACACGAGCTTTGGCAGGAAAACACACGGGGAACAGCAGAGGAAAGCTGAGCAGGGCTCAGTGGCATCACTGGGCTCCCAGCCCCGCGCTGGGGGGGACAAGGGCTTCACCCCACTCGCCCTGGTCATCAGGAACAAAAGTTAGGGGTCAACACATGGCTTCCCTGGGCAAGTTTGGATGTTACAACAGACAGCAGATTATACTTTCCTGGCACTTTTCATCCCAGGGATCTCAAACCAGTTTTACTGAGATCAAGGATTAATCCACACTGCCTCCCTAGGGCGCAGAGAAGGACCAGAACCCTCCAGTCGCCGCTGTGGGTGACACCAGGACAAGCCAGGACAAGCTGGGATGAGCCAGGACACTCTGGCAGAGCAGAACCTGCTGCTGCTGTGGATGCACTTTCCAGCTCACTCACTCATGGCCTCAAGAGCTCCGGGTTTATATAACCAGACTCAGAAATCTGCGCCTTGCCCTTACACTCTGATCAAACCTAAATACCTACAATACTTCTGGTAGTAAACAATCTCCAAGACTCATTTCTTAGAGCAGCAGCAGATGGTCAAGAGCATTTCCTGAAATTGAATATTATAATGAATTTAGGATCAAAAAAATTTACATAATAATCTGGTTTAGATTCTGATAGGGAAGGAACCTACGCAGAAACCGCTTCTTTTCAGCTTTTTGAATTAAAGTATAAATCTCCGAGAATTTTAACTATAAACAAACTTTTTGCCCTTCCAGTTCCATGGAAGAAACTGAAAAAATTAACTACCCAGGGAGGCTCAAGGCCACACATCAGGGCTCGATTCAAGTTTTACCTCTCGCGACCCAGGGGCTGGAGGGGGATGCTCAGGAGCTCAGCTCGGCTGGGGCTGTGCCTGTTGTGCCAGAGCTGAGTTTGGCTGATCCTGTCGAGCCCCCATCAAACTGCACAACCAGCACGATCCCCCAGCAGCCTGAGAAGCTCTGGAGCTGCCCGGGGAAGTCGGGAGCTCTGGGGTTGGGGAGGTGCCACAGCCCTCGAGTGCTTTGCCGCAGGGGTTCCGGGTCTGCACCCCCAGCCAGGGATGGGGAGGGGTGGAAGGGAGGGGAGGGATGGGACAAGATCATGCCTCCCAGGGAATTAGCCATGCCCAGATGCCTGTGTAGGAACCAGGATCCTCCAGATCAAGCCAACGCCCTGGGCACACACATCACTGGGAGCCTCCTGCTCCTTCCCCATCCTGCTCGGGGCACCTGCAGTGACACAGTGGCACAGACACAGGGGGAGGCTGGGGAGCACCTTTTGGGGTCATCTCCTCATCATCCTCATCACTGGCACAGCCCTGGCCAAACCAGCCCTGTGCCAAGTGAATCCCTGGGATGGGGCTGTGCCAGACCTGCCGTGGGGCAGCAGCACAGTCTCCTCCATCCTCCCAGGGCTGCTGGACCACAGCAAGATTTCCCTTCCCACCCTCGTGCTGGGAGATGCAGAGGGCCTTCCCTTTCAAGAAAAGCAAATATTTAGTCTAGATAAAAAACCCCGAGAGCGTTTTCCCCAGGTAATACTGGTAACTAAAATAATCACATTCACTTTGCTGGTTTAATTTTATATTTCCATTTCTACCTTATCTTTTTTCTGCAAGCATCATTAAACCACACCATAACAAAAATACATGAACTGTTATTCTTTCCAGAGAAGCCATAAACCACCTCAAAGCTTTTCAAGTTTATTCTTATCTCGTACATCTTCCTCTGGTTCGGGGTTTTTTTTTTCCCCTTCATGCATTTCAGAAAGGTAGTTTTCCCTAATGTTAAGAATAGTTGCATTGAAAATGAGATGCTGCCTCTGAAAAGCCCCTCTGGAGGATTAAATAAGTAAAATATAGCCAGAAAATAAACTGGAACCTCATTAAAATAATTTTGCAAGGAGAAATCCTGCTTTACAATAGGTTTTCAATATCACTTAGAAAATTCTTAGAGTCATATATATATGTTCTTAATTCAGGACCTTCCATTAAAAAAGACATTACAGAGGGAAGTGAAGGGCCATTTAGTACCCTTGTTTATATAAAAATGCATATTAGGCACAGATGCAATCTCCAGCCTCAGAAGACTTGGGATACAGTTGGAATAAGCTGTGCTTTGCTGGAAGGTGCTAATGAGGGTTGGCAAAGCTGCCACCACCTTGTTTATTCTGCCAGGGAATGCCAACCACTCTTGCCTCCCCCTTATTTTGAACTATTCCTTATTTTTAACTATTTTAACACTGCTGAGGCTGCAACTTCTAAAACAGGCCAGCTTAAAAAAAGTAAAAAAAAATTAAAATTGGCAGGTTTAATTTTGCATCAATTCACAGTGTTCTGTTACAGTTTTAAAGTGTATAAAACTATTGATCAGAAGCAAGGCAATTACTGCTGCCTGTGTTTAAAGCCACAAGGAGTCATCACTGACCCACCCACACAGTTCCCATTCCCTCCTTCTGGGGGAAAAGCTCATGAGGAGGCTCCTCAGAGTGAGGCCACACATACACCCAGGGCTGGAGTCCTCCAAACCAGTATCATGGTTAAATCACAGAAATTGCCAAGCTGGGAACAGATTTGGGCATCCCACTTACCTAGAAACTAAAACACAGGTGACCTGTGCATGTACCCCTGGTGTACTCACAAATATTTCATCTCCAAAGGCTTCAAAAAGCATCATTAGAGCAATTACTTACTCTTCCCTGTCCTTTGAAATCAAGAGAACTTCTCCAGGTGCCTCCACACCTCCATCATTTTGAGCTGGGCTTCGAAACAGCTGTAATAATTAGCGTATTATTAGATTATTATTATTTCTAATCTCTATATATTAGATTATTAATAGCCGTAATTTAGATGAGATCTTAGGAAGAAATCCTTCCCTGTGAGGGTGGAGAGGCCCTGGCACAGGTTGCCCAGAGAAGCTGTGGCTGCCCCTGGATCCCTGGAAGTGTCCAAGGCCAGGTTGGACGGGGCTTGGAGCAACCTGGGCTAGTGGGAGGTGTCCCTGCCCATGGCACAGGGTTGGGACTGGATGGGCTTTAAGGCTGATTTCCAACCCAAACCAGTCTGTGTTTCTCTGAATAACCCTGAGAATGAAGCCCAAGGCAGGTTAAAGCACCACAACCCCTCCAGCTCCCAGGCAGCCCCCCCAGCCCTGGGGTGACCCCGGTGCCAACCCCGAGCCCTGTGGGTGCCAAACACCCCGTGGGTGTCACACACGGCTCAGAGACGCCCCTGCAGTGCCCAAACCTGACATGCACGACGTCGGGGCAGCAAGTTTTGCAGAGAATAAATATCACACTCCAATTTCATGGTAACTTAGGAGGGTTTGCTGGCAAATACCATGGCTTTTACATGGTTCTACCAATTACAGAGCAATTACATGTAACCTAGATCTGGAGGACACATGGCAGACACCTAATGTATTCCTCTCTCCTGGAAAAGAAAAAGGCAGTTAATAGAAAACACTCCTTTCTTTTTTTTTTTTTTTTTAATAATTATAAACCCTTCCACAATATTCCTGTGTGACATTATTAAAACTCCACGTCGATACGGAACCCAAAGCAACGACTGCCATCCCCATTAACACATCAGTTGTGGGATGATCGATAAAAATTTGCTTTAAACTGCACCATATGTCGCTCCCCACAAAGTTTTATTATTCAGATTTGTCGGTTTGTACCTCAACAACCCCCTCCCCATGCAATTAAATCCTGTTTAGCAGCAGCACTGACCTTCTGATTCGAACTCGTCATTCCTGCAGCTGGTTTGGGGTTCTGAGGGAACTTTTAAATAAGGGAGACAAAATATCTGTGAATTAACAGTGGGGTATGTGGGGAAAGCCCTCCAGTGACACTGCCAGCAGCACAGCTCCGGTGCTGGAACAGGGAGAGGGGGAGGAAAAAAAGAAAGAGGGGGGGGGAAACCAAACCAAACCCAAAACAAAGAGTGCCAGCACATTTTAACACCTTGTAGCATATTTGTAAACATCGTTAATCACGGATTAGCAGATGGTAATGTTTAATTGCACCTGTGGAAGCAACAAGACCTCAAGGTTGATTACATTTACAAACCGGGATCCGGGGCTGCGGCGCGGCGGAGAATTCCAGAGGTGCAATTCCAGAGGTGCAATTCCGTGGGCAGCATTCCCAGCTCCTGCCCCGACCCACAGCACCCCACGCTGCTCCCTCCAGCCGTGCCACCAGCTCGGGCTTGGCACAGGGAGAGGTGCTCCCTGTCCAAGAGCCCTTCCAGCCTCCCAGACCTCACTGGGCCCCAGGGATGGATCTGATGGGACGGGTTTTTTTGTGGATAACGTGAGCACTAAAGTGGAATGTGGGGCAGTTGAGCTGTGGGCACAGCCAGCACTCCCCTGGGGAGATGAGAACATTTGTGTTCTCCCCCTGACTGAAGGTAAGGCAGCACCATCACCCAACTCATCTTCTGAACCAAGGAGGACAAATATTTTGCCACTGTGCTTAGAGACACTTTGATTATTGAGAAATCATTCTGGAAGGGCAATTAGTAAATTTTAAAATCAATTTGGTAAATAAGCCTCTGAAAGGAATCCATGACAAGCAGCGGGGAGGGAAGAATTGACTTTCAAATTACACACACACACACTTTATTCATATCTAAATATCAAAGGGGCTCTATGTACAAACAGAAGTAATCAGGAAACATGTTTTGATCTTGCTGATGTACACAAAAAATGACAATTAATGTCCTCCTTCATGATATAAAGCTGGGAGTTTTTTTACAGTTACATTACAGGGACGATTATAGTCAAGCTCAGGGCTAAAAATAATGAAAGACTATAAAAACTACATTTTAACATTTAAAAATATCCAGGAAATTAACTGGAGAGGCAGGCAATGATCCAATTAATGGATTGCATTTATTAGATCAGGGGCAAGTCACACAGCACCAAGCTCCAGAGGTGGGAGAGTGCAGGGGTCCCTGTGCTCCTCATGGGTCTCAGGATGGGGCTGGGGCAGAAGGACACAACAGGTACAACCAAAAGCCAGGGCAGGTGGATCCCAGTGGAAGAAAGCGGGGCTAAAACTCACCACTGAGGGAAATGGGATAAATGTGAGCAGCAGAGTTGCCCAGAGTGGGATTCCCTGCACCCAGAAGAGCCTCGGGCTGCAGCTCTCCAGCAGAAAACTCAAGGCTGCGGCCCTCAGATTCCTGCCTCGGAAAATTCCAGCCTCAGGCAGCTCCCAGTGAGCCTTGTCTGATGCTCCAGTGCCAAACCAAGGTGCTCTGTGGATACAGGACTGGGAAATTTGCAGGGCAGGGGTGATGGACAGGCAGGAACTTCAACGTACCCCTCGCTATGTTGGAAGAGCCGCTGCGGGCACTGAGGTTTCAGAGATTTTTGGGAGCCTTCCAGAAGTAAAGGAGCTGTTCCATGGTTGAGCACAGACTGACAGCACCCAGCTTTCCCAACCACACAGAGCCAGGAAGTGCCTCCTCTGTTGCAGCACTGCTCAAATTAATTTAAAAAAAAAAGGCAGTAAAAAGGGAGAAATAGCAGTGAGATGGGAAATAAATATATTCGCCTATGGGTCAAGAATAAAGAAACAGCTTTACCCTGATCCCTGCTGCTCCAGAGGAAGGATTCAAGTGCTGAATCTTTGAATCTTTCCTTTGAAAAAGGAGCAAATCTGAGCCACGGGCACCCTCTGCTGGGGCACCCACGGCTGGCAAGCAGCACCACGGGGCTGGCTGAGGCCTCCAGGCCTGCAGCCTTTTCATTTCAGCTTTAAAAAGAGAAAAAAAAGGGCACACTCAGCTCCCAAAATGCATCAGCTGTCACCCCACACTGCACCATGGTTCTTCAGTGACCAGCTCATCTTCAGATTTGGGCAACAAAACCCTGTTTGCACAACAGTGTTGTTTTGGAGTGATTTGGGGTTTGTCCTGTGTGGGCACAGCTCAGGATACCTGTCACCACACCAGGCACTGCCTCCATCACAGCCACAGCAGTGAGTCCTGGACACCTTTTGAGAGCTCCTTGTCCTGTCCTGGCCCCCATCCCAGGCACTTGGGGTGTTCCCAGTCCCACAGCACCCACCAGCCAGACCCTCCCAGGGAAAAACCTTCCAGTTTACAGACATCATTTAGCTCAAAGTCCTAATTAGTCACTCAGAGTGATTTACTTGTTCATTTGGAAGTGGGGGAGGGGGCAGACTGAGTAGAATTGTTTGAAATTATCCCTAAAGGGCACAGTAAATTAAGTGTTAATGAGGAATCCTATGCAAAGGGCCACAGCAGCTAAATAAAATAATTAAGGTGCTAAGTGATAACATTCTTTTGGTTCTCAATAATTTAGCCAGTCTGGTTTTCATCCAGGATATCTGCAAACGAAGCCACCCCACCCCAAAGCTGGTGCAGCTCAGCATCCAGTAGGATCAGGCCCACCATGGAAAGGAAACTTTCCTGGGAAAAGATCCCTATTCCCACCTGAAGGAAGTGCTGATCACACTCTGGATTTATATATGACACAAAATGTATTGATTTGAGTCTACAACAAACTTTACAGGAGCTTTATTTCCACGGGCTGGGTGTTTTTTCCAACAGCTCATATCCATCCCTCGGCAGGGCTGCACACCTGCTTTAAAACCAAACACAGAGACACCAGCTCCTCGTGAGGAAGTCCCCACTGAGGGTTCAAAAGCACAGCAGCCTCTTGGCAGCTCCCTCTCCCTGCTGAGCAGGCTCAGGGTGGGCACAGGGCTGGGCTCAGTGGCAGCACTTTCCCCCCACAGCCCAAATTCTCTCCACAGCTCAAGTGATGCACGACAAGCACGAAGCTCAGAGCCACCCCTGGGTGTTTTCCTGCCCAAACTAAAGGATACAGCTGGCTGCTTTCAGACCTGGCATGGTCTCTCCCCTCCCTGGAGCTGCTCCTCCTCAGTGCTACCCAGGACAGGAGGTGTCTGCCCTGGGCACTAAGCCAGGGGTCTGGTGGCATCCTGCATCAGCCAGGATGCAGCTCAAGGTCACTGGGGCTCTGCCTGTGACCTGCAGGGACGGTGGAGACTCTGGGAAGAGCTTTTCCATATCCACACCGAGCAGAGCCAGGGAATGCTGAGCAGCTTCCCCCACCACACAGAGAGGATTTCAATCTCCGTGCCTCCGTTTCTGGCTGCAGATGGAGTGCAGGAGGATACCTGTAAGAAAGTAAAAATAAATAAAATATTGCGAGCTTTTTGTTTGGTTTTTTTTTTAAACCACAAGAAATTCATTCTGTGGGCCTGGATGCTTGATTTTTAAAACACAGGAGTCTGGAGTTCAGTGCCCCTGTGCTCAGAACTGCTCTTACCAGTAGCAACAGAGACGTTGAGCGAGTCGATGCCGGGGTGCAGGGCTCTGCCAGGGGGGATGGCCAGCACCCGATGGCACAGCAGCTGTGTCTCCAGGGAAAGGCCCTCCCCTTCACTGCCTGCAGGAGAAAGACACAGCTCACAGTTGCTGCCACATCCCTTTCCCCCCCCCTCCTCAGCCCAGTCCTTGCCAATGCTCTGTCACACCTACACCCTCACCCTGAGCTCAGCAGGAACCTCACCAGCTCCCAGGCAGCAACAAGAGCTACCAGAGCTGAGACAGGCACCTTGCCACCTTCCCTTCCTGCAGCTGTTCTTCATCATCAGGAGTGTTTTTGAGGAATACCTGTGCAGCACACCTGCACAAAGCACAGAGCCTTGTCCGAGCACAGAGAGCCCCTGCACAGGCAGAGCTGTGCCAGCAGAGAGCTGCCCGTGCCCACAGGCTGCTGGCACTGGGACAAGGCAGGCAAGAGGCCACAGAACTGCTCTGATCCAGCAAATCCCACATCCCTATTGATAGTGACGGGCTCAGCCCTCCCAGCACACAAACCACCGGCTGGGTGCAGCTTGTGCATGCAGACAGTTTAACCAGAGGCTTCAATTGATTAGTTGTTAAACCATCCAACAGCCCTGATATGTTTGGGCTGATACACTGGTGAAACAGAGTTGAAATCTATCCCAGGTCATTAGTAGTTGTTTGACTCACGCTGTCACAAAGGGAAATGGAAAGGGAGAGGCTTTAAACAATCCTGTGCGCAGACAAGTGAAAATGCAGAGGACCAGGGACTTCCCAGCCCGCTTGGCTCCCCAAAGAATTCTTCCACATTCATTATTTAGAGCTACACAGACAGTTTACACAGCTGCAGGAATAGCCAGCTCGTTCCAAACACCTCTGGCAAAGCAGGCTCAGCACGTGGGAGCCAAACATTCCCCTCCAAGAGCCATACCCTGACCTGGCTGAACCCCAGACTGGTCCTGGAATGGCACTGCCAGGGCTCACAGTGCCCACCTGGGGCTTCTGCCTGCCTGACCAGGGTTCCCATGGCCTCACTCAGCTCACCTAAATTCAGACACTTTCCTGAAGTTTTAACAGCCCACGTTCCTGTGCCACTGGAGACTCCTCCAAACTCAGCAAACTGGGGTGAGTTGTCCCGAAGTTCCTTCCCTAGTGTCTATTCCAGCAGCTCCCTACACACGGATCTGTGTGATCCCTCTGACCACACAGGGAAGGAAAGGGCCATTATTCCCATTTTTTTGGCTGGAAGCTGCTGCCCAGTCTCTCGTTCTGCTGGGCTGATCTAACTGGCAGGATGCACTTTTGGGTAAGGAAGAGGATGCTTTGGGTAATGCATCTTGCATCACCTCCCCAGATGAAATAAGCCATCTGACAAATACAAGCTTTGGCTGGGGTGAATGAACCTTCATAAAACCCAAATCCCATCCTAACCATTCCTTCCCTCCTGCTGTAAGCCAGCAGTGCAGACAAGGCCTGGGGGAGTCATCCAAGGTCACAGGGTGACACCAGGAATCAGAGCCAGGCCTCCCATGGCCCAACCTGCCCCTTCATCACTACACTGTGGCTCTCCAGGGAGGCTTAAAAAAAAACCCAAAAATAGCATCCTACTTTTTCCTGATTCAACACAGAAAAGTTTTACAACTTACAGTCACATTTGCCTCCTGAGCCTCTCAAACCACACTCCCTTGGGACTCTCCAACTGGGACAGCAGCAATTGCCAGGAGTGCAGTGGCTCCTGGAGCAATCCTCTCCTGTCCCTGATAAGGGTCTTACGATTCCTAATAAAGGTACCAATTTTGCTTCCAGCTTTTACAAAGCTTTTTATGGATCTAGCTGTTTAAAATAAGTAGGGACCATAAATTCAGGGCAAAAAGGCTTGCATAGTGTGACACGAGGGAGGGAGTATTGACTGAATCAGATTAAAACCTGGTTTATACTGGTGAACAAAACACTCCCCACTTCAGATCTTTAACTTCCATCTCTTGGCTTTGTTCCTCACTTCAAAGCCCAGTGTTAGAGCTCGGTGAAATGATAAAACAGGTTTCCTGCCCCACTTACAACCAACACCACCAACAGCTGCAGTTCCCAGGGCAGGAAGTTCCAACCCGGGCGGCGGCAGCAGCAGAGAGACACAAAATGAGCATCTCCACAAAACCCCCGACCCCGTGGACAGCCTTAAACCCCGAGCTACAGACTGCAGGGCTGAGAGGAACAAATTGCCCAGACACTCTTCTCACTCAGCCATCTGAGTGCTCCCCATCTGTTCCTGCTCACAGCAGGCTCCCAGTCCTGCGGGCAGCCAGCCCTGCCCGTCCCCTCCAGCAGCGACTCCAGCGCACACAACATCGAGCTGGACTGTCCAAATCACTCCCTGCCAGGGCAGCCAGGATGCCAGGAGGGTGAACTGGGAGTCTGCAAACGCTTAACTTACAAGACAATCTGTGTGGTGCCAGGGAGCTCACTCCCAGGCTGAATTATCTCTGCTGCTCTCTGCGGCTGCAGGAACGCTACATATTCAGATCTAGGACGTTTCTCCCAACAACCTCAGCACCAGATGACTGTAATGTTCAATTTTCTTTCCAGAGAAGAGTTAGTGCTCAGCAGAGAGTTGAAATCATTACTGCTGCAAGGTCCGGGAGCTCTCCTCATGCATCTACCAATCAGCCTCCAATCTCCCCTGACAAAAGGATATTTGGACTTTTTCCTGGAGAAATCTCTCATAACTCAAGGTAACGACACCGCTGCCACTTTCACCCCCTTCCTTTCTGCGGGTGTTGTCGCCGTTTCTGGGATGCATTTCTTTGTGGTCCATCAGCAGTGCTGCCAGCCCTGCCTGCTCCCTTTGTAACACATCTTGTAGAGGTGCCAGATTTGCGGCGCCGCCTTGTCAGTATTTCCAGGGGTTCAATAAACATTTTAATTAAAGGAATGTCTTCCGAGCCAAGATAACCGCGGCACGGGGCAGGATTACAGCCCCTCCGTGGCTCGTGGCCAGCACGACTTCCAGGTGTAAAAAAGCTCAGAGCAGCTCCTGTGCCAGGTGACACGAGGTGGGGGGACACAGCACAGCCACACACAGGGGCCTGGAGCAGCACTTCTGGGGGAGTTTCTTTCCTGCCCTTCCTTTCAGCTTCTGGGAGGCTGCATGACCCCAAACTCTGCCCACAAAAGCAGCATCCTTTGCCAGTATCCTCTGCACTGAGGGAGCAGAAGCCCTGCAGGAATTACCCAGCTCAGGGGAGTGGCACCCACTGCTCCAACAGGGAGAGGTTCCACCTGCTCCTGCAGCCAACACCTCCTGCCTTCTCCTGGCCGTACAAAAACAGCCACTGACTGCTCCCTGTGATGGTCTCTGTGCCACAAAGCCCAACCTTGCATTCAAACAAGAGCTCCTCATGGCTCTTTCCAGACCTGGGCACAACATATTCCTGTTTTTTTTCAGAGGAAACATGACAGAGCCATGACATGGCACCGTTCACCAGCACAGCCTCTGCACAGCTGGAGCAAACACACACCTCTGGGGCTCCCCCTCACCTCTGGGGTTCACCAACACAGAAAATCCAGGCTTGGGGCTGCGGGACAGGATCAGAAGCAGCACAGAGCACAGTTCAGAGCACCACACCGTGGCTGTCCTGGCACTGGAACTGCCACCCAGACCCTCTGCAGCTGCTTGACTCCCCACACAAACTGCTTGTTCCTGCAGCTGAGCTCTTCTCAGCTCCCCCTGCTCCTCTGGGTCCCTGTTTCCCAGACCATTCCATGGGTCTTGCTCTGCTTTTCTTTTCCAGACAAAGTGTGATGTGACACAACAGCCTTGGAGTGAAACCTGCCCCCGATGGTTCCCTCCCACCTGCACCTCCCACCCAGCCCACAGCTCTGGAAATTCAAATACCTATCACGACAATAAGGGGTTTATCCCACCGAAATTCCAAGCAACTGATGACAGGAACATCTTCCACATCCTCGGGTTTGCTGGCTGTCCCCACCACTTCCCAGCCTTCTGCAATTTTAGCCTAGAGAAAGGAAGGGAAACAAATATTAAAGAGTTGCCAATTTTTCAAGCTTAAAAAGAAAATAAGTCACGTATGGAAAGACACTGGTGGGGTTTTTTTACATTTTCGGTTAAGCTGACTGGTTTTCCTGTAATTTTTTTTGGCATCCCTTGAATTTTTACCACCGAAGTCCTCCCACTATCAGCACACAAACCTTGACTTAATAAACAACAACAACAAAAAAAGTAATTTTCCTTCTGGCATTTATTCCAGTTCACTAAGCAAACAAACAGCAACTGAAAAGCTTTTTTTTTTTTCCCTGCCCATGCAACAGTTCTAGGAAGGTTTTTTTTGCCAGGAAAGCATGCAAAAAGAGTAGTGTTAAATAAATTAGCAAATAATGCACAGAGCAGTGCAGTGGAAGTTGCAGAAGCCCACAGTGACATTTGCAAACTCAGATGCCAAAATTCAGCTCACACAAAAACACTCAACACTCAGTGCCTCACAGAACCAGAGAACCAAACCCCCCTCCTGCACCCTGGCAAAAAGGGCCTTAATTATTTGTGTTGGAAATCCATTTTAACCATGAAAGAGCTGCTGCTTCTTGCCAGCCTCATTTCCTGGGAAACTGGCACTTTTTGCACGATGTTATATCAAATTTACTCCAGCCAGGCAATGCCAGGGGTGAGGCCCGTGAGTCCAGGTCCAATTAAATGATCTGCTGCAATGGCTCAAATTGTTAATAATTCAAGCTTTAAAGTAACAAAGTGATTCTTCCAGCTTTTCAATTCAATATCAATGTATTTTATGTATCTTTCATTTCACCATCACCCAGAGCTCCAGCTGCCACAGACCCATTCCTAGCACTAAGTGGGCAGAACTGGAGATCCTGCAGCTCCCTCGTGCACACAATGTGTCCCCAGCCCAGCCAGGGCACAGGTGACCCCCAGAGGGGTCAGGGCAGTCACACTGTGCCCATTCACAGCCACATCCCTGGGTTTGTTTCAGTTTAAATCCCGTTTTCCCACGTGCATTCCCTTTCCTTTTGCAGCGTGTTCCGCAAAGGGCCCTGTCTCGCCTCACTGCATAGAGACACAGTGTAAAAAGATTCCCAGCAGCTCACCAGCCCTGCTTTCTCCTCTATTCCCTGCTCCAAAGGCTGCCCAATGCTGCCATCATGTGCCTGAGCCCCGGGATGCTGCCTCTGCCACACTCCAGGCACAGCTCCAGTCTCCAGGGAGGGAAGGGACACAGATCCCGGCATCCTGAGCTCACAGCCCGAGTGTGGGAGAGCCACAGGGTTATCCTGCTACCACCAGCTTCCAGGGAAAACACCCACACCCCATCCCCAGCCGATGGAATGGGGCTGGAGGGGGGTGTGCCTGTCACTGGTGGTCCCACAGCACAGACCACCGGCAGCAAACAGGAGTGCACAGCAGGAGCACAGACGCTGCAAATAACTCAGCCCTCCTCCTGATCCATACAGGCAATATTTGGATTTTCTTCAAAGGAAAGGGGGGGGGGAAAACAGGGAATCGTTCTACCTTCAAAAAGCTCTGGAGATCATCTGTGCTGTAGACATCGAAGACCTCCATGGCTCCAGCACTGGCTTTGCTCACTGTTGGAGTCAGGGGGCAGCTGCAAGGGAAAAATAAAGGAAAAGCATCATACAAGAGCAAAAAAACCGAAATCTAGGCGAATTTTTGTCTCTGTATTCCCTTCTATTGCCTCTGCAACCTACTCCAACCAGTGCACTACAGATCCCGCTCACTATAGGGCTGTGTTTTACTATGGAGAGTAGGAGGGCTCAGGAATTCACCCAGGAAACAGGTCCCAGCAGTTTCGTGCAGATGGGACAACTGAAACGCGAAATGGGTTAAAACAAGAAGTGCCCAGAGAGGGTTCCTTCCCAGCCTGGAATACCCCATCCCTCAGCCTGCCCGCGGAGCAGCAGCCACCCAAAACTCTGCTCCCCAGCTCAACCCCGGAAAGCTCTTTGAGCAGCTGCTGAGCTGGAAACCTCCCTGGGAGCCAGCAGGGGAAGGAAAGAGGAGCTGCAGGAGCAGATGCACAGCCCCGTACCTGTTCCTGTGGCTGGTCACCACTCTGTCCACCCCCAGGAAGTACGCGGAGCGCAGCAGTGCCCCCAGGTTCATGGGGTCCTGGATCTGCTCCAGCACCAGCCAGATCAGCTGCCGCTCCCCACTCGCTTCGCCCCCCGAACCGGGCGTTTCAGCGTCCTCCAAACTCTTGAACCGCAGCGGGGTGGCCTCCAGACACACTCCCTGGTGGACCTGACCCCTGCAGAGCTGGTCCAGCTCCCTGCGCTGGACGTGCAGCACCGGGACCCCTCGGGCCGTGGCCTGGAGCACAAACTCGCTCATCACGGGCCGCCGGGAGCTGCTCTGCTTGAGGAACAGCCGGAACAGGTCCCTGCGCGCCTGGCCGAGGGCCAGGGAGCACGGGCCGATCCCGAACAGGATCTCCGAGCCCTTAGTCCTCTCCAGGCGCAGAGGCTTTCGCTCCATCCCTTTCCTCGCCCTGGGCAGCTCATCCAGCTGCGACAGCCACAGCTCCCGCCCGGTTGCCGACCCCCGCCCGGCCCCTCCGTGTCCCGGCCGGGGGTGTCCCCGCGGGGTGTCCCGGGAGCCGCCGGAGCCCCGCGGGAGGGATGCGGGGGGACCTTCCTCGCCCCGACCCGCGGGCGGGGGCGGCTGCTGGCGGGTGGAGCGGTGCCGGACCCCGCACGGCCACCGGGGCCCGCACCGGAGCCACCGGCACAGCCCCAGGGCGCCGCACACGCGGGGCATCAGCGCCCGCTCCATGGGCGCCCACGGGGGGTGAGGAATCCCGTTCAATTCCCGGCCCCGGCACCACCCCCCGGCGTGGGGAGGGAAAACACCGCGCTCCGCTCCAGACCCGCACAACACGGGCAGGGGCTGGAGGGGCTCCCGGCCCCGCAGGACCCGCGTGGGGACCCCCCCCGGACCCTCGTGGGGACCCTCGTGAGGCCCCCCCGCTGCCGCCGCCGCCCCCGCCCCCCCCCCCCCCCCTCCCGCGGCGCCCCCCGGCCCCCCCCCCGCGCGGCAGCGCCGCCTGGGGGGGGGGAGGGCAACCCCCCCCCCCCCCCCCCCCCCCGCTAATTAACACGGGCCTAATTAACCACGAAACGGCTTTAAAACCGCCTAATCGCGGTTCCCCTAAAACTGGGGAAAACAGTGAAGGGGCTGGCCGTGGTCTAGCCCGGGTGTTTTTAATATCAGCGGAGAAATGAGCGTGTGAACGGCGGTGACCCCCCCCTCCTCAATGGGGGTTTCTCCGTGACCTCGTTCCCAAAGGGCTCGGGCTGGATGGGGAACCCCCGGAGCGTGGGAATTGTCCAAAAGGCACCTCTTGGGTGTCGTCTCGGGGATGGCGGCAGGTGCTGTGGCCGCGGGGAGAACGGGCTCGGGGCTCCGCCGCCTGAATCTGCAGCTTTCACCCCAAAATGCTGCATCCGTGTTTAATTGCATCAGTGGGGAGCCAAGGGGGGGGGATATAAATGGGCAACAGGTCGGCACAGCGATGGATTTGGGGCTTGCAGGGGTTTATCCCTGTGGGCCACGGGGGACAAACCACAACAGTATTGTTCTAAAAGGAGTTTGCAGGGAGAAGCAAAAATGTTTCAGTCCTTTTCTATTTCATTAGTCTGAAGCATTAAGTTACACCAGGCATCAAAAACATCATCAGATTTCTTTAACAGGTTCAGAGATCTTAAGTAGAATCATGTTTTACTGCTGGTTACCAGAGCCAACTGCGTTCATGGTTCTTCTCCCCCCAAAAAATGAGAGTTGAGACTATATTTCTACATCTATATATATAGATATATATGTATGTGTGAGCTGAGCTCATATATCTGCCAGGTCACATTTGCCTGAGGTACAGCACTTTTAATAGGAAAATAATTCAGCTGTTCATTACTTATCTCCAAAAACTTTGTATTTCAGTGACTGCAAAGCTGAGCTCAGGAATGGCCTCTGTGCTTGGACAACCTGAAAGGGGACAGGGGAACAAAATGCCTTCAGTTAACAGTGACAATTCTGGCCCTAATCCAGCCTGGGTTTCCCCCCATTCCTGATCCCGGGCTCATCCCTTGCACAGTTCAGCCAAACCCAGCCCACCCGGGGAGTTCAGGGAGCCCCTCTGGAATTGTGGCTCCATTTGAACAGGGACAGGTGAGTCCAGCCTCCACAGGTTATCTGTGAGACACCTGGATGCTGTTCTGCTCTAGAAAGTAATTATGTTTTTTCCCCACAAACAACCACAACGTTTCTGTTTGAATTTGTCACCAAACAGAGGTTTAGCTGGGAACAGTAAAAACGCCTGTTACGCTTTTAACACAAAAACGACAAAACACACAACGAGCCACAGTGTGCCTCTCTTTTTATTCTTTATTTTACAGCTCACAGTTAGAAACCTACTGATAAATTACACGGTTGATCCTCCCGTTTGGGGGTTTCAAATGCCTCAAGAGTCGTGTCCCATCTCATCCCAGGAAGGTGGCTGGAGGTGCCACCAGGTTCCACGACCCGCACCGAGCCCTCCGCGGGCTGCGCTTCATGGGGGAGGTGAACGGGCAGCAGGAATTATCCCCCCTAGAAACACACTGGAAATGGGAAAATATACTGGGCACAATTTCAAGACTTGCAAATGTTACAAATGTTCTTGAGGAGGGGAGAAAAAAAACAAACAAAAAAACCCAAACGACTTCCAGGGCTGCAGGGCAGCCAGGTTGTGTTTGCAGGGAGCAATTACCCAAACTGGCCCTTCTTGAGCAATTCTCTCCAAATCCTCCTTTTACAGGGAGATAACTTAGGTCCCTCCTCAGCCACGCATTTCAACATCTGCTGAACTTTGCACACAGTTGCTGCCACCAATTCAATGTTTCACCACATCCCTGCTTGGTTTTTTTCCCCTTCTCAAAGTTCCCAATTTCTCAAAAAAAAATATTTTTTTTTTTTTGGCCTCCAACTCCTGGTTTATTTAACTCCTTTCTCTTAAAAAAGATGGCACACACTGCACAGAGCACCTGCTGGATTTCCTCTGTGCAGAGAACCCACACAAAGCCACAGCCTCTACAAGCTGGAGGAGGGCAGTGCACTAAAGCTGTGCAAGAATTTCACTCCCAGTAAATTAAAAAGCCAAATCCAGAGAGGAGGCTCTGTGCACTTGTCAGTAGAAAGGGGTGACAGATGAGGAATGGACAGAACACACCATGGGCATGGGTTGACAAACAGGGAAAAAAAAAAGGGGGCAAATTGCCTTTGTTTTGCCATTACGAAGGAACATTTTGCCAGTTTTTCTCCTTGTATCCTTCTACAGCTGCTCACCTTTGGCACAAGGAAATTCTAGGTATCACAAGGTTTCATTAATAATAATACTTCATACAACACTCAGCACTTACACAGCGCTTTCTCGTGGTCAAAGTGCTTTACAAAAGCTTGTGAGTCCTCACAACACCCCTGTGAGGTAGGTAAGTATTATTATCCCCATTTTACAGATGGGGAAACTGAGGCAGAGAGGTAAAAGTGACTTGCAGGGAGTTGAACTCATGTTGTAGTGGCCCAGTCCTGGCCTCCCTGACGGTGGGGTGACACAGCTGGACTCCCAGAGCTCTCCTGGTGTGAGCCAAACCATCCAAACCCAAATTTCTCAGGCTCTCCACCCTCTGCTCCGACCAACTGACCATCCCAGCTCCACCTGAGCCAACATTTGCCCTCAGAAACACTGCACAGAGTCCAGCAGGAGCGGATCTGAAATCTTAAGGCAACGTGTCCAACAGCTCCAGAGGGAGTCGGACACTCACAGACCACACTGCAAAGAGTCTCGAGACAACTCCGGTGGTCTCCAGCTCTGCACGTGTCTGCTTTGAGGCCCATTCTCTCCTCCCTCAAGTAGAGTAAACCCAGAGTAAAAACACTGGGGCTGCACCAGTGTAGCACTAACACGAGGTCTGACCCAGCCCTTCCACCTGCTGCTTTGTAGGCAAACACCCCTACAAGTCTCTTTTCATCTCAGACACCTTCAGCACGGTTCATTTCACTCTCTCTCTCTCTCTCTCCGAGTTTGTATCTCTCCTCATAAACAAACTCCCGACAAACTTCCAGCTCCTCAGCACCAGCGTTTCAACAGCACCAGACATCTTTCTAAGACTGATCCACGTTTCCAGAAAAGTGTCAATGCATGCAAAATATCACATACAGAACATCGAGAGTGCTGGGAGATGATACCACGGGTAGAGGTGATCACAAGACAGCACACGTTTAGTTTTTTATTAAAAATACCAAACAACTCACTCTTACTGTAACTATGCCACTGAGATTATCGTTCTAACCTGCACAAGTACAGGTGCTTTTCCTCCAACTATTTACCTACCTAAAAAAAAAAAAGAGAAATATCAAGCACACACATTTATACTTCCCCAAACTTGGCAGGCATGATCCATGTGAACGGGAAAGGAGGGGTGGGGGAGGTTGTATGCTGGGTTTAGGGCAGTGGAATACAAAAGAAATAGAAAACACCACATGCATCATCACCATCAGTAATCAACCTGATGAAAATAAACCCAAATATTAGATGGATTCATGTATGACATCCACTGAAAATCTCAAACCCTAAGCACACTGAAGCTGGCAAACATCTTGTGCCACTTCACATAGGTCCAGACACAGCATCAGCAACTAAGATCAAATAAACCTTGAAAAGAAAGCAAAAGGAAGAATAAACCAGCCTGGAGACAACAATCTTCCACAAACCACTTCCCTGCATTATTATCAAATACATTTTACTCTTAAGCAGTTTCACAAAGGAGTGGGGGAGAAAAGAGACCCACTACTAGCTGTTGCTTGTTGGTTTTTTTTTTCAAACTGGCTCAGCACCAGCACCAGCTCAGAGAGAGGGAGAGAAAAATAATTCTTCAAACATGATCCTTGGTACTTGATTAAAACATTGCCAGCCAGCCTTTGACACCCCCTGGATTGCCAGAGGGTCCGAAGTGGAGTGGATGCACTGTGCTGCTCGAGGGCCCTCTGCTCCTGCTACGAGATCTGCTCCGTGGGCCTCATCTGTATATCCCCGATCTGGAAGAGACAAGGCAGGGTTTTTACTGGAGCCCACTGGAAATGCTGCACTGCAGGAAAAGAAGCAAAGGTGAAACGTGCCTGCCGTGCCTTTAGCAGGAGGGATAAAAGCTCAAACGTGCACGGGAAAGGTGCGAGGTGACACCGGCTGCCGAGTGTCACGGTTCACGTCCTCGGTCGGGTCCTGTTCCCAGAGGGCCAAGCAACAGCCACAGGCAGGACCTTTTATCTTTCAGCCACAGGCAGGACTTTTTATCTTTTTAGGACAACAAGGCCACTCATCCCCGCGGATCCAGTGTCAAGACGGCCACGTCTTGCCCCAAGGAGCAGAGTCCACACAAGGGGCTGTTCAGCCTCTCATGATCAAAGTCTGCTTTCACAACAAGGAGCTTTCATGTTGCACGTGGTGAACACTGACACGGCTCCTGCCTCCAGCTCGAAGCTGGTCACCTATTTCTTGTTCCACAGGAGGGAGTCCCTGAGGCAGCACAAGCCTCTCACACACCCTCGGGGAGGTCCCAAAACGTCATTTGGCGACTGGCACAACTCGAGGCTCTCAGCAAACCTCAGGTGGCACCATCCAAAAGGGCAGAACGTGCCCATATCCCTCACAATCCTTCTGTCTTGCACAGTCCTGCTCTGCAGTCACAGAATCATAGAATGCCCTGGGCTGGAAGGGACCCACAGGGATCACCCAGCCCAGCTCCTGGCCCTGCACAGACACCCCAAAAATCCCACCCTGTCCCTGGGAGTGTTGTCCAAACACTCCTGGAGCTCTGGCAGCCTTGGGGCCTTGACCACTGCCCTGGGGAGCCTGGTCAGTGCCCCACCACCCTCTTGGGGAAAAACCAGAGTCAGCTCAGCCTTTGCTGGATCCGCAGGGATGTGACCAGTCTGAGCAGTGCAATCCCAGAGCCCGGGCACTGCAATCCCAGAGCTGCCATGAGGGAAGTGTAAACAAACGTGATCCCCACTAATCCCCAGCCCAGGCTCACTAAGCTCAGAGCTGATACTGTGGCTGATCAGCAAATGTCAGGGCAGCCCTGGCCCCCCTCCACCCTCAGCCCCTGCCCCAGCCTACCTGTACATGAGGGGGGGCACTGAGGACATAGATGACAGCATTGGCCATGTCTTCAGCTTTGAGACACTGCAAAGACACCAAAGGGATTCTCAGTCAAAGGGCACTGCAGGAAGTTCACCACAAGATCACCCCTCTCCTAACCATCAATAATGAGTCTCGACAGTGTCACTGGGGCATGTCAGAAAGATGCAAGCAAGCAGGAAAAAAACATAATCCATTCAAGATTTAACAAAGGACGCGTCTGGTGCTGATAATTCTTCAATTGCCGTGAGTAATTTCACTGCTGGCACGGTAATTCTGCCAGGTCAGGTATTGCCATCCTTATCAAAAATTCCCAGAGAAGCACAAGGAATCCTGTGCCACCTGCAAGACAACACGCTCTCATATTTCTCCCCGAGCAGGAACGTTTACTTGTTACATCTTCTCTGCAACAAAGAAATCACAGCCTGCAAAATGTCAAAGCTGACTGATGCTTGTTTACAGAAACATCAAAATAAAAGGAAAAATATAAGGAGTTGGAAACTGAACCCAAACGAAAACCTACACAGTGTGTAAATACCAGTGCAAAATCTGAGGTTTGAGGGCTGAGACTTTGGGAGTGCTGAGGGCATCCTGGAAAGAACTGGGCACTCTGTGGAACCATTAGCCAGGAAGAGAGACTGTTCAACTATAATCAGAGCCACTTCCCTCTGTGTCCAGTTCTCCAAGTCCTACCCGAATGCTCTCATAGGTTGCAGCAGCTCTCTCGGGGTCATTATCGTGGAGTTTAAAAGCAAATCCCGTTTCCACCAGTCCTGGAGATATACACTGGAAAAAAGCAGAGCACATCCTAATAGGATTTGTAATTGCCCTTCAGTAAAACAATTAAAAAAAAAAGGGAGATAAAACTTTTTAGCACTGAAAAAGCCAAAAAAACCACCCCATCTCTTTTTCTGCTATTCCCCTTTCCTACTCATGTTTTGGGGGAATAGTTGAAGTGAGTGGACTTTGCCTTAGTGATTGTTGTGGCAGGTACCTCTGGGGAAGTGCTGGTGGGTACTTCCCTCTCCACATCCCAGAAGGACAGAGAAGCAAAGAAAAACATGGAAAAGCTCTGACTGAGAGCAAGCAGCCCAGCCTGACTGTGACCCCCCCATCACTCCCTGGCAAGCAACTGCCCATATTTTCTGCACCCAAAAAGCTTCTTCAATGCCCCCTTTATGCACCCAAAGAGTTTCTCCCTGGACACAGCTGTGCCTTCTGAGCCCCAGACTCTGCCTGGGAAAGAGAGGCGGCCCGGGACAGTTGGCCACAGGACTTTTTGAACATTCCCAGCGTGCTGAGCACGGGTTTTTGCATCCCCTTGCCTCTTTTCCAAAGGGAAAACCCCCAGAGCCTGCCCCCAGTACTCACTGTGGCTCGTATATGAGTCTTTGCCTCCCGCAGCTCCTGCCTCAGCCCCTCCGTGAGGGCTGTCACCGCGTACTTGGTGGCACTGTAAAAGTGCACCACGGACTGTGGCACGACACTGTGGCCATTCATGCTGGGGAGAGAGCAGAAAGGAAGGTGCTGAGAGCTGGGAGGAAAGCAGTGTCCCAGCAGGATGCTCAAACCACCGTCAGGAACACGCAGAGAGGGTGACGTGGTGGCTACGGGAGGAATTCCCTTCCCACAGGGAACGCACACCCCCACGGGCTCCTCTCCACATGGCTGTTTCCTGGAGCTGGTTCAGAAGTTTCAATCTTCAGCCCTGCACCACCACAAGTGGTTGACATCACCCTTTTCTCCCTGCTTTGGCCTTTCCTGCCTTAGACCAGCAAAGACTAAAAGAGTGGTTTGAAAAATCAACCATCGCAAGCCTTGGAAAACTTCTCCATCAGCCCACTCCAAGGTTGAAGCTCCAGTGTTTAATCCTCTCTAGGATGCAGGGAAGAGGAGGAAGCCCCCATGGCTGATCCCATATCCCCCTTCACTTACCTGTTAATGTTAATTATATGCCCATCATCAATGTTTCTCTCTTTCATGGACTGGTAGGCCTCCCGGGTGCAGATGCTCACAGCCATCACATTGACCTGAGGGGTGAGGAAACAAGAAGAAATTAAGCCCAGCAGCCCTGCCTGGCACCCCTTGACTTGGCCCTCTCATGCCCGAAGCCAGGGGTGCAGGTTCCAGTCCCTCTCCCAGGGCAATTCCCACCAGGAACACCAGCAGAGGGAAATGCACATACAAACCCCACACCATGAGCTGGGTCACTGGGGACAGAGGGGCACAGATACCCCATTTTGTCAGACCCAGCCTCTGCCAGAAATAAATGGACTTGATAATTTTTAGGGGTGTGAGGGTAGAGCCCAAATTAAGGCAGAGCAAACCCCCCCTCTCCTCACAGGCAGCGCTGCCCAGGAGACAAAGCCGGTTGTTCTGTCCAGCACTGAGCACACGGGTGTCTGGGCAGCTGGCAGGGCACTGACAGCAGGTAATTAGGTCAGTTAGTTAATGAGGAAATCCCCAGATCTCTGCTGTCAGAGCGCCAGGCGCTCGGAGGCAGCGCCAGCAAAGAGCTTCCTGGGCACAGACAAAGCCAGAGATCACCCCGTGGCACGGGGAGAGCCAGAGTGGGCAAGTCACCCTGTGCATGTGAAAGCCACCAGCCTGTCACCCTGCTGACATCTGCCTCAGCCCTAAGTGGATCAGCCAAGGAAGCAGGGACAGGGCAGTTTATCCAGTCCTTTAGCACAGGATCCAGAGCTTTCCAGGCTCTTGCTGCCTGGACAAGCACACCGTGGCTCAAGTCAAACTCGGCCCTGTCACCTCCACAATGCACCACCAGTAACACACACAACTGCCTTGAGCATTCCCTGACCATAAAACACAGAGTCAAAGCCTCCAGGAAGACAGATAAGGGATTTCTCCCAGCTGGAATATACAAAGGGCCCAGAGGTACGTGCAAGACTGATGAGCAGGAGTCTCAGCAGCAGTGCTGATTGCTTAAGCTCACTGTGGTTTAGATTTGGAAGAGTGGCTGAAAGTGTCTGCAGAAGGCCTCTAGAAAGGATGTGACCATCCCAAGGCAGGTCCTGCCTAACAATGTGTCACTTTGCCAACCAAATGAGCAGGCCAGATGGGTTTAAACACACTGCTGTGAATGAAAGACCCAGGAAGAACTCAAGTTCTGATGAATCAGAAGGCAGGTGCCACTATAAACAGGTTTATAGCAGGAACAAGGCCATGTGGACAGAGAGGCACAGACATGGGAGGGAGCTGGAGATCATCGCCGGGAAACTTATAAACAAGAGTGGGGCAGAGTAACCAGGCTTGCTGGCACAAAAGGACAGGCAAGAGGGGAACACTGGCGTGGAGATCAGAAAGTGAGAGGCAGAAAGGGATGGGGCTGGGAGATGCAATTACTGAGCAGCACACAAAGAGGAGCGGGGTCAGCTGAAGGATGTTCCGGTCACTGCTTTTGTCTCGGTCGTTATTTCCCACTCATTACAAGAGGCCATGCTTGTGGGTTTTGTCTTGGCCACACATAAATAGCCTGTTTATCTGCCCGTGGGAGTACCCAGGCAACACAGGGAGAGTCGTCACCCTCGTCCAAGTGCACTCTGGTCTAGCACAGAGTCACTGCCAGGCACCTCAGCCTGGAGCTGCAGAGACACAGCCCTGACCTGGTGGTGGGGAGCTCACCTGGACTGTGTGAGGAACAAACAGGGCAGATGTGGCAGCAGAAGTGGCCCCTCAGCACTGGAGCAAAGCCCAGAGCAGGCAGGGCACGTGCAGACTTTGGGATTTCATGGGAAGGTGGGCAGGGAAAGGGGGAATAACTCAACCCCAGCCTGATATAGGAACCAGTGAGGAGCCAATCCTTGTGGACATGGATCTGGGCAGCTGCTGGTGTAAAAACCTTGTGTGACAAGCAGCATCCCAGCTCCCCTCCCTGCCCCAGGAACCCACCAGGCACCACGTTTTTGGTGCAGTCGCTCCCCGATTCCATCTCCACAGGCCACTAGAGGGTAACATCAGCCCAAAGCCTGAGCCTGAGCCTGAGCCCGGCTCCAGCCCCGACTCACTGAGCAGCGACTCCCCTCGTGGGCAGAGGTACAACATTTTGACAGTGACAGGCAAAGCAAGATACTCATCAAGAGCCACATGGGAAAGCCCCGAGCCCGTGTGATAAAACACCACGGCACAACAGAACAACTGGCTGGAAAGCAGCTGAGCTGGGACTGCCTCCCTGCCTCTTCCCACTGGATTCTGGGGTGAAATCCCATTTCAAAACATAGAGCAGGAACTCGGGAAGCTAAAAGCACACCCAGAAGATGAGCAAGTCTTAGGGCTGTATCACCTCCAGACATTTTTCTGCCTCCTTCCTATTTGAAGTAGGAAAAGTTCAAAGGTCTCTTAGCAGGGCTGGCCAACACACCTGCACCCTGCCCCAGACAGGTCTGGGACAGCCCCCTGTGCTCATGTGACAGAAACAAGGACGCCACATTTTCTAGTAATTAATGAGTCCCAATTGCCAGGTTGGAAGGACATGAAAGATCCCGTTCCTAGAAGTGCTGAGCATTTCACTTCCCAAAAAGTCAGCCTTTTCTAAGGCATCAAAATGAGTATCCCGGCCCCAAAGCACATCTGGGAAGGCAGGTTAAGGAAAACATCTCTCTGCACAGATGGTTTGTAAAAGCAAGAAGAGCAGAGCCTGACAATGAATAATGCCAAGAAGAATCAAACCCATTTAGTGTCTAGAGGAGCCAAGAGGATGTGCTGCAGTGCTTCGTGCCCTGAACAGTGCACATGGAAAGTTCAGCCTGAGTTCCTGGCTGTAAAGGTCAGCAGGTAAAACGTGAAGGAGCTGCTCAAATCCCAGAGCCTGGAGCCTGTGTGTGCACAGCACCCAGCCCCAGCCCCTCCTGTGCAGAGCAGGGATGGCTGGAGGACTTCGCTCCAGCCTCATGTCAAACACAACCTCACCAACAAGTGAGAAAATGGGGGAAGCTGTGAACCAAGAGATGATGGGCTCAGAACCTGCCTGAGGTAGCACGTTCCCTCCTGCTCCCACACTGGATTCCCTGGCTGGCAACGCTGGGCTCTGTGCTGCTGCAAAGCAACACATCCACAGCTCCTCACATCCTGCAGCTCCCCCCCTTGGTAATAAATACCAGACAACAAGGAACTGGAACATTACAAAAGAAGAGGAATAAGCAAATGATAACATGGGTTTGACTGTAGAGGTACAGCAAGAATAGGGATACTGAGAGGGGAGCCTGGAAGGAGAGAGAGCCTCAAAGCTCATAAAAAATGCATGGAAGCAAAAATCAATTTACCAAAAAGAAAAAATGCCTTTAATTTAAGGCCCTAATGCCTCCTAAATAGATAGATTGATGGCTGCTTGGAAACTTTTCCCATCTTGCAGCCCAGAAGTACACTGGAACTCTCCAAAGGCACCTCAAACCCTGCTGCTCTCCAACACCTTTCTCCAAGGAACCTTTGCAAGAAGCCTCCCTGCTCCCACACAGCTCTGCAAAGCCCAGTGGCCCGTGAAAGGTGCTGGCAGCCTTCCCCCAGCCTGACCCTCTGAGAGGAATGGGCCTGGAGAGAGTTTCCCTGGGGCTGGCGTGGCACAGCAGGGAGAGCTGTCACTGCACATCCCCCCCAAACCCCACTGTCACTGCACATCCCCCCAAACCCACTGCACATCCACCCCAAACCCCGCTGTCACTGCACATCCACCCCAAACCCACCACACAGCCCTCCCCAAACCCCAGTCACTGCACATCCCTCCCTAAACCCACCACACACCCCTCCCCAAACCCCACTGTCACTGCACATCCCCAACCCCACTGTCACTGTAAATCCCTCCCCAACCCCACTGTCACTGTAAATCCCTCCCCAA